>NC_088364.1:82944414-82951914 GCF_034508935.2 Berghia stephanieae
TCTTATAAAACCCGTGCATTGAAACGAATCATTCACTTAAAAAATAGCCTTATCGGGAAAGGACTTTTCCATTTATTCTATTAGTGGGTGTACTATTCAAAGAGGGGCGAGTGAAAACAGTGATTTAACTTTTAAGTTCTTTCTGATCTACAGACTATGTATCAACAACAATATCTGCCTACTCTTCCTATATCCTATGATTCTATTATTATGACTTTGATATACATTGTATCATAATGACTTTGATATACATTGTATCATTATGACTTTGATATATTATGTAATTTGATCATACATTACAATATCGTTGTTTTATCGAGACTGGTGCAGTCATGTAAAGTTCATTAGGCCGGCGTAACTATCATTTGTTTACTTCATGCTATCTGGGCGCTAGCATTTTACTATAAAACATTCATGAGTCTGTACTTATAACGCTCACGCAGTTAAATATTTTACTATAATATTACTAGCATTGTTTAGCCGTTTGTATCATTTGAACCTGTTTAGTAGGTTTGACTTTAGACCAGACTTGAAGCAAACATTATCCACACCATAAGCTTAGAACATCATTAATATTAAATATAATGTACAATATTTATTAAAACGTACCTCTGTCTGAGGGCACACAATTCTCGTAGACAGGCCAAGGAAGATTAACACGGAGAAATCTGATGCCATGTTTATATTTATCATATCAAACCAGATTTCAATCCCTTCATATTCTGGAATATGAAGAGGAATTCCTTCTGACATTATTGCATCAACCCTGCACACCGGTTAAAGACCCAGAGAGATGACCAAAATCCCGGCTTCCACAAGATAAGCTCTTCTCTTCGCAAAAATAAATAAATATTGTGGCTATAGTGCTCATTGATGTCATAAAACCAAAAATATGTAAATACGTACATTAATACTCATAAAACAGATTTAATCAGAACAACTTTTATTGTCAAATATACGTTAGACTGGAACTTGGTTGTTACCGATTCATTACTTATTTTATTGTAAGGTTCTATTCTTAGACAGCTATACGAGCCATTTATTATTGCTGTTTATTATTATCATCTATTAATAAGCGCGGAAATCATAGGATTTGAAGATCTCTATTATATTAAACTTAGGACTATTCTACGGGCGTAGAAGCTGAGCTGACTGTCCTTGTAAAACGCCCGAGTGGTCGGGGCATCAGCATTTGATTTTTAAAAATTAAATATGTGTAATTTATTATTCCACCTCTTTCATTGGAAAACCCCATCATTTCTTAGTAAATACGTCATCGTTGAATAATGCTTTGAACTCGTTGAATAAAAATTTCATTCAACGATTACAGAATTGTTTCGCACATTTCATTGGTGTGAAATTAGATGTAAAAGACAGCTGATTGGTGATTATAAATGAATACAAATCCAACGTTTTTTGTTTTGGGTCAAAGTGTCATTCAAGCAGAAGGGAAAAGACACAAATTAAATTATGGTGAATAGAAGTACTAATACCATACCATTTGGTTACAAAATATCTAATAATCTTACTTGTAGGGGTGGAAAAAACGTATTCTTTCATTTCTTTGTATTTATTAAACTCGTTATATTTGTATCGTGCAATAATACATACTTGCAAGCTCGTTGTGTTATTGGCACGACAAAAATATCTCGTTTAATGAATACAAAGAGATGAAAGAATTGTATAATCTCCACTTTAAACCACGCATTACAAACAGTAACGGCGAGTTCTATAATTTTTGGATTTGCCAGCAATTCTATTATTATTATTATTATTATTATTATTATTATTATTATTATTATATATTATTATTATTATTATTATTATTGTGTTGTTGTGTTATTATTATTATATTATTATTTTATTATTATTATTATTTATTTTATTATTATTATTATTATTATTATTATTATTATTATTAGTTATTATTATTATTACATATTATTATTAGTTATTATTACTATTACTATTATTATTATTATTATTATATTATTATCATTATTATTATTATTATTATTATTATTATTATTATTATTATTATTATTATTATTATTATTATTATTATCATTATTATTATTATTATCATTATTATTATTATTATTATTATTATTATTATTATTATTATTATTATTATTATTATTATTATTATTATTATTATTATTATTATTTGGTTTGAGAGGGGTTGTTTTCTAGGGTGTGGGTCATTTTAATCGATCGATATTTGAAGGTCGAGTTTTCTAGCCAAATTTTTACCTACGTGCCGTTACCTGGTTCATTGTCTGCCCATGTTAGTGTTTACCATCACATAGACTAGATACTCCTTTCGTTCCACAAACCATTTTCCCTTCTCTGTTCATTCTAATTCATATCACTGGTAACCTGCATGGTTGTAAGGCATCTGTGATTTACGGTGTTGTGGATATTAGTCTATCAACAATCAACATGTGTATCCAAGCCACCAAAGCGAGGCTACCTAAATAATAACAACCGTAAAAAATATGATATTTTTATAAACACACAATGAGGGAACCGAGCTGGTTCAGAACACCTCGTCAGGAATGTACGAAACTGTCGAACTCCCCAAAAAATACGTATCTTAAATTTGGGACAGAAAACTCGTCCTTCAAATATCGATCGACTGAAATGATCCAGCTCGAAAAATCCCTCTTCCCCCCCCCCCCCCCCCCAAAAAAAAAAAGTCAAACTATCAGCCACAGTGTAGTGAGTTAAAACGGCTAAGATTCGAGCTAAATAAAAGATAATGATGCCAACAGCGTGCATTCGAACTCGGGTCCTCCGGATGTATGTGCATCGTCTGATTCTCTCGCCCATCTCGTCAACTAAGAAATTGTTACGAGATCAATGAAATGAGATTGATTTTTACATATCAATCTTGATGGCGTGATACCCAATTTGATTTTTAACATATCGATCGTGATGGCGTGATACCCAATTTGATTTTTAACATATCAATATTGATGGCGTGATACCCAGTTTGATTTTTAACATATCAATCTTGATGGCGTGATACCCAGTTTGATTTTTAACATATCACTATTGATGGCGTGATACCCAGTTTGATTTTTAACATACCAATCTTGATGGCGTGATACCCAGTTTGATTTTTAACATATCACTATTGATGGCGTGATACCCAGTTTGATTTTGAACATATCAATCTTGATGGCGTGATACCCAGTTTGATTTTTAACATATCACTATTGATGGCGTGATACTCAGTTTGACTTTTAACATATCAATATTGATGGCGTGATACCCAGTTTGATTTTTAACATATCAATCTTGATGGCGTGATACCCATTTTGATTTTTAACATATTAGTCTTGATGGCGCGATACCCAATTTGATTTTTAACATATTAATCTTGATGGCGTGATACCCATTTTGATTTTTAACATATCAATCTTGATGACGTGATAATACCCAGTTTTAATTTTAACATACCAACCTTGATGAGGTGATACCCGATGTGATTTTTCAAATATCTCTTGAAGTCATAGCTAGTTGGTTTACAGAAATAATAGGATCATATAATATGGATGTGTGTATAAATTGATAAATGGACGAGGAAGTAAGGTGGATGGATGGATTGATGAATGGATGGAGTGTTGAATTGGATGGATGGATGGATGGATGGATTTATGGATGGATGGATGGATGGATAGACTGCTGAAATGGATGGATGGGTGGATAGATTGATGAAATGGATGGATGGATGGTTTTATGGATGGATGGATAGACTGCTGAAATAGATGGATGGGTGGATAGATTGATGAAATGGATGGGTGGATGGATTTATGGATAGATGGATGGATGGATTTATGGATGGATAGATATATTCATCATTGATTGAATGAGATTTACATACTTTTGTCCAATGCCTTGACAACGGCTTTGTATTATAAATTATGCTCATATCTAATTCATGCACCATTCATATTCAAATCATGTTTGTGCGTCTATATGTTTGTGTTTGTGTTTGTGTGTGTGCGAGCTCGTGTGCTCGGAGTGATGATTATGTGAATAATGGATATTTGTGTAGGAGTGTGTAGGGGGAAAGGGTGTGCGTGGGCGGGTAGGTGATTGAAGACACACACACACACACACACA
The DNA here is from genome assembly GCF_034508935.2 of Berghia stephanieae. Taxonomy (NCBI): domain Eukaryota; kingdom Metazoa; phylum Mollusca; class Gastropoda; order Nudibranchia; family Aeolidiidae; genus Berghia; species Berghia stephanieae. The sequence continues at coordinate 82,948,546 of NC_088364.1, forward strand.
CACACACAGAAAGAGAGAGAGAGAGAGAGAGAGAGAGAGAGAGAGAGAGAGGATATTTGATATAATGTATCGGTATACAGAGATAGATAGATAGATAGATAGATAGATAGATAGATAGATAGATAGATAGATAAATAGATAGATAGATAGATAGATAGATAGATAGATAGATAGATAGATAGATGATAGATGGATAGATGGATAGATAGATAGATAGATAGATAGATAGATAGATAGATATATAAATATATATAGATAGAGAGATAGATAGATAGAGATAGATAGATAGATAGATAGATAGATAGATAGATAAATAGATATAGATATAGAGATAGATAGATATATAGATAGATAGATAGATAGACAGATAGACAAATAGACAGAGATTTATTAATAGATGATAACAATGTAACCGCCAATGTTGTAGTTGGTCTACATTGTTAGTTAATACCTTTTCGGCCATTATTGGGACGAGTGGAACTTGTAGTGGTCACGTGTTTGATGTTGATGTCTTGTTTCTCTTCCAGGCAAAAACTCCATTGTTTTGTTGACGGTGTACATCCTGATGGTCTTGTTTGTTTGTTTGTTTGTTTGTTGTTTTTTTTTGGTTGTTTTTTTTTTACATATGATAATAATGCATAGGACTTATAGAAATAACATTTTGGGTTAACATTGGACATGCATTTTATGGTGATTTAGGCCTGTGTAAAGTGTTAGATCATGTAGGCTCCACCTTCTCTTTCTATTCTGGCGTAGCTTCTCGGATGTCATAATGACAAGTGGGCGGAGTTAAAGCTTCTAAACAATCCCTATCGTCGTCCTGACCGTTATCGTCTTCTACCGCAACCTCTCTGTTAAGTTTTTTTTGTTAACGAGCTTAGAATTATTGACAAATCTAGAAATTATAAAACATTTGTTTAAAAAATGGGTATACCATTAATCTACAAACCTTTAAAAAATTATTAATGAAGTGTAATTCTATCCTCCATTGACTCAAGTGGTTATTTAGAATATTTGCTAGGGCGGAGTGATCGGTCCTTAATTTGACCTTGACCTTGGGGGTCACCATCTGGCCACCCTGTTGTCAGATTTATTCGCGCACACTTACAGACTTTATTAGCGAACCAATTTGATCGTTGATGGCTCAATCTACGTGAATTGTCACAGGTCACTTGTATCATAGTTATAATAGGACAGTGTCTGTTCGTTGTAGCCTTTATGTCCCCGCTAATACTGGGGGTTTTACACTAGTACGATCAAACTGGAAGATAGATAGATAGATAGATAGATAGATAGATAGATAGATAGATAGATAGATAGATAGATAGATAGATAGATAGATAGATAGATAATGAGAAGCAAAGACAAGGACACACACACACACACACACACCGAGCGCGCGCAAACACATAAAGTATGAGAGATAAAGGGTTTGTCGGTGCGTGTGTGTGTGTTTGTGTGAGTGAGAGAGAGAGAGAGAGAGAGAGAGAGAGAGACCCCGCCCCCCAGGAAGAGACAGAGAGAGAGAGAGAGAGAGAGAGAGAGAGAGAGAGAGAGAGAGAGAGAGAGGGGGGGGGGGGGTGTTTTAATAAACACAGACTAGAATCGGATGTTGGCACGTGGGGTTTTCATTGTGTGTGAGTGTTTTGTTAACTTTTGAATCGCGCGTGCGTGTTAATGTGTGTGTGTGTGTGTGTATGTGTGTGTGTGTGTGTGTGCGCACGCGCGTGTACGTAAACATGTGTGTGTTTGTGTGATGGGGGAAGCCCCACAAGGGACCTTACCGATAAATAATAGCTCCATTTTCCCATCGTTTACAACCTGTTTATTGATAGTCTGTATTTTGCTCGCAGGGATGTGAAAAGTCGGATTAAATGTTATCGATTTATTTTTCTCTGGAGCTAGAATTGAAATCACAAAGGTCACAAAGTTCAAAATTCACGATCATTGCACACCTGTACTGCCGTACTCACGAAAAAATACGTTTTAATAAATTTGGCCAAAGAAATCGGCCTTCAAATATCGATCGATAAAAATGACCCTCATCTTAGCAAAAGCTCTAAAACGTGGAGCCTCACGAAGTCCCAGGTTTGATAGTTTTTGCCAAGGTGAGGGTCATTTAAATCGATCGATATTTGAAGGACGAGTTTTGTGGCCAAAACTTGAAATCCGTGTATCATCAGAGTACCCAGTTTACTGACATAGACATTAGACATGTGGGTTGGTAAATAGAGACATCAATAATAATTACATCAATATTTCTATCAATAAATATGAAGTTAAAAAAACAAAACAAGAATCGCTGTGCACAAATTCATGGCTATATTCCAGGCCCTGCATTTTAAAAAGCATTTCGCATAGTAGCTACAACATCTCATTGGATTTCCCAGTACGTCGTAAGCCTGGACAAATCGGGTTTGAACTTGGAACACCCTGGTCATGTGGATGTTCATTTGACTAAACTTCCCACTGGTAGAAACCCAACCAGATTCTAACAGTGGTCGCGGGGGGGGGGGGGGGGGGGGGGGGGGGGGGGGGGGGGGGGGGGGGGGGGGGGGGGGGGGGGGGGGGGGTCGTTGGACTGAGTAGGTTGCAATATAAGGTCTGAAAGTGTGTCTTACGTAGAGTTAAAGCTTCTAAACAATCCCTATCGCGGTGCAGAAGAAGGGTTTTGAGCCCAAGACGTTCCGTGTCCAGTATCTGGGTGTTTTCTATTTTCCGAAGCTGTTACTGTTCTATTCCTTTTGTACATGACTATTTTATTTTATAGTCCACATCTTCTAGCAAGTTCTAACAAGATCGGCAGTCCCTCGAACCATGAGATCCAAGGGTTTGAGTTTATTCCCATTTCTGTGACTCTAAATTGCCAGGAAAAGCTCACTTAATACCTCTTGGACAAACGTTGGTAAATTGAAAAGTACTTTCGGTCAGATCTAAGAGATCAAACCTCTCATCCACTTAAAAAAAAAAAAGAACAAGAAAAAAAAAGCAATAAAAAAACAAAAAAACAAAAACAAAGACAACAAACACACACAATCCAAACCAAACCAAAACAAAAATAAACACAAATAAATAAACAAAACAGAATAAAAACCATAATATAACAACAAACCAAATAAATACGAGACAAACCAAAGCCAAATAAAATGGACTCTACCAGGAATGAAACCCGTGACCATCTGGTTGTGAGTAGGGGGAGACCCAGCATAATGTCATGAGCCATCAGGGACTTTGGCTTGGCTTGCGTCGTTACTAAAAACGACCTTATTATTGATTTGTGAAAACACACAACCCCAGCTGCTGGTGCCGGGCTGTTGGATCCATTGTGTATTGGATTCTAATCCATAACTCCTGAATTACTAATCCAAT
>NC_088364.1:82953742-82956242 GCF_034508935.2 Berghia stephanieae
GGTCACATTGTTAGTTTAATACTTTTCGGCCAATTGGGACGAGTGGAACTTGTAGTGGTCACGTGTTTGATGTTGATGTCTTGTTTCTCTTCCAGGCAAAACTCCATGTTTTGTTGACGGTGTACATCCTGATGGTCTTGTTTGTTTGTTTTTTGTTTGTTTTTTTTTTTTTTTTTTTTTTACATATGATAATAATGCATAGGACTTATAGAAATAACATTTTGGGTTAACATTGACAACATTTTATGGTGATTTATCTGTGTAAAGTGTTAGATCATGTAGGCTCCACCTTCTCTTTCTTATTCTGGCGTAGCTTCTCGGATGTCATAAGACAAGTGGGCGGAGTTAAAGCTCTAAACAATCCCATCGTCGTCCTGACCGTTATCGTCTTCTACCGCAACCTCCTGTTAATTTTTTTGTTAACGAGCTTAGAATATTGACAAATCTAGAAATTATAAACATTTGTTTAAAAAATGGGTAAACCATTAATCTACAACAAACCTTTAAAAAATTATTAATGAAGTGTAATTCTATCCTCCATTGACTCAATGGTTATTTAGAATACTGCTAGGGCGGAGTGATCGGTCCTTAAATTGACCTTGACCTTGGGGGTCACCATCTGGCCACCCTGTTGTCAGATTTATTCGCGCACACTTACAGATTATTAGCGAACCAATTGATCGTTGATGGCTCAATCTACGTAATTGTCACAGGTCACTTGTATCATAGTTATAATAGGACAGTGTCTGTTCGTTGTAGCCTTTATGTCCCCGCTAATACTGGGGGTTTTACACTATACGATCAAACTGAGAAAGAATGTATAAGATAGATAGATAGATAGAAAATAGATAGATAGATAGATAGATAGATAGATAGATAGAAAATAGGAATAGATAGAAGAAGTAAGAATAAGAAAAGGACAAACAAACAACACACACACACACACACACCGAGCGCGCGCAAACACATAAATTATGAGAGATAAAAAGGTTTGTCGGTGCGTGTGTGTGTGTTTGTGTTGTGTGAGGTGAGAGAGAGAGAGAGAGAGAAGAGAGAGAGAGAGAGAGAGAGACCCCGCCCCCCAGGAAGAGACAGACAGAAAATGAGAGAAAAAAAAAAGAGAGAGAGAGAGAGAGAGAGAGAGGAGAGAGAGAGAGAGGAGAGAGGGGGGGTTTAACAAACAGACTAGAATCGGATGTTGGCACGTGGGGTTTCATTGTGTGTGAGTGTTTTGTTAACTTTTGAATCGCGCGTGCGTGTTAATGTTGTGTGTGTGGTGTGTGTATGTGTGTGTTTGGTGTGTGGGTGGGGCGCGCGTGTTACGTAAACATGTGGTGTTTGTGTGATGGGGAAGCCCCACAAGGACCTTACCGATTAAATAATAGCTCCATTTTCCCACGTTTACAACCGTTTTATTGATAGTCTGTGTTTTCTCGCAGGGATGTGAAAAGTCGGTTTAAAATGTTATCGATTTATTTTTCTCTGGAGCTAGAATTGAAATCACAAAGGTCACAAAGTTCAAAATTCACGATCATTGCACACCTGTACTGCCGTGCTCACGAAAAAATACGTTTTAATGATTTTGGCCAAAAAACTCATCCTTCAAATATCGATCGATAAAAATGACCCTCATCTTAGCAAAAGCTCTAAAACGTGGAGCCTCACGAAGTCCCAGGTTTGATAGTTTTTGCCAAGGTGAGGGTCATTTAAATCGATCGATATTTGAAGGACGAGTTTGTGGCCAAAACTTGAAATCCGTGTATTCATCAGAGTACCCAGTTTACTGACATAGACATTAGACATGTGGGTTGGTAAATAGAGACATCAATAATAATTACATCAATATTTCTATCAATAATATGAAGTTAAAAAAAAAAAACAAGAATCGCTGTGCACAAATTCATGGTTATATTCCTGGCCCTGCATTTTAAAAAGCATTTCGCATAGTAGCTACAACATCTCATTGGATTTCCCAGTACGTCGTAAGCCTGGACAAATCGGGTTTGAACTTGGAACACCCTGGCCATGTGGATGTTCATTTGACTAAACTTCCCACTGGTAGAAACCCAACCAGATTCTAACAGTGGTCGCGGGGGGGGGGGGGGGGGGGGGGGGTCGTTGGACTGAGTAGGTTGCAATATAAGGTCTGAAAGTGTGTCTTACGTAGAGTTAAAGCTTTCTAAACAATCCCTACGCGGTGCAAAGAAGGGTTTTGAGCCCAAGACGTTCCGTGTCCAGTATCTGGGTGTTTTCTATTTTCCGAAGCTGTTACTGTTCTATTCCTTTTGTACATGACTATTTTATTTTATAGTCCACATCTTCTAGCAAGTTCTAACAAGATCGGCAGTCCCTCGAACCATGAGATCCAAGGGTTTGAGTTATTCCCATTTCTGTGACTCTAAATTGCCAGGAAAAGCTCACTTAATACCTCTTGGACAAACGTTGGTAAATTGAAAAGTACTTTCGGTCCAGATTCTAAGGGAAAAAAAAAGAAAATCCC
>NC_088364.1:82963742-82983742 GCF_034508935.2 Berghia stephanieae
CATCGCGCCTGTTAGGCGATATTACAATTTTTCCGACAGAGACAACGTTGTTAACGGTCAGGTACTCATTTCACACCTGAGTACGATGAGAGAATGTGAGCCTTCTCCAAGGACTCCACTGTGCCTCGAGCGAGGCTCGAACCCAGGACCTTCCGATCCGACAGCGAGTGTCATACCACAAGACCACATAGCACACATTAATTGATGCCACTAATTGCTCACGTTCTGGGTCGTTAATTTTGAACAATAAACAATTTATTAACAATCGTACGTCAGTAACAATCACGCACAAACTGGATGGAGGCGTAAAAATATGGGTGATGTTAGGAACTCGAGGGGCACGTGTACAAACATACACACACACACATACACACACATACATACACACACACACCCCTCTCTCCCTCTCTCTCTTTCTCTCTCTCTCTCTCTCACACACACATATAGGAATACATAATATAAAACTATGTAATACAAATATCAAGATGTGTATAGATATATTGTTATAATAATGTTGTAACACAATAGACGGGTACATAGACGGGTTGCGCATGACTCACACGACGGTTTTCTGTTTATTTATTGCCAGCCAGGACAGGTGAGCATGTCATATTATACAAGGTATTTTATCAAAACACGTAACATGGTGTCAAATGGTATTGACAGATTTAAAATATAATATTGACGTGTAAAATTCACACCAGCTCTACAGTCGGGACCAACACAATAATGTGTACGTAACATTTCGGGTCTTCGGGTCAGATTTTGGCATTATTTCCACATTTGACAAAATGTGATATTTTGTAACCTCACATATTTGTGTTTTAATGTTTGTTTTCACCCCTCCCCCTCCCCCCCCCTCCCCAAACACACACCCTTCCCCCATACTTTTTGTTATTTACTACTCGAGCGTGTTGCAGTGCTACTGACATAAAAGACATGAAATATCAGCCCATCAGTTCTTTCAAACCATGCACGTGCTGTAGTCGACTCACACGATGACACAGAACGTGGAGCAAGAAGTATTTACCAAAGACTTGGGATTAGGGTCTGCCACACTTTGGGGTTTGAAACGCTGGCTTCTGGTTCAATTGACATGACAGGCAAATTGGAACACAAAAGTATATGGACATGTCATTAATAAATGGATTATTCGATGGACCACAAAAAAAGGGGGGGGGATGGAGAGAGAGAGAGAGAGAGAGAGAGAGAGAGAGAGAGAGAGAGAGAGAGAGAGAGAGAGAGAAATATATATACATTGGAATAAATGATCGTGCGAGTCCCTGGTCTCTACCAACGTTTTGATGATTTTCTTCTCTATCTTGAAAAAGGTAATTGAAAATAATAAAACTGAAATGAATGAATAAAGGCATAGTTTTCACCAGATCGATACGTGGCCTTTATAAAAACCCTGCCCGATTTGGATTGCAGGTGTTGTGGTACTCACAATGGGTCACGTGACCATTGTCTTTTACGATTACAGGCATTCGATTATATCGATAGTATCGCCTTCTCTGCAGGGCTGGAATCGTTACAATGAATACAATATCGAACCGACTTCTACTCCTCGTCCTCTTCCTCTTCCTCCTCTTCCTCCTCATCATCCCCCTCCTCCTATTCCTTCTCCTCCACCTCCTTCTCCTCCTCCTCCTCCTCCTCCTCCTCCTCCTCATTCTTCTTCTTCTTCTTCTCCTCCTCGTCCTCTTCCTTCTCCTCCTCTTCCTCCCCCATTTCCTTCTCCTACCCCCCCTCCCACCCCCTTTTCCTTCACATTCTTCCAAAGAATGGAACTGGCGGAAAGTACTTCAATGGAAGCAACCATTCATTGATCTTAAGTTTCACGTGACAAAGGCCAGCATAAATGTCAACAGCCTGGCGGACCAAAAGGTCTAAAGGAAAATTAACTAGCACAGCAATTATTACGCCTCCCATTAAGGTTGGTTAATGCGTTGCGTGCTTAATTGGGTAACAAGAAATGAAGTGAGTAGGAAAGTGCCAGAAGACAACAGAGAATAAAAAAAATCGCGGCGGGGATGGGGGTTCGAACCCGCGACCCTACTGGTACGACAACTCCGCCTGGCCGGGGAGATCGTGACTCTACAGTATGAGCTATCCACGACCCCAAAAATAGTCGCTTCAAACCTTAGTCTAACTAGAGCATTCTCTCCCCGACTTCTTGAGGTCACGGGTTCAACACACACAAATACCGCGAACTAAGTAAGCCCAGCATTTAAGCTTAATCGCCAATATTCTCAACACAAACATGTAACATAGAAACGATTGAGACATTGAGTATGCTCCGGTATTTGGGGTGAATTTTTTTAATTTAAAAAAGTGAGTGGAGCAGGCACTTATGTTGATAACAACAAGAAATGAAATGAGTATGAAAGTGCCAGAAGACAACAGAGAATAAAAATTGATTTGGTTACCATGAGATTTGAGGTCCAATCGATTTTACACGATTCATGTCTGTTGTTTTTTCCCCTTTCCCTCTCTGTTATGACGTATCATTACTATTAAGTTATTGCCCTCAGCATTTGTAAGTCACTGATAAAGGATGTACGTTTCTATAGGGTGTCACAATTTAAATTATTTTATACAATTAATGTTCTTTTCATTGGCTGAACATATACGTTGATGTTATATTACGTATTGTCTAGTTTATTAATTTATATATATTTATATTTTCTACACTGCCATGTTAGATAGTGTTGTGTATTATATTATTATTATTATTATTATTATTATTATTATTATTATTATTATTATTATTATTATATTATTATTATTATTATTATTATTATTATTATTATTTATTATTATTATTATTATTATTATTATTATTATTTATTATTATTTATTATTATTATTATTATTATTATTATTTATTATTATTATTATTATTATTATTATTATTATTTATTATTATTATTATTATTATATTATTATTATTATATTATTATTATTATTATTATTATTTATTATTATTATTATCATTATTGTTGTTGAATTTTCAATAAGTATCCACGCTCTGTCCTTTGTGATGAATATCTACTGTCTTTAACCAGCTTAAAGTTTTTATCTCATCTATCATTCTTTCATTTCTTCTCTTTCTTTCTCTACTTGTTTCTTTCTATGACCCCTTCCTATTTTCCGTTTTCTTCATTCATGGACATCGTCTACTAATGGTAGTATAGATGTCGCTGTTCATGACCCACCATAGGATGTCATTTTACCCTGCTTTGAAGAAATTAAGGATCAGACACGGTGTGAGATAAAGGACTGAACAAGTGTGTGTGTGTATGTGTGTGTGTGTGTTTGTGTGTGTGAGTGTGTATGTGTGTGTGTGTGTGTCATCCAAAAAAATCAATCTACCTCGAGCTCGACTGATTTCTTTGGAATGTTTCTTTTTTCTTCTATTTTTCTTTCATGCTTTGTCTGGCACCTTTCATACACACAGAACACACACACACATACACACACACACACACACACTTGTCCAGTTCTTTATCTCACCCTTCCTCTATACGTTAACTCCCGAATGTCACGGAGACCCAAATTCTTCTTGACTGCGTTGGAATTTATATATTGATGTTTTAAAACTGTCTCCATCCTGACGACCATTTTCCGTATTTTCCTCAAAACGTCATCATTATCACAGCACAACATGATATCGAATTGTAAAACTCTCACTCAAAGGGAATAAGAACACGTCTATATATTTTGTTTAGTTCTTATAACTGACTATAACAACAATATTCTTCAAATTGTGTGATGTACAAAAGATAACTCTGAATAAGAACAATGTTGGTTGTGTCGTAACGAATGTGACAATTTTCCTATAGTTGGTATGGAGAGGGTTAAATGTTGGTTGTGTCGTAACGAATGTGACGATTTTCCTATAGTTGGTAAGGAGAGCGTTAATCATTGTTCTTTATTCTGTTTGTTTGGTTGGGTTTTTTTCTTTTCTATTCGTTTCTTTCTTTAATGTTAAAAAAATTATAAAGATAAAATCGATACTTGAATTGTAATCGTTTCGATTTCAAATGGCAATAATCGATTACTTACTGGCCAATGGTTTATCAGTCGACTGTAAACAATCCATCATTCCCTTTGGAAACGTCGAGTACTTTTATTGTTTGGAATCGATTCTTCTAATTGATGTCAACTATTGATCCGACCAACGCCAGGCGGCGATGGGCATGGGGCACCATATGGCCGATGGCTGATGGGGTCAGAATGAATCACGTGGAGAATGAATCAAGACTGTTATCATTTCTCGTTTTATTGCCCATTATAGTTACAGTCGAACCCGCATAAACTCAACACCCTGAAATTTAACTTCTGCTTAAAGACAACACCTCTTGTTATTTATTTATTTATTTTATTTATTTTTATTTTTGCGTTTTGTTTTGTTTTTCAATATAGGAAACTGTTCATTTCTTTCAATAAAACACACTATTAATTTAGCCCTGGTCTCAAGTTTTTGACGCGTAATTCTCTTAATTCGAATGTCACCATTTGAATCACTCCCCACCTTGTACAGTGTTGAGGCGATGTGTCACATTTATGGTGATGATTATCGTGATGGTACATATAAGGCATCTTTGTATTGATGCCATGGCTTTAGGTAAAATACGCACAACGTCCGGCAGCCGGATATATATAACATATCAACACACAAAACTATGTGTAACCTTGAACGTTTAGTCTGATTGCTAAATTTAGTGAGAACTAATCACCAAAATGGTTGTCCAAAATCAATAACAAAGAGTTGAGTGACGTCAATTTCGTTCATTGTATATCAATCACCCAATGGACGTGCAGGTTACATATAGATTTGTGTATTGGTACGATATACCGGTTGGCGAGTATTTTACCTAAACGCATAGCACCAATAGTATAAATAGTATGCGCTTGGCTAAGAAGTTCACACTATTGCCATCCGGAAGTGTATATCGGACCAACACACTAAATTATGTGTAACCATGAACGTTTATAGTCTGGTTAATACAATTTAGTGAGAATTACTCATTAACGAGGATGGCAAAAAGCAATAACAAAGACCTGAGTGACGTCATCTTCATTCTATTTATAGATAGTATGCGATTGTCTAAGAAGCTCATAACATTGCTATCCGGACCAACACACAATGCTATGTGTTGTTGCGTAGTTGCACACATATGTAATGGCTTGTGATCGTATAGTGGTGTTTTTGATAGATGGTAGTATTATCCTTTGGGTTGTGTTGTAGATGTTAATAATGACGAAAGAGTTTAAGGGCCGGTGATGATGATTGAATGCACAACATCAAAACATTCAAATAAAAGTCCAGATTCCAAGTTTCATTTCTTACAGTTTTATTTGTTGTGATAAATTCAAAATCCAAATCATGATAAATTCCAAATCCAAATCAAATAGCATGGTCATAATTCAATCAGTTTCATAAATTCCAAATCCGTAAAATCAGTCCACATGTAAAGTCAATTTTGCCTAAGTAACCATTTTCAATATACGTGGAATATTTCTAAGTCCGTAAAAGCAAATAAATGATGGTGAGCACAAAAGGTTTAATGTGTGCAGCTCATGGTCAAGTTGAATGCAGAATCAAAAGGTAGAATGATCCCCGTTTGATCAGACACACTGTTTTATATCCTATTGTAAACTGTCCCACAATTCCTTTCACCAAAGGTCAGTTTTACGCCTAAATAATCAAATGGCGTACGCCTAAATAATCCGTACGCCCAAATAACAAATACGCTACGCCCAAATAATATCGTACGCCTAAATGATGAATACCAACTATAACTTAATGCTTTTATCCCCAAATACCAAGTAACACCGATCAAAGAAAGTAATTTTCTAGTATTCAATATAATGACCAGATATACAAAATTCATGAACTCATTAAACCCACTTGCTGTAAGCTAACTCTCTTACATACGCCCCTTTCTTAGAATTTAAATTGAGTTAAAAACAATTTCAATTAAAAAAAAAATCAGTAAGAGATCAATCTATAAGCAACGTCTAATTAGAATTAGATAATAAAATGTAAGAAATAATTTATCAAAATGACAACACTTATGCCAGTTAAATATTTTAAAAAGTTTAAATTTGAGATAAATCAACATCAAAGTTGATTACAACATCTATGTATATATCGATTATAGTTTTTAAAGTATTACAACATCGATAATAAGATAATGATCAATTAAAAGTGATTAAAATTTAAATTTACCAACACCAAAGATGATTGAAATTTAGATATATAAATATCGATTATACTTTTTAAGGTATTACAACATCGACCGTAAAATATCAATTAATTAAAAGTTCAAAGAAAAATTATCTTTTCATCTTAAATTCCATCTTCATAGCAGTACAAGTGTTAATTCCCTTCATATTTCATCATATATCCATATTCTTGCTTGAAAAAGAATGGTTCAATTTCCATTTGTGATATACTCACGTTGTCTTATTCAATCTCAAATTCAACTCTATACGACATGGGTGATAATCTCAGCTTCCATGTATGTCTACTCATTTCCTGACATATCAAAACCAGTACCTTGTACATTCCCTTATATTGTATGATTCCATTTAAACAACATTATGACATTAATTCCAACTTATAATATGTGGTACAAATAATATTTCATAGACATCTAGATTCAAATACGAAGAATTATATTTCAATTAGTAATAAAAAAAATATTTAAAAATAAATCATAATAATAACATTATCATCCTTTTAAAATTCAAGTTGAAGTTATTATCATTCATTGTTCATTGTTGATGTTTCAATTTTTTAAAGCTTTTTAAGTCATCAGGGTGTAGTTTACAACTACATTGATATCAAATTGTTCTTTGTGGTCATCCATCAGAGGTCACATTTCTCAGTAATCCGTTCGTTTTGAGAATGGTCATCCTGTAAAAATTGTCAGTAATTGTTAATTAAGTCATTGTCTCCATTTGGAATGAGTTTTCATGTCATGAAAAAAATATATCAACTAGAAGAGTTGAGGTGTTTGTATCTAGTCTACGTGTTGCATTGTTTTGTGTGTTGTGGTCACTGAATAGCCCAAGTGTCATAAATTCACTTTATTTATTGTTAATTAATTAAAAACTTTTTCCTCTGTAAATGTCTTAGAATTATCACAATAATGTCTTCACATTCAAATATTTAGCGTTGAATAAATAATCAAACAATAGTCTGTCCGGCTTGTTCACATCACATATTTAGTGTTTGTAAATAATCAGTCATTAGTCTGTCCGACTTATTCATATTTAGTACAGTGTAAATAACTAAATAAGTAAAATCTAACATAGTATGTGATTGTGGGCTGTTACTAAAGTGACCAACTTTTGCAAGTAGTGTGTTGTATTTGTTCGAGTCTTTTGAATTGGGACGAAAAAAGACTCTACAGGTAGCAAACGTATGCTTAACCTGTTGGGTTGTTTCTTGGTCTTGTGACGTCGCTGTAATCCATTCATCTCCGGCATCTGGGTCGATTCTCCTCGTTGATATTTGTGGTTGTCTTGTGTATACGTTGAGTCTCATTGTAGATGAAATTGTAAAAATTCAAGATTAACTGTGTGCGAGAAGTTTGACTTATCCAGCAAGTCAAAAGAAAGTTGTGAAATCAGCCATGTGTTGACAAAGAGTTCGTGTGAAGTAGTCGACAGAGGTCGTGTGTTGTAATTGTTGTGTTTGTTAATCGAGTTTCGATGAGGTGGCATGTGAGTACACACCAGGTAGATGATGTAATCTGTAGAGTACCGGTGGGTGACGTGAGTCCAAACACCAGGTAGATGATGTAATCTTGCAGAGTTCCGGTGGGTGACGTGAGTCCACACACCAGGTAGATGATGTAATAATAACGTAGTCTAGTAGTGTATGTAGTAGGGTCGAATAAGGTCAACAATATTTTCGTTTATTTTTTTTTTTGAACGCAGGTTGTTGAATATCATACGATAATGAATCCAAGGAAATCGCTCATGTGGCGTTTTGCGATACTTTTTCCTGCATTGTCTTATATACATATATAGCCTTTATCCTTTACAATGATACTAAGACAGGCGTTATTATAATATTCAATGTTTATAAGTTGTAGATATGGGTGCTGCACACTTGTATATTGACATAAGTTTAAATTTGAATACGCTCACCACTGCATATGAAGGAAGTAGTATTGTTCACAATTGGACATCATTTTTGTAAAAACAATCGTATCTTGAACGTTTATGTAATTATTGACATCGTACATTGTTGGGTATTGTTGTCGTAGAAGTAAATACAAGTAATCCAATTGTTCAATAAAGAATGTAAATATAAAAAGGTTCATGGAAGAAATCTGTGTTGATACAGATATTATTTTATGAATTCTGTCAAGTTTGTTTAAGTTGAAAGGTACGATGTAATTGAGGTTGCTGTGTATTTGTAGTCTGTAGATTGTGTTGATTCTGGACGTATCAATGGCGTAGTCGAGATTGTTACTCCATTTCAAGGTATTCGTGGATAGACCAAAGGGATTAGGACATTTCCCGACCTCTGTTGTGGTTTTGTTTGAGTTGGCTCTGTCGTTGTCATCAGCGTTTCCGTTATGACTGATGGTTGCAAGTGTCTTCTTTCGTGATGTGTATATCATGTTTTAGTGCAAACACTACTTCTGTATTTGATTATCTCGAATTATTCCCCTTAGAAAATTCCCTAATTTAATAAACAATGATTTTGTTATTTTATCATTATTATATGTGTAGCACTTCCTACCATTTCAATTGATGGCTGACTGATTACATACTTAAGATTTGACAATTGAACATAACTTCTTCTTCAACTCAGTTTCACATTTTATTATATTAATGTTAAATTCAAACCACGCAGTAAATATTAATTAGAATTACAACAGCAAATCGATAGGAGAAAAAAGATGATAATCAAAATATTTGCAGAAACGATATACACTCTGGTCAATAAAAATTCAATGTTTCGCGCCTTTGCCCTCGGCTTATAAAAATATTCATATAACTCATTGCGACGTTATCTCGCGCCTCTTAATATAGCATTGATAATTGTGTGCGCTTTAACCACGCGCATCGTATTTATAAAAATTCTCCGCCTTCTGCATCATTTCATAATGTTAAACCAAGCGCTTTAATCAAACGCAAAATAAAATATTCCCGAACGCCTCATTCCTGCGTCTCGTAATTTAAACCGTGTGCACTTTAATTACCGCGTCTTACATCACTGCGCTTATTTACCCAATATGCATATACAGCATTTTACCATATGGGTTACTTATAATTCGCTGATTCTTAACAAGTTAACCACTTGTGTCACAAATATTATCAGCTCACATGACATGATAATTCATTTTCAATATTTTGTTATTCTTCCGTAATAACATTTTAACTCCAATTACAAGACATCAGTCTTTCATAATAATTAATACTCCGGCATTTTATTTGTTCTCCGACTTTAAACCAAAAGTCCGTTATTCCGTTATTATGAGAATCTGTCTCCTTTTAAAAATCACGATGAAACGCGTTTCAAAACAAAACAAAACAACAAACGATTGACTCATATTCCGCATAAATCATTTCAACTTAATTTCCAGTGATAAAATCCAAATGTCTTATGTAATCTATTATAACGCCATGTCTCATTACACAAGTAAATAAGCTCTGTTGTCGATTACTTGGCTGCGTTAACCACACATTAATTACCAAGAAAACAAACAGATATAAAACTTTGCTCTTTGTCATGAACCCATGAATCTCAAAGAGTCAATATCAACCTACCAATTCATCCCTATTGACGGGAGAAAAATATAATCAATGATGTTGTAATATAACAATAAATAACATAAGACATTTTTCAATTATCAAAACTTATAATTTACGTGTTGTTGTTGCCATCATCTTCTTGAGTCATTTTGACAGAAAATAAAAACATAACAACATTAAAGAATGACCAACTGTCTATGTAATTCCAACAGTAGTAACATACAAAAATTGAAATAAAAATCGACACATCTTTGTTACTGATATTAACAAAACATTGCCATCAACGGTACAAATTAATATTCGAAGAACTATTCCGAAACGCTTGATTGTAAGTAAACGCATTTTCATTTATTTTGAAAAATAAAACGCACTAAAATATTCATTTAAATTCTGCAATTTTTATTTTCATCTCTCTCTCTCTTCTTTTTAATTAAATAAAATACGTATAGCATCAATGCGTTATTATTATTATTATTATTATTATTATTATTTTGTCGTTCTATAATATATTGTTTTCACTTTTTAAATATAATATATTGCCCTATATATCTATATTTTTTTTAATTTCCTTTTCTATCTGTGACTCTTAATTTAAATATTATTTAGTATATATTTTTTTTATTTTTTTAAATATCGTCTTTTGTCAGAATTTTAGGAATCATCTATAATTTCAATATTTTTTTTTCATATTTCAATACAAAATAATTCCACTGCTTCACCTTCAAAATTGATATTCATTTTCTTTCCCAAATAAAACTATTTTCCTATCTGTTCACAATTTTCACTTCAAAATTCGAGTCTCACAAAAACTTTAATAGATGTTAACACCGCAACAATATACATTTCTTGTGTATCCATGGTTCGGAATAATAACATCTTTACATCCTGGTCACGGCACCAAATTAGATACATAATGTTGCGTAGTTGCACACATATGTAATGGCTTGTGATCGTATAGTGGTGTTTTTTGATAGATGGTAGTATTATCCTTTGGGTTGTGTTGTAGATGTTAATAATGACGAAAGAGTTTAAGGGCCGGTGATGATGATTGAATGCACAACATCAAAACATTCAAATAAAAGTCCAGATTCCAAGTTTCATTTCTTACAGTTTTATTTGTTGTGATAAATTCAAAATCCAAATCATGATAAATTCCAAATCCAAATCAAATAGCATGGTCATAATTCAATCAGTTTCATAAATTCCAAATCCGTAAAATCAGTCCACATGTAAAGTCAATTTTGCCTAAGTAACCATTTTCAATATACGTGGAATATTTCTAAGTCCGTAAAAGCAAATAAATGATGGTGAGCACAAAAGGTTTAATGTGTGCAGCTCATGGTCAAGTTGAATGCAGAATCAAAAGGTAGAATGATCCCCGTTTGATCAGACACACTGTTTTATATCCTATTGTAAACTGTCCCACAATTCCTTTCACCAAAGGTCAGTTTTACGCCTAAATAATCAAATGGCGTACGCCTAAATAATCCGTACGCCCAAATAACAAATACGCTACGCCCAAATAATATCGTACGCCTAAATGATGAATACCAACTATAACTTAATGCTTTTATCCCCAAATACCAAGTAACACCGATCAAAGAAAGTAATTTTCTAGTATTCAATATAATGACCAGATATACAAAATTCATGAACTCATTAAACCCACTTGCTGTAAGCTAACTCTCTTACTGTGTAACCTTGAACGTTTATAGTCTGGTTGAAACAGTTTACTGAGAATTACTCATAAACGTGGATGGCAAAGAACAATAATAAAGACCTGAGTGACGTCAACTTCGAACTATCAATATAAAAACTCAATTAAAAAATAAAGAGACCTGCACAAAGGAAAACAATTCTAGTGTTAAGCCATCATCACTGTGCTATAAATAGACGTATCTACGATCTAATCGCCAAATTATTATTGTTTTCCTTATCGTCGCCGATGCGATATTATCATACAAAAGTAACGAGGACTGCCATCTGGTTTTCGACAGACAGCAACTCCGATGATTTCAGGTGATAATGGCTGCTCAGACAGGACAACAATGTGAAATATTACCTGGTTTACAAGATAACACGCATAACGCCATATGCTGGCAGTCTCAGGATTTAACCCTTTACCGGCGGGTTTCGATTCTAATTGAAATCGGTGTCCTGTCTTTTCGTTTTTCACAATGACAGCAGTGCAGGTGTAAATGAGTACCTGGCCGTTAACAGCCTTGTCTCTGTCGGAATATAATAATTGTAATATCGTCTAACAGGCGCCATGTCTCATCCTACACGTGAAGCGTTGCTGTTTGATAGAGACCCCTTGTAAAGCGCTTTGAGCACGCTTAGTGCTTATAAATATCAATATATAAATGCTATATAAATGTTCAAGTTTTTAACATTTTTCTGATTTTTCCCTTTCTTTTCAAATGTAAACGAGAATCAAGCCATGAACAGAGCTGTATACAGATTCTTGTTATGGCTAGATGGGCATGTACATTTGAAAAGAAAGGGATAAATAAAAAAAGAAAAATGTTCAAACCTTGAGCATTTCTGTAGCATTTATATATTCATATTTATAACCACTAAACGTGCTCAAAGCGCTTTGCAAGGGATCTGAAAAATTGTACTAGCGCCCAAGAGGCGTCATGTCCTCCTATGTTCAACACTGCTGTAGCTTTGGGCCACCGTGTAGAGCGTTCTGGCTACATCACATGGACGCACCTCCTCACAGCTCGTGTATTTTAACAGCAACGAGGCTCAGGCTTCACTTAATGTGCTCAAAGCAATCTACAACGTGTCTTAATCAAACAGCAATACTTAAAATTTAGGGCAAGACATGACGCTTGTCAGACGCTTACTCCAATTATTCCGACAGAAATTTTTATTAAACAGGAATTGGGTTTACATCTGAATGTGATGAGCAACTGAGAGAAAAGATTCTATTAAGAAAACACTTCACTAAGCGGTCACACAACGGGACTAGAACTCGGGATCTATAGGATCATACCCAGTGGCATACCACTCGACCACAAAGCTGCACAAGTAAGATGAATTGTGAATCTGATCGAAATTGTGTCTCGCGATCCAAGGGTAAAATATCTGGAGTGGATGCTGGACTGTTGACTTGTCCTCAAGGGAAAGTTCTTTTTCTCAGTAGAATATATACACACTTACTGGTAGATATCATTTACAAAACAATATCTTTATCTCAGTCTGGTAGACACAAAATCATGACAAAAACCATCTGGCCTTTTGACAGATAACATTCTTATGCCGCCGCTCTGAAAAATCACATTTTAGATATTTAGGCCAGAAAACTCGTCCTTTTGAATATCGATTGAATAAATCACTCCCAATTCGCCAAAAATTTTCAAACCTGGGATTTCCTGTCCATGACTGTGGTTTGAGAGTTGTTGACAAGATCAGAGTCATTCTAATCGACATCTGAAGGACGAGCATTTCTGGCAACATTGAAAAAAAAGTGTTTTTATTTCTCATATGACCGGTGTGTTTACTAACGACAATAACATTTTACCATCTGGTTTGTAATACAACTACGCCACTGTTACATGTTGTTATGAGCTCCAATGTTGTCTTCTGAAAGGAGACAACATAAAATTGAGATTGTATATACGAGTGGATATTCCACTAAACGTGCTCAAAGCGTTTTACAAAGGGCCCCTGACCAGCAACACGAAACATATAGAACTAAACATGACGCCTGTTAGGCGATGTTATATTTTTTCGGACAGAAACAACTTTGTTGGCGACCAGGTAATAATTTTACGCCTGAGTACGGTGAGAGAATGTGAGTAAAGAGCCTTTTCCAAGGATTCAATTATGCGCCGAGCGAGGCTCGAACCTAGGACCTTCCGATCCAAAAGCGAGTGCCATACGACCAGACGACATAGCCACACCACATTGTTAATTTAGTAGACCAAACAACTTTCCTCATTGACTCCCGTACTCTGGACAGACGTGTCTTGAAAAAATTGGCTAAACCAAAAAAATTGGTCCTTGAATTATCAATCGATTAAAATAACCCTTATCTTGGCAAAACCCCTAAAACCTGGGACTTCGCAGTCGCCTCTGATCGTCTAACGATATAGAAATGGGGATAACGTCTGGCCATGTGGTCTAGTGGTATGACAATCACTTTCGGATTGGAGGGTCCTGGGTTCGAGCCTCACTCGGGGCATAGTTGAGTCCTTGGAGAAGGCTCTTTACTCACATTCTCTCACCGTACTCAGGCGTAAAATGATTACCTGGCCGCCAACAGCGTTGTCTCTGTCCGAAAAAAATTGTAATTATAACACGCGTCATGTTCCGTCCTACATGTTAAATGTTGATGTTGGCCAGGGACCCCTTGTAAAGCGCTTTGAGCACGCTTAGTGGATATTCCGCTATATAAAAGCTCTATTTAAGTACATTTTAAAAAAAAAATGACGTCAGGTTCGACAATATGCCTCATGG
Source organism: Berghia stephanieae (assembly GCF_034508935.2). Lineage (NCBI taxonomy): Eukaryota > Metazoa > Mollusca > Gastropoda > Nudibranchia > Aeolidiidae > Berghia > Berghia stephanieae. The sequence continues at coordinate 82,977,996 of NC_088364.1, forward strand.
CTTTTGGAAGATCATCGATTACGTTTGAGTCTCAATCAATACTCCTGAATACCAACGTCTCCATAGAAATATCCTCGTTACAAATCTCTGACCTCCAAAACTGTTCGACTGATTGTAGTTACAAAAGTCATTAAAATGGCTGTTTGTCTTTATTGACAGTCACCACTCCAATGGTTCCTGGTGATGATGTGTGTTAGGCAACGACAGAAACATTATCTGGTATCATTAAATAACAATAAACCAACCAGGGTAAAATATGTTATGAATATCCACAAACATCAATGCCTGGAGCAGCTGTTAGGATTCCATGACTGTCGTTAAAAGCAGATAAACTCCCTACATACATTATGAAGAGTAAGAACATTTTATAATGTAACTTGCATATCAATATCAAATAAGTTCCACCCTCGTCTCTCCTTATTAATATGAGTAGCTCTATACATTTCCATCTATGGTCTTCAGACCGTGTCATTGCAACAGTCTTTACGCGGCCTTCAGATTGAAACACTTTGTGTGATAGAAACAATGGATGTAAGAGTGAAAGATTGAGTGAGGGCTTTACCACTGTAGGAACATGGATTATATTATAGTAGTCATTCAGTATATTGAGGCCGATGGACCAGAAGCTCATCCCTGTTTCTATAGCATGAAAAGGAAAATAGTAATTGCTTGCTACTCTTTTGATAGGACACTAGACTATCGCAAAGTACTTACCGCCCAGTCTAACAAACCCAGCTGCCTCTATTGGATGGAGGGGGGGGGGGGCAGACAGAATCTCGACTGCACCAGGATCGATCTCGGTCCCTTTGCGTGTGAAGCGAGTGCTCTACCAACTGAGCTATCGGGACCCCCAGGGGTATTGAAAAGCCTCGAGTGATTTGCCAAAATATAGGCGTGACGTATTTGGCAACATGGGAATGTGACGTCATGACGTGACGTCACGCAGACAACATTACAATAGTACGATGGCATCATAGAGGTTTGGCTTCTACTAGCATTTTTCTATCGTCCAAATGACAAAATGTCTTTATATCATTTTGGTCAGAAACATTTTCTACTTCATTTTATTATTGTCAATAGATCAGTTCAATTGAAATCAAACTACCTTTGTTAGATATTGACCCTATTCCAAAAGAAATTTAAATTGATCAATACTTGAAGAACGAGATTTCCTGGCAAAATTTTAATTCCATGTTTTTCCAGAAAGCCTTTAGCACGATAGCACGAGTAGTTGTTAAACAAGGCATTCACGAATGACGATATTATGGATGGAACGAAATTGACGTCGCTCTTCCTTATTGTTTTTCGCGCCAATTTCATGATTTCTCATTAAATTCGACGTTCAAGCTTACACATAGTTTTGTGTGTTGGTGCGGTACATTCGGCTGGCAGATTACTGTGAGTTTTTCGTCTAAACGCACAGCATCAATCAATAGAAAAGACTATTTTTCGTTGCACATTCCGACAGACTCTACCTGGCATGAATGCTGAAATCAATGACCCCCCCCCCCCCAATCTACATGTTGGCACAAAGGTGTAACCGTAACCATCACAGTTATTGTTATGCATTGCACATTGGCACGTTATCTACATATTTTCTATAGATGGAACGAATTTGACGTCACCCAGCTCTTTGTTGTTGTATTTAGACAGCCATTTTATTGATTCGTATTTTGACTATTTTCTGTCTCTCAGACTATACACGTTTAAGGTTACACACCGTTTTGTGTGTTGGTACGTTATATCAGACTGACGGATGGTGTGAGTGCTTTACCTAAACGCATAACTTTTCCCTTTCCCCCCCCCCTCTCTCTCTCTCTCTCTCTCTCTCTATCTATCTATCTATCTATCTATCTATCAATCTATCTATCTATCTATCTATCTATCTATCTATCTATCTATCTATCTATCTATCTATCTATCTATCTATCTATCTATCTATCTATCTATCTACTATCTATCTATCTATCTATCTATCTATCTATCTTTCTATCTATCTATCTATCTATCTATCTATCTATCACTATCTATCTATCTATCTATCTATCTATCTATCTATCTATCTATCTATCTATCCTATCTATTATCTCATCTATCTATCTATCTATCTATCTTATCTATCCTATCTATCTATCTATCTATCTATCTATCTATCTATCTATCTATCTATCTATCTATCTATCTATCTATCTATCTATCTATCTATCTATCTATCTATCTATCTATCTATCTATCTATCTATCTATCTATCTATCTATCCATCTATCTATCTATGTCTCTCTCTCTCTATCTCTCTCTCTCTCTCTCTCTCTCTCTCTCTCTCTCTTTCATTCCCTCCCTCATTTACTCAGCCCCTGACAGGTCTTTAAGCAATTTCCATGTCAAGCCCCCCGAGACAGCATCCGTCCCACGCCCAACAGTTTGTGTGTTGTCATTTTAGACCCATCAACACCAGCAATTTGGGAGATGCCAAATAACATCAGACAACTCGACATAATAATAATAATAATAATAATAATATGCCACATAATATCACATTACTGTATGATATATCATAATATAAGTAAAACATTGCGGGGATTTCCGTGTACGCGACACTCCATAGGGAATGAGATTAGCGGAAAAGTAGCGTCCCTTGTTTGGACGTCACCCATAGTCTGTGACGTCACCGGCGAAAAAGTTATTAGAGAGAGAGAGAGAACGTATGTTGGTTGTGCGTATGACGAGGACGAGAGACGCATGCGCACAACCAACATACGTTCTCTCTCTAATAACTTTTCCGTCGGTGACGTCACAGACTATGGGTGACGTCCAATCAAGGGATGCTACTTTTCCGCTAATCTCATTCCCAATTGGAATAGAACTCATACCTTCATGAACCAGTTAGATGCCGTCGTTCTCCAGAAAACCTTGTATCCCGCGGCGGCGTTGGGGTCTTGTGGTATGACACTCGTTTTCGGATCGGAAGGTCCTGGGTTCGAGCCTCGCTCGGCGCATAGTTGAGTCATTGGAAAAGGCTCTCTATACACATTCTCTCACTGCACTCAGGTATAAATGAGTCCCTGGTCGTTAACACGTTGTCTCTGTCGGGAAAAAATGTAATATCGCCTAGTAGGTGTCATGTCTCGTTATATATGTTACTTGTTGCTGTTGGCCAGGGACCTTGAAAAGCGTATTGAGCATGTTTAGTGGATATTGCTCTATATAAATGCTCTGCTTTTTTTTTTTTTTACCAAACGACCCTCATCTTGACAAAAACTCTCAAAAATTGGAGCTCTAAAAACTCTCAAACACGGAACCTCCAAAAACTCTCAAACATGGAACCTCCAAAAACTCTCAAACATGGAACCTCCAAAAACTCTCAAACATGGAACCTCCAAAAACTCGCTAACACGGAACCTCCAAAAACTCTCAAACATGGAACCTCCAAAAACTCTCAAACATGGAACCTCCAAAAACTCTCAAACATGGAACCTCCAAAAACTCGCTAACAATAGAGTCATTTAAATCGATCGGTATTTAAACGACGGATTTTCTGGCCAATTAAAAAAAACAACAACAAGGTTTTACAGAGTACGGCAGTTAGCTGGTTAATGAGTTCTATGACTTAAAGTGGGCAATGCTTCTGGAACCTACGAATAGTGTTGTGGTACTCACAAATCTATTGAAACTGAATGTAAGCAGATGCTCTGTTTATGTATTTATTTATTCATTATTTATCTATTTATAAAATTTTGAAATCCTTTATCCAATAATCTATTTTTCTTTCAATGTTTGCGCCTATATGGTCTTGTCGTATGACTCTCAACTTCGCGGACCGGTTGAACTCGGGTTTGAGTCCTGCTCTCATCAGGGTAAAGTTGAATTCTTGGAAAAGCCTATGTACTCACATTCTCTCATCGTACTCAGGTGTCAAATGAGAACTAAATACCTGGCCGTTAACAGTGTTGTCTCTGTCGTAAAAAAAATATAATGGTTATAATATTATCTCATTTTATGACATGTTTAAGTGTTGCTGTTGGCTTGAGACCCATTGTAAAACCATTGTGCCGAAAACACGTTTGTTGAATATTGCGCTATATAAAAGCTCATTTAAAAAAACTCTTTTTGGCGGCGATCCATTAAAATAAAAATCATGTGAAGTCCAAAATACAAGAGAATATTTGAATGTGCTCTATGAGAAGTCGACGGACTTGACAATGCGAAATTAGAACATTTAAATATGAGTTGCCTTTTTGATAAGAAAAAAGTAATATAATATTAAAAGTAATTCATGTAAATGTCCTTACTCCTCCTGTAAAAATGAATAAATAAATGCATAAATAAATGAAAATAAATTGCTATCTGAAATAATTTTTAATTAAAATTTAAAACCATGTCCTCTGTGTTCATAACCGACAATTGGTCATTTCAATAGGGATTTTGGCACTAAAATTGACAAACTGGCAGATCACACGACATTCCTTTTCTCTTTACTTTCCATTCATTCGTTCATTCATTCATTCATCCATTCATTCAAGTCAAATCCAGACAAACGACAATATTACACCCCCCATCCCCCGTCACCCTCCTTCCCCTAACACCAACTGCTTTGCATTTTACCACTTTATAAACAGACACCCCCCCCCCCCCCCCCCCCTCCCCTTTCTTCTCGTTTTCTTCCTCTTCAAAAGCAGCAAGTTTCCGCCCAGCTCTCCCCAACGAACTCCAAACAGTACACTACAGCACCCCGCTACAAAAGCCATAGATTATGGGAGTTATGCATTGGCGGCGCCACTCAGTCGGTCCGTTGACAAAACGAAAGGCGACCAGAGGCTCTCGATGTCGCCAAGCCGTCACCTCAAGGAGCTTTTAAACACCTACCAATCGTCCATGTCAAAACACATTATCTGCAATAATCTCGACTCCCCTCCCGCTCGCTGCGCCCCCGTCGTCAACTCGCGATGCAATTTATTATTATTCGTCCCATTCATTCATTCATTCAGGCCTAAAGCATAATAGGCGTTTTACAGTATTGTAGTCTGAAGTTGGAATTAGAATGCTAATCTCAATTATCTAAACCGAAGCGTTGATAATCATCAGCTCTGCCAAATTATTAACCATGATATCGTTGTCAAATTATTTATTTCTTAAGACTCTCTCTCTCTCTCTCTCTCTCTCTCTCTCTCTCTCTCTCTCTCTCTCTCTCTCTCTCTCTATTAAACAGAAACGGATAGCAAACAGTAAACTGTGATTTCAGTAGCCTAATTGACGTTTATGAATGACTCTTGATGGCTTGTCGAGATTGCAGTAGATTCTTTCTTACTGAAATTGACATTGTCGTATTAAAGTCTTAGACGAAAAAATCGACAGATCGACAAATCCCCCCCCCCCCCCCCCCCCCCCGAATAGTAAAGAAAAGAAGCCTCCACAGAGACTTTTGAAAAAGCAGGTTAAATCTTTACCATAGAAAAGTCACACGATACAATGGGAGAAAACAAAGTGAAGAAAATTTGACAGCTGTAAGATTTGAACCCGTGTGACAAATTATCAGTGAATTCGATGCCTCAACAAGACAGTCGTCTGAAACTCTGAACCAGTCGTAATGGTATGGAAACTGGACAGTATCTGGTTATAGAAATTAAGGAGCGGGAACCAGTCTAAGTATAAGATACAGATCTGAGTTGTCTTTCATACACATGTGTTCAGATCTTTGCAGTATCTGGTTGAACTCTGCGTTGTGTCCAGCTTGCAACTGCTGGATGTTT
>NC_088364.1:82988742-82991242 GCF_034508935.2 Berghia stephanieae
AGAAAGCACATGACAGAGAGAGAGAGAGAGAGAGAGAGAGAGAGAGAGAGAGAGAGAGAAACAGTCACACAGAGAGAGATAGGCAGACAGAGAGAAAGCACATGAGAGAGAGAGAGAAAGAGAGAAAACCTGAGAGTTATGGAGAGTAGAAAGTGAGAGTGAGAGAGAGAAAAAGTACATGAGAGTGTGTCTAAGAGAGATAGAAAGATGAAGAGAGGGAGAGAGAGAGATAGATAGATAGATAGATAGATAGATAGAGAGAGAGAGAGGGAGAGAGAGAGAGAGAGAGAGAGAGAGAGAGAGAGAGAGAGGCTTGCTTTTAAAAACAGATGAAACCAAACAAAGAGGGACTTAATTTATTGGATCGTTTATTGGAATCCTGATGAACGCGAGGTAATAGTATAAAGTATTTATCATGGGATTAGTATTAATGCCCTGACATGCCCTGACCAATGTCCTGCCAATCCCTGACCAATGCCCTGACATGCCCTGACCAATGTCCTGCCATGCCCTGACCAATTCCCTGCCATGCCATGACCAATGCCCTGCCATGCCCCGACCAATGCCCTGCCATGCCCTGACCAATGCCCTGAAATGCCCTGCCATGCCCTGACCAATGCCCTGACATGCCCTGCCATGCCCTGACCAATGCCCTGCCATGCCCTGACCAATGCCTTGCCATGCCCTGACCAATGCCTTGCCATGCCCTGGCCAATGCCCTGCCATGCCCTGACCAATGCCCTACAATGTCCCGACCAATGCCCTACAATGCCCCGACTAATGTCCTGGCATGCCCTGACCAATGCCCTACCATGTCCGGACCAATGCCCTGCCATGCCCCGACCAATGTTCTGACCAATGCCCGACCAATGCCCTGATCAATGCCCGACCAATGCCCTGACCAATACCCTGCCATCACCTGAGCAATGCCCTACCATGCCCTGACAAATGCCCTACCATGCACTGACCAATGCCCTACCATGCCCTCACCAATGCCCTATCATGCACTGACCAATGTCCTACCATGCCCTGACCAATGCCCTACCATGCCCTGACCAATGCCCTGACCAATGCCCTGACCAATGCCCTGCCATGCTCTGACCAATGCCCTGACCAATGCCTTACCATGCACTGGCCAATGCCCTACCATTCCCTGACCAATGCCCTACCATGCCCCGACCAATGCCCTACCATGCCCTGACCAATGCCCTGCCATGTCGTGACCAATGCCCTACCATGCCTTGACCAATGCCCTACCATGACCTGACCAATGCCCTACCATGCCCTGACCAATGCCTTACCATGCCCTGACCAATGTCCTACCATGCCCTGACCAATGCCCTGACCAATGCCCTGCCATGCCCTGACCAATGCCCTACTATGCCCTGACCAATGCCCTACTATGCCCTGACCAATGCCCTGCTATGCCCTGACCAATGCCCTACCATGTCCTGACCAATGCCCTGCCATGCCCTGACCAATGCCAAAGCAGGTGAACCCAAAGCATTGTATCAGTACCGTTTCTTAAGTCGTTGTAGGAATTCTTATATCTTATTACGTATATCAGATATATCTCTCATCGAAGGCGTCATACTCTAACTTTGTAATTGCCCTGGTCCATATATGATAACTTAAAACCCTCCCCTTGCATCTGGCGACCAACATCTGGAATAGTAACGTGATTTGAACACACATGCTACGTGTTATAGCAGAAACCGCAGTGTTTTTTGTTGTTTTTTTAATTTCTCAAAAATCACCTTTCTTGTACTTACACGGTATGTGACGAATGGTCTCAATAAAACAACCTCTTTGATGTGTTTTTTATCTTTATTATCTTTTACAGCGTGTTTATATTCTTTATTATATTTTTACAGTGAATACAAAATCCAAGAGACAGCTATCGTTTTCGTGAGTTACATTGTCAATATAACAAGTTATATATTTCACCACATGAATTAACAAAAACAATCTTCAATATTATATATATCATACTTTCTGTTTCTCATTTCATATCAAATCTGACTTTCTGATTGGAACTGGAGATGTCGGAAGAAGAAAAATACGTACTCGATTGTTTGTAACTCGCAGGTGATGGATTTGCATTGTGTAATGTGTCAGAGATCTTTGCCTTGTTCTTGGAGGTCGAACTCAAGAAGCCCAAATTGTTTATATTTAAACACTGAGGCACCATTTGGTTAAGATGCTCCTTGAATGTCGTGGGTTTCTTGGCGCCCACCCTATGTTTGTCTAACGTGTCATGTCTCATCGAGTCGGCGCTAGTACTGGTGCTCCCCCTAAGGAAACTGGTGGTGTCCGACTGGCCAGGGCTAACACGATTACAACCAAACTCCACCGTGTCTTCGGAGTCGTCCAAGAAACTCCAAGGGTCATCCATATTTTGGTTTGACTGATGATGGAAAGAACGTTGAAGATTGTGTTGATGGTCGTCCTGTTGCTGTGGTTGTTGTTGTGGTTGCTGCTGTTGATGATGGTTTTCCAG
>NC_088364.1:83002191-83012191 GCF_034508935.2 Berghia stephanieae
GACCAACACACAAAACTGTGTGTATCCATGAACATTTATAGTCTCGTTAATACAGTTCAGTGAGCATTACTCATAAACGTGAATGGCAAAAAACAATAACAGAGACCCGATTGACGTCATCTTCGAACTATCTATAGAAAAGCTCAACTTTTTTTTTCTTTTTAAATGTGTGTTTACGTCCGGTAAATAAAGGTTTTTCTTGTCCACCAAATCGTCACGGTACACGCTGACTGTCACCCTGGACGACGATCGCTGGGGGAAAATAGAGAAATAGGTCATGGGATGATACGCATTATCTGGACTATGTTATGCGCCCAGAGCCCTCCTGATGAAGGGATGTTTGGCCCACTATAAATCTATACTATAGCTGATATATAGAGAAGTGGTAAGACCTGGAATGAGATAAAAAAGTTGGCTCGGAATAGAGAAGGATGGAAACTGTTTGTCTGTGGCCTATACCCTGACCCAGGGTGAAAAAGGCAATGATGATGATGATGATGATGATTATTATTATTTCTATTCCCCCCAGCGAAACAAAAGAAAGTGCATGAAGTGTAGCCTGAAACCCGACCTGAGGGCAACGCTTTGACCACTCAACCACATCGCCCAAGTCTATATATTGCACATACTACTACAAAGTCTTTACAAATAAACAGTCGTGGAATGATAGAGTTTCTTTGCTGTCGTTTCTTCTGTAGCGTTGTTTTGTTTGACAAGATGGAGTTGCTAACACAACACCACGCCCAACCCCCAGACTTGGAGGGCCAGGGTTTAATTCAGAGGTTCACTCCTAAATTGGTTGCCATGCTTTCCCAAGCTCTTGAGTCCAATCCACCCATTGGTTTCGTTCGGGTTTGGTCCGTAGCCTTACTTCCCCCCTCCCCCCCCCCCCCCCCCCCCACCCGCGAGATCGCTGGGGGAAATAGAAATAATTATAATGGTATAGATTTATAGTGCCCCAAACATCCCTTCATCAGGAGGGCTCTGGGCACATAACATAGGTTAAGCCCTAACACAGTACACGAACAATGTTAATTATACACATAATCAAAAGAAAGCCTGTCGGAATAAGAATGTCTTCAATCGACGCTTGAATTCCTCTAGTGAAGACGAAGAACGTATCTAGGCTCAAAAAGGTTATCACGTGACACATTATCAGTTAAAAAACAAACTTGAGATTTCATACAGCGCAATTTCCACTACACGACATGCTCAATGGGAATCTAGCCAACAGCAACATTAACATGTAGGACGAGACATGACGCCTGTTAGGCGATATTGCAATATTTCCAGCAGAGACAAAGCTACGACCATGTACTCATTTTACTCCTGAGGATGATGAGAGAATGTGAGTAAAGGGCCTTTTCCAAGGACTCAACTATGCGTCACTTATAGCAGGACTCAAACCCAGGACCTTCCAATCCGAGGCGAGTGTCCTAGCACTAGACCATAGAGAAATAGGTAGGTATGACACAGTGGCAGACAAAGTAATGAGAAAATTAAATGAAAGAATATGAGAGAATGTGAGCCTTTTCCAAGGACTCAACTATGCGCCGAGCTAGGCTCGAACCCAGAACCTTCCGACCCGAAAGCGAGTTTCAAAGCACAAGTCCACATAGCCACAAATCTCCTTACCAGCGTCATATCTCGTCCCATATGTTAACTGTTCCTGTTGTTTTGGGATCTCTTGAAAATGGCTTTGAGCACATTGATTGGATTTTGCACAATATAAAATAGCCCAAGCACAGTAGTCGCCGGTTCTATCACACTCTGCACGCTGGCACAGGAACTGGGGGACCGAATTTAATCTATAGAGGGAACGAAATTGACGTCACTTGGCTCTTTGTTATTGTTTTTAGCCAACCATTTTTATGAGCAGTTCTCACTAAATTGTACACTCTATAAACGTTTAAGGTTATCCATAGTTTTGTGTGCTGGCGGATGTTGTGATTGTTGTAAAACACGCATAGCATCGATACAATAAGTTTTTACCTCCAATGAGCATCAAATTTCGGATTCTAGCACGCTTTTTGGCTTCTGGAGAGAGCGTGCTATAATCCAGCGAGTACTGTAGTTATGATGAAATCAAACAAACGTCTAAGTGATTTTACTCACCTGAAGCTTCATATCGACACATTCAATTTCAACTTCAAAATCTGTTTTCACATCCGATTGCTGGGAAGGGAAAAGTCAATTGATGAATGTTTTCACTCGATGGTGTGATACGAATGGACTAAATAGCAATGTGAAATTGAATGTAAGCTTCAATTTAATACACGAAAAGAGATAAAATGAACGTTTCGGGTTTCCCCTTTATCAAAAAAACCCCAAGATGAATGAAACACTACAGACGAATGAGATACAGTGGTAGTGGCGTTGTTGATATTTATCTTGCCCGAGGAAAACAAATGAAAGTGCTTGAAATGTGGCCTGAAACCCGACCACAGGGCAACGCTTTGACCACCCAACCACCTCGCCCAAGTCTATATATTATACATACTACAAAGTCTTTACAACCCAACAATCGTGGAATGATATAGTTTCTTCGCTATCGTTTCTGGAGCGTTGTTTTGTTTGACAGGATGGAGTTGCTAACACCACGCCCAACCCCCAGACTTGGAGGGCCAGGGTTTAATTCAGAGGTTCACTCCTAAATTGGTTGCTAGCTTTCCCAAGCTCTTGAGTCCAATCCACCCATTGGTTTCGTTCAGGTTTGCTCCGTAGCCTTACCTCCCCTCCACCCCCCCCCCCCCCACGATGGTCCCCAAGATAGCAGGGGTCAAGGGTTAGTTTGATGAGGCGTCCTTGACTCTTCTGTACGGATCTACCAAAAGGTTAAATGGACAATTTCGAGAGTTAAGCAGCATCCATCTGCTTGATGGAATGACAGTACACAATAGGGAATGAGATTAGCGGAAGAGTAGCGTCCCTTGATTGGACGTCACCGGTGGAGAAGTTATTTGTAAACAAACCAACTACAAGCCAAGCGCTCCAAATACAAACTTTATTATTCATATTTCTGTACAAAAATGCATAACATTGATTATGATGTGCATTTTTGTACAGAAATATGAATAATAAATTTTGTATTTGGAGCGCTTGGCTTGTAGTTGGTTCGTTTACAAATAACTTCTCCACCGGTGGCGTCCAATCAAGGGACGCTACTCTTCCGCTAATCTCATTCCCTATTGTGTACTGAATGATGAATACATTGGCAAACTGTGCTATGAAAGAAAATCACAGATTTAATATTTTGGCCAGAAAACTCGTCCTTCAAGTACCGATCGATTAAAATGATCCTCATCTTGAAAAAAAAATCAACTTTCAAACCTGGGATTACGCGATCATTGTTGAGTTGACTGTGAGTGACACGGGAGGGAGGAGGGGGGGGGGTGTCAGAAAACAATCACAACTTTACCCAGGATCGATCCACGTCCCTTTGCGTGTAAAAGAGATTGCTCTACCAACGGAGCTACCGAGACCCCCAAAATGTAAAATGGCGATATGTTAGTGTATGGGCGAGTAGTAGGGGTAGAAATGGACGATGTTTCCAAAATGGCTCCTTTACAGTCAAACCACCAGTCTAGCTGTGTTACAACTCACCATTCCGTAGGTTCCTGTGACCAGGATGAGATGCCAGAGCGGCCCCACGTGATTGACCATGAATCTCTGGTCTTTGACGGGAATCGTCGGGTCATTCGTGGTGAAACTCTTCACTGAGTATTGGGAGAAGTCATCCGGGGACTTGGATTCAAGGGTCATCACGATATCATCTAGTAGAGAAGAAAAGTCGTCACGTCACATCCTCTAATTTTCCGGTTCCAAAGTCATTGGAAGTGTGTATGTTACTAGCCCAAAACACGGACCGTTTCAACAATCTGATCTTACAGCGTAATAATTTTGTTCTCACAAACTGGTCTTAAAGGCAATTTATAATAAAGATAAAAGTACATAATAATTTTGTCCTCACAAACTGGTCTTAAAGGCAATTTATAATAAAGATAAAAGTACATAATAATTTTGTTCTCACAAACTGGTCTTAAAGGCAATTTATAATAAAGATAAAAGTACTTAATAATTTTGTTCTCACAAACTGGTCTTACAACCAATTTACAATAAAGATAAAAGTACTAAATAATAATGTTGTTCACAGAATCTATGTAGTCTTACTGTCCGTGTATTCCTCCGTCAAAGTTCGACGTGGCCATTCCTGACATTCCAAGGACACTGGAGATGAAATACGACAAAATACCGTCTTAACCCATTCATCAACGTATTTGTATGATTGTTTATCCCTATATATTTGAGGCTTTTGGGTCTTGTTGAATGGCCCTCACCTTCTGATCCGTATGTTCCAGGTTCGAGTCTCGCTCTGATCTTATCACCTTTAGCGAATTACCTGCCTGAAAAGATTTGGCCAGAAAACTCGCCCCTCAAAATATCGATCAATTTAAATCAGCCTCAAAAAATTTCAGACCTAAGACTTCACGAAATCTTAGGTTTGAGAATTTTTATCAAGACGAGAGTCATTTATATCGATCGATATTTGAAGGACGAGTTTTCTGGCCAAATTTACAACTACATGGTTTTTCCAGAGTACCCCAGTCAACTGCTTAGATATGCTGTGAGTATCCGGCTGGCATCAATATTGTCTGACGAAGGGAAAAATGCAATAGCTCCTAACAGACGTCATGTCATGACTCGTTCTACGTGTGAGGCATCCTTATTGAGTTGAGATCCCATTAAAAGCGTTTTGAGCACAATTCAGAGAGTAGTGCCCTATATAAAAGCTCCAAAAAAATATAACAACATTGCTAAAATTAATGTTATGATATATATATATATATATATATATATATATATATATATATATATATTTTTTTGGTCAATTATTTTGTATAGAAGGAAGGGAGTTGACGTCGCTGACATGTGAAAAAGTTCTCACCAGCATGAAGAATAAAAAGTACCGATTTTATTTGTTTAGAACCAAGCTGCTGGATGCTGGGCGGACGTGACATCAGACTATTGAATCCTTATGACATAGATAAAAAAGTGCTACATCTGCCGAACCCTGAAAAAAATCCATGTTTTAAAAAAACAATTGGCCAGAAAACTCGTCCTTCAAATATCGATCGATTAAAATAGCCCTCATCTTGGCAATATTTCTCAAATCTGGGACTTCTAGATGAGGTTTATTTTAATCGATCACTATTTGAAAGAAGACTTTTCTGTCCATTTTATTTTGTTTAAGAGTTCTACAAACAAACGTTGATATCGAATGTGTTACCAGTTAATATATCATTATTACCTTTAACAGAACCCAGGATGATTAGAAATATGATCTCGTTCTGAAAATAGCTGACCATTGGGACTGCCTTTTCCTGGAATCTAGGACTATTGGATAGAAACATGTAAGAGTAAAAACATGTGTATTGAAGTCAACAGCTAATGGTGATGAACGATGATGGTGATGTTGATGATGATGATGATGATGATGATGATGATGATGATGATGATGGTGATGATGATGATGATGGTGATGATGATGATGATGATGATGATGATGATGATGATGATGATGATGATGTTATGGTATGTAAACCCTCAATTTACATGTCAAATTAAGAAACTAATGAGCAGGCACCGGTGTAAGATAAAGATGTGAACAGGTGTGAATGAAAGGTGCCGGCCAGACAAAGCAAGAAAGAAAAATACAAATAAAAAAAACATTCCCCAAAAAATCAGTCGACCTCGACTGGGGATTGAATCTGAGACCTTCTGATTTCCGGTCAGACGTGCTACCATTACACATTCTACATTACATACATGATCTTGTAATGGCATGCAGTGCGGCTATGTGGTCTAGTGGTATGACACTCGCTTTCGGATCGGAAGGTTCTGGGTTCGAGCCTTGCTTGGCGCATAGTTTGGTCTTTGGAAAAGGCTCTTTACTCACATTCTCTCACCGTACTATCCGTATCGAATGACTCTAACCCGAATAGAAAACAAATCCTCCGATCTCGATCTCCAGCTCACCCAAAGAAAGAAATAACTTTAAAAAACCCACTTCCTGTCAATACTTGAAGGACAAAATGGCGACGGAGAACCACAACAATGATTGTGTTAGGAAATTTTAAATTTTTACTAATCTATCAAGATTTGTTGTAGAGTTTTTAAAATTAAAATGCAACTACGATATATTGACAAATTGAATAATTTAACGCCAGACAAAAGATCCACGGTGAAAATACTAATGGGGATGACCTATAGTACCTTTCCATGTGCTCGAGGTCATTGGTCACATTGCAAAATGTTTCAAATTGACTCACATAGCGAAAAGCTTTCACAGCTTTTGAAGTATCTAACATCAGGACTGGTCATTTTGTTCAGTATTTTACATTTTCATAAACAAAACAGTGTGTATACATTTCATGCCTCGTTTGGACGAAAACCTAAATATAGATCGCCCCTATTGAAAGAGATGTTTACGGAATTTCTGCCCCCTATCATGTTATGTTATGTCAACCTGTCTCTATGTACACGGAAATGGATGACTTACGCTGTGCCAGTTTGAACACGACCAAGCCTCAATGGAAATCTTGTGTCCCACTCTAGGCCTAGTTGTCATTAAAACTTGCATTACTTTGTGATGAGAAATGGGTAGGGCCTATTGTTGTTTATCGGAAAAGTGAGTGGAGCAGGTACTTATGTTGATAATAACAAGAAATGAAGTGAGTAGAAAAGTGCCAGATTACAACAGAGAATAAATGAGGAGAGGATGGCTTCGGCTGTAGAGCTACAGGCGGGGTTGTCGTACCAGTAAGGTCGCGGGTTCGAGCCCCCATCGCTGTGAAGTTTTCTTAAATTCTCTATTGTCGTCTGGCACGTTTCTACTCACTTCATTTCTTGTTATTGTTTTTTTTAACGTGTTTTCTTTGCCACTTTACTGTGTTTGTATTTTATTTCCCTATGGCCTATCATCAAATCATGCACGTGTTCAAGAGAGAATTTGTTCAGTGCTCTAAGGTGCTCATGTTATAACCAAGCGGCCTTATATCATTTAAATAAATAACAATGTGAAATTCAATGTAAGCTTCAATATAATATACGAAAACAGATAGAATGGACGTTTCGGGTTTCCCCTTTATCAACAAAACAGGATGAATGAATCACGACAGATGAATGAGATAATGTGGTAATGGCGTGTTAAAATGAATCAACAAAAACATTGACGGGCTGGATACATTTATTCATTTTCTATTCTACACCATCATTTGTATCAGTTTTCTTATTTTATGTTTAATCATTTGTTTTGATGAATGAGAATCAAAGCTTGGCCTATCTTCATAGTCGTCGTTTGACCTCAATACGTGATCACTCTTTCGTTTTCGAACCGGCGGCTATGTGGTCTAGTGGTATGACACTCGCTTTCGGAACGGAAGGGCCTGAGTTCGAGCCTCGCTCCGCGCATAGTTGAGTCCTTGGAAAAGGCTCTTTACTCACATTCTCTCACCGTACTCAGGTGTAACATGAGTACCTGGCCGTTGATAGCGTTGTCTCCCTCTGGAAAAAATGGTAATATTACGTAACAAGAGTCATGTCTCGTTCTACATGTTACGTGTTGCTGTTGGTCAAAGAGCCTTTGTAAAGCGCTTTGAGCACATTTAGTGGATATTGCGGTATATAAAAGCTCCATTTAATCTCTATTTAAACCGTGGATATTTGAGCTCTCCCCACACCTCTTCAAGAACTGCGAGAAATGTCAACGTTTTTTAGAATGATCTGACCTGTAATTGTAAATACGTCGGTATAAAGCTCCATGCAGCATACGAATGTCCCAAGGTAAACCAGACACATAAAGAGGTAAAATATTGGCGGAAAGTAGGCACCAAAACGCACTGAGAATGAACACGCACAATTAATTAGAAAATGATAAAAAGCTGCCAACTTTTTGAAACTTGTTATTTTTACTGTTTCAAGTTTGTAAGTATTTCCGTGAAACATGCGGATTAATCTAAACTAGTTGCATTATCATTATCCCTGCCCTTTGTCGATCCTCTTCCTTCCATTTTCATCACAACTATCCTCCAATTTCCTTATCATCATCATCATTATCATCGCCTCTTTCATCAATATCATCATCGTCATCATGATCATCATGATCATCATCATCATCATCATCATCATCATCATCATCATCATCATCGTCGTCGTCGTCGTCGTCGTCGTCATCATCATCATCATCATCATCATCATCATCATCATCATCACCATCGTCTCCACCACTTAATTCAAAAGCTCTATCCATCCTTTCCCCACCCCCTCCACACCCCACCCCCTTCACACCGCCCCCCCCCCCCCCCCCCCCCCCCCCCCCCCCTTTAGGTTTCAAGTCTTCATGGACAGCTATATTCATATAGAAATTATTCATTTGCTCATCCTTGGTTCAGCAAAAGGTATTGTATAGGGATTGAGATTAGCGGAAGAGTAGCGTCCCTTGATTGGGCGTCACCGGCGGAGATGTTATTTGTAAACAAACCAACTACAAGCCAAGCCGCTCCAAATACAAAATTTATTATTCATATTTGTGTACAAAAATGCATATCATAATCAACGTAGATCTTTTCTTTTCTCCATTATGAAATGTTAACAAAATATGATGTAGACTAAAAATAAAAAATAAAAGATGGTTTGTTTACAAATAACTTCTCCGCCGGTGACGTTCAATCAAGGGACGCTACTCTTCCGCTAATCTCATTCCCTATAAACAAAGAAATTCATAAACTTGCTCAATTAAACATTTATCATTGGACTTATTTTTTTAAAAAGGGGGAGGCGGACTCGAAATAAGACCGCATTTAAAGCAAAAATACCACAGAAAAAGGGCTCATTAGAAAAAAGAAAGAAAAAAACAATTCACAATAAAGACTCATTCAAAAAGACAATTTTTAAAAAGTCACAATAAGGAAAAAAAAAAAGAAAAAAAAATAAATGAAAAAAGAACACCAGAATGAGAGGCCACTAAAATGGGAAAAACCACAACAAAGGTTCATTCAAAATAAGGGTTTGTTGAAAAGAAAATAATCTCACAATGAGCACTCATTCAGAGAGAGAGAGAGAGAGAGAGAGAGAGAGAGAGAGAGAGAGAGAGAGAGAGAGAGAGAGAGAGAGAGAGATACATATATATATATTTATATATATATATATATATATATATATATATATATATATATATAGTGAGCATAGCTGTCTGTTCAATGAACGATGCCCGTTCACTTAGAGGTGATGATAATTCGATTAACTAAAAAATTATGATTCAAGTCGTGATTAAAATTTGAACTCAATTTCTAGTGTCTGAGCTGTTTATTTGGGAACGGATAAATATTTTCTACATTTCATATCTTATATATTTTGCTCACGTATCGTAGACCTCTTTCCCAATGTTAAGAACAGAAAACGGCTTGTATAAATGTTAAGAATTTGATTGTATTCAAAATAATGAAAAAGAGCAACTACTAATTGGATCGATTCAATGCAAGTACTCCAACCTCATTGTCATCCCCGCCAACCGTGTTAAAATGATGGCGTCTGTTTACGATGGGATTTGACGAAACAAATTTGATTTTCCGATAACTCACCACGATGTCCAATCAATCTCATAACTCACGAAAACCATCTTCATGTCAATTGTAAACACCGTGCTTACGTTGGTGACAAATTGTCAACTGGTTTCGGAGCCTGAGTGCTACAAATCATCCAATTGCCAAATATTAATAATAATAATAATAATAATAATAATAATAATAATAATAATAATAATAATAATAATAATAATAATATATATATATATATATATATATATATATATATATAGGTAGACCAAGAAAAACATATTTGAATAGTTTGAACAGCTGGGTGACAAAGTAAGAGAAGAGTAATATTAGTTTTCTGAGGTTATCTGATCAGAGAGATAAATGGCGTACCATGATCACCGATGTCT
>NC_088364.1:83019691-83022191 GCF_034508935.2 Berghia stephanieae
AGATAAGAGTCATTTAAATCGATCGATATTTGAAGGACGAGTGTTTTGGCTAAATGTTTATGTTTTTGATGTTTTTTATATCGCGCAATATCTACTAAAAGTGCTCAAAGCGCTTTAAAAAGAGTCCCTGACCAACAGCAACACGTAAAGTGTAGAACGAGACACGACGCCTCTTAGGCGATATTACAATTTTTTTCCGACAAAGACAACGTTGTTAACGATCAGGTACTCATTTAACACCTGAGTACGGTGAGAGGATATGAATAAAGAGCCTTTTCCAAGGACTCAACTATGCCCCGAGCGAGGCTCGAACCCAGGACCTTCCAATCCTTGTGCGGCTCTGTGGTCTTGTGGTATGACACTTGCTTTCGAATCGGGAGGTCCTGGGTTCGAGCCTCGCTCGGCGCATAGTTGAGTCCTTGGAGGAGGCTCTTTACTCATATTATCTCACCGTTCTCAGGTGTAAAATGAGTTAACAGTGTTGTCTATGTCCGAAAAAAATTGTAATATCGCCTAACAGGCGCCAAGTCCCGTCCTACATGTTAAATGTTACTGATGGCCAGGGACCCCTTGTAAAGGGCTTTGAGCACGTTCAGTGGATATTGCGCTACATATATAAAAAAGCTCAATAATCCGAAAGCGAGTGTTATACCACGAGACCACATAGCAGTATACTGTTAGATACGAGTCTCACCACACCAAAGAGTAAAAGTGTCTTTTGTTTATTTCTCACATTTTCTGATGTCAGGCTACACCAGTGAATACCCTTGTCCACTTTGAACTTTCATTGAGCAGGTCAATTAAGTATATCCGGCAGTCTATTCCTGGCATGGTGAGTACATTTCTTTATACTTAGTGAGTACAGTGTCATGGAGGTTTATTCAACAATAACAATGTTTGTATGTCAGGGTTGGTATAATATAGGGAATGAGATTAGCGGAAGAGTAGCGTCCCTTGATTGGACGTCACCCATAGTCTGTGACGTCACCGGCGGAAAAGTTATTAGAGAGAGAACGTCATGTTGGTTGTGCGCGAGGACGAGAGACGCATGCGCACAACCAACATGACGTTCCCTTTCTAATAATTTTTCCGCCGATGACGTCACAGACTATGGGGACGTCCAATCAAGGGACGCTACTCTTCCGCTAATCTCATTCCCTATAGAACTCGGGATAACTCCATTATTATAAGACAAATATAGAAAATAACAAACAAACCAGGTATGCAGCGGTGACATCAACACGATGTAGCAAATCATCTTATCAAAAATTGAAAACCAACACACAAAGAAAAGGGCAAACTGAAGGAAATGAAAAGGAAAATGGAAAAATATCGCTCAAGGAAGTGAACAGGAAGTAGATCTTTTCTGCATCGAAGAATTGGAATCAGCCCTTGATTGAATACTCCAAACCTGGTAAAGAAGCTGGTCTAGATGGCATCACTGCAGAATTGAGTTTTGGTTCCTGAACAAAAACGTAGTTACTAACTCTTATCAACAACTGTGCTGAATCGTGCACAATACCAAAGCTCTGGCGACCAGCAAGAGTGATAACCCTACTTCAACCTGGACAAGTATATTTAAATAACGCAACGCATCAATAAGTTAACGAAAACGCATCAATAAGTTAACGAAAACGCATCAATAAGTTAACGAAAACGCCATCAATAAGTTAACGAAAACGCCATCAATAAGTTAACGAAAACGCATCAATAAGTTAACGAAAACGCATCAATAAGTTAACGAAAACGCCATCAATAAGTTAACGAAGGCTACGCTTCAACTGATGTCCACAAGCCACAATGTCCATACGACTGTCCAGTGTGTTCTGTCCCTGTAATTATATTTGTCACCAATCAACCAAGGAACTCAATTAGGCGACAATCAATGTATTCAATCGTTACAATATGGAATGCTTAAAATAGTTTTGAATAGAAAACGTAATAACTTGGGTATTAAACATAGTCGCCTAATCTAGTTCGGCGATGTGGTCTAGCTTTCGGATGGGAAGGTCCTGGGTTCGAGCCCCGCTCGGCGCATAGTTGAGTCCTTGGAAAAGGCTCTTTATTCATATTCTCTCACCGTACTCAGGTGTAAAATGAGTACCTGGCCGTTAAAGCGTTGTCTCTGTCCGAAAAAAAAATTGTGATATCGCCAAACACATGTTCAGTGTTGCTGTTGGCCAGTGTCCCCTTGTAAGGCGCTTTGAGCACGTTTAGTGGGTATTGCACCATATAAAATAAAATCTGAAAAAAGTTCAAAAGCTGCTCACTAAATACAAAGTATTTCAATATGATTTAACATGGGAATGATGATGTCAACTCTTTTCTTGGACAGAATGATGGCGGTGATATCTTTGAGGTGGACACTAAATTGGGAAAGATTTATTTGAGGAAAAAACTTTACTACGATCGGGGTCCAAAAGTCATCTGGATCCTGCTGAAGAAGGTAGGAATGGGGAAATCAAAAAACAACATTGTGGATGGCTGATCTTTGTATGAC
>NC_088364.1:83029931-83037431 GCF_034508935.2 Berghia stephanieae
GTGAAGGTGTGTCACAAATACAATGTTTTGATTGGTCCAAAATCTACTGGTTAATCAATTGCCTGTGGCATGCCATATTCATAATAAAAATACATTGGTTGTTTGGCTCCCGGGCAGTTGTCAAAGGAGATATGACCTTCACCTTATATTGTAAAGAATCTTACCATTTTATCCAGTGTGTAGGAGTATCCGTCAACAAGACATCTAGACACGTTCCTGCATTCGTCATTGAGGTGGAATTCAGGGGCGTTATCGTTCATGTTTCCAACTTCAATGCGTAGGTATCGTAGTTGGGACTCTTTTGCCTCCTGAAAACAAAGTTCCATTGGTTGTTAATATCAAAATGAGAAGATAGGTAGCCGGCACGGGCGTAAGATACAGAAATGAAAAGTGTGTATGAACTACAATGCCAGACAAAGCAAGATGTAAAATAAAAGAAATAAAAACCATCCCAAAATCAGAATCAGTCGTCCAGACTGGGTATCGAACCTCAGACAAGTAAACACAAGAAGGATGACTTTTGGGATGTTTGTTTTTCTTGTATTTAAAAAAATTAATTCTTTTAAAGAAATATATAATCTAGTTAAAATACATTGAGGGCGACCAGCTCTGCATTCTTAAGATAGCAACCATAGCATAATAATACAGGGTGATTTTATTTCTATCTGATAAAGAATTGACGCAAAAATTGGAAGGAAAATAAAAATACCTCTGATTCAGTTTTACATGAAATTTATTTAACACACAAGACAGGGCTTTATAACGTTTAAACCTAAAACCTCTGCATATGACCTTCCATTCTCTCTCCACGTATCTAAACGCTTCTCCAACTCTCTCCATGTGTTTTGTAGATAATGGTTCTGTAGCATTTGAGGAGTAACTTCCCTTATTTGGATTCCAGATGGTTCCAGTCTTTAATTCGGCTGGTATAAACTCTGTCTTTAACGTGACCCAGAGAAAGAATCAAAAGGGGTCATCATATCAGGTGACCTGGGTCGGTGGTCAGTTGAGAGGTCCACCCTTTCCAATTTCGAATCCATTTGCCAAGGAACGTTTTTATCTAAGCAGGCTCTCATATTTAGTCCCCAAACAGGCGATGCTCAATCTTGCAGGAAAACAACTTTTTCAATAGTAACTGTTTGAGCTATGCAAAAAGATCCCAGCATTCCTAAGTATGATACAGCAGTTACACAGTTTTCATTGAATAAAAAGGATCCAATCACACGATGATCAAACCTCAAAGCACACCAAACATTGACATTAGGTGGTTCAGTTTCAAACGGTATGAATTCCACGTCTTGTGTGTTTCAATACATTTAGTGTAAAACTGAATCAGACGTATTTTTATTTTTCTTCCAGTTTTTGCGTCAAAAAAATCGTTTGGGTCAAATTTCTCCCATTTTACAAAAAGCACGACTGTATTCATGTAACGGCTTGGAGCATCTTCCTGACATTTTCACCACCAAAAACTTAAATAGTGATGGAAAATCCTGCTAAAAACTAGACGTCACAAATAAAGGATGAATTCAGAGTCCAGGTGTCACAAGTCTTGAAAACGTTTCTTACCTTTATGAACATAAACCACAAGACTCTGGGACCTCTTTCATAGTCCAACGGTTTCCGTAGAATGACGTCACCAGTGTCAATATCCAACTTCAGATAGACTGACGAAACATTCTGTGTTGTAGAGACAAGAAGACAACTAGCACGCTATAAAGCTATACGTCTTGTTGTAAAACACTGAACAATTATAAGAATCAAGAGTATAACAGCAATAATTATTTCAGAGTCAGTTGGTCTTTGGGTTATTCTAAATGCCAATCATTTGATAAAGTTTTAACGTCTAAAAGTTCGAACATATGAAATAGTTCTAAGAAATTTCCGCTAAGGCCAATTCATGAATATTATCCGACTTCTCTCTCCTATCTCTCCTCTCTCTCTCTCTCTCCCTCTCTCTCTCTCCCTCCCTCTCTCCCTCTCTCTCTCACCCCCC
The DNA here is from genome assembly GCF_034508935.2 of Berghia stephanieae. Classification (NCBI taxonomy): domain Eukaryota; kingdom Metazoa; phylum Mollusca; class Gastropoda; order Nudibranchia; family Aeolidiidae; genus Berghia; species Berghia stephanieae. The sequence goes on from NC_088364.1 coordinate 83,031,925, forward strand.
TCTCTCTCCCTCTCACTCTCCCTCTCTCTCCCCCCCCCTCTCTCTCTCTCTCACACACACACACAGATAGAGAGAGAGGGGGAGAGAGAGAGAGAGAGAGAGAGAGGAGGGAGAGAGAAATAGATAAAGAGAGAAAGAGAAAGGTGGATATATATATATATATATATATATATATATATATATATATATGTATATATATAAATATTTGAGTGTTGGCGGGTTCTTGTAGGTAGATTAGAGCATATAAAATAAATCCGAACACTCAAATCATTCTGTCGAGACGATCGTTTCGACGGTTTTCCATCTCTTCGGTCGAATATAATTTATGTTGTATATTTATATATGTATATAGAAGTGTGTGTGTGTGTTTATATGTGAGTGTATCTAGGTGTGTGAAAGTGTAGTTCTCATTCTTACCAATCCTGGCACGGGTAGATTCTCGTATTTAACTGGTGCGCTGCTGGGCTGGTGGTCTCTTTCGGAATGTATGACCGTTAGGACTGGGGTGGTCTGAAATGTCGACAAAACGATGGTCAATGTACACAGGTCGTTTGTGTCGGACAGGAACTCGTTGTGCTAATTGTGATTGACTGTCTCGATACGATGTGATGTAAGAATAATGTTTTGTTAATATTAGGAATTGAACGTCTAGTCAGAAGCACAAAAGCTGGGCTGTGTTTTTTTAAATGTTTTATTGAGTAGAAAAAATATAAAAATTAATAAAAGTAAAAATCCCTTTATTCATACCATAAGGGAAATTTGTTTCGAGAGTCTAATCCAAGGGAAGACTGGAATAACCCCAGGCGTCAGCCGCAGTGCTGCGCCGCACATTGATCTAGGGCGAGGTGACTTGCTCAAGATCACACAGTGCAGTGGCGGGTGATCGAACTCGGTACCTTTCGGGTACGAGGCAAAGACAGTACCGCTGAGCAACGCTGCACCCTAAATATAGTTTCCATGGATCAAAATGACTTCTATAAGGATTCTGTGGTTGGAGAGTTTATACAAGTGGGTCTTTGGAATCAAATATTCATGTTAAAGGTTGTTTTTTTTTTTTTTTTTTTTTTTTAATGACCAGGCTCGGTGTGCATTGCATTTCATTATGTAAAATAACTGGGCCTGGAGGAAGATGATGCTCTGAACGGAGATGCGTGGAGATGTGACATTCATTATGGAAACCCTGTAAAATGCAGGATAAGCTGAAAGAAGAAATAAATGTGTGCATTGGAAATCTTTACTGATTCCCCCAGCATGTCATACAGATCCACATTTCCATTTCATACAGTATCAGTTTCCTGTTTGACGTCCTTTTTTTGTACAAACAGTCTTACAATATCCATAATTGTTTATAGTCAGGTACTCATTCACACAAATCGATTGGGGTAAGGTGTATTCAATGCCTTTCCCAAGGTTACAACGTCGGGACCAGAAATGTCCATGCTCACACCGCTTCATATCGCCCGGCTGTTCTCAAAAGACAAAATGTCGTCTCGTTGAATCACCGACTTGTGAGTGTTTTGTTTTGGCTGTTTTGGTTTTTCTTAATGTTTATACGTTTTTTCCTTTTTTTTTTTGTTGTTGTTGCCAAATGACAGCAATGTGACTGATCGATTCAAAACGGTACTGTGCCGGGTTGGTCATGGTATTTAAGATCGAATTTTAACTTAACTTGAGCTTTTATATAGCGCAATATCCACTAAGCCTGCTCAAAGCGCTTTACAAGGGGCCCCTGACAAACAGCAACACGTAACAAGTAGAACGAGACATGGCGCTTGTTAGGCGATATTACAATTGTTTTTCGGACAAAGACAATGCTGTTAATTGCCAGGTACTCATTTTACACCTAAGTACGGTGAGAGAATGTGAGTAAAGAGCCTTATCCAAGGACTGAACTATGCGCCGAGCAAGACTCGAACCCAGGACCTTCCGATCCTAAAGTGAATGTCATACGACTAGACCACAGAGCCGCACAGTTTTAAGATTTATTAATAACGTTTGACTTTAATTAAATGCCGTTATTGAGAGAAGTGGGTCTTTTAATTCCTTAAACACAGACAAACTAAAGTTCCTTCATCAGCACCAGTTCCGATTTCTAGATCATTCTGGTGTAACACGGGATTGACTCCACAGGTCACAAATTTAAATGTCATGGTTAATATTTCATGAAATGCTGACTTACCTCCGGCACGGTGATGGAAATCTTTTCCAGTAAATCTTCTCTCATGACTCCCACTGTGACTCGGTACGATATTGTCTGTCAGAAGAAATCATTTGATCAATAAATGTCGTTATTCCAGCCCTCTCATCGGAAAACCCCATCATTTCTTAGGAAATACGTCATCGTTGATTATTCCAGCCCTCTCATTGGAAAACCCCATCATTTCTTAGGAAATACGTCATCGTTGAATAATGCTTTGAACGCGTTGAATCAAATAAATTTATTCAACATAGCAGAATATTTTCGCACATTTCATTGTGTAAAAGACAGTTGATTGGTAATTATAAATAATCTTTTGGTGCGCATGAATACAAATCCAACGTTTTTAGTTTTGGGTCAAATTGTCATTCAAGCAGAAAGAGAAAGATACAAATTAAATTATGGTGAATAGAAGTACGAATACCTTACCATTTGGTTACAAAATATCTAATAATCTTACTTGTAGGGGTGGAATAAACGTATTCTTTCATCTCTTTGTATTTATTAAACTCGTATTTTTGTCGTGCAATAACACATACTCGCAAGCTCGTTGTGTTATTGGGCACGATTAAAATAATTCGTCTAATAAATATAAAGAGATGAAAGAATCGTACAACACACACTTTCTTGAGATCATTTCCACAATCTTTTCACCTCATTTTTACTTTTCAATGTTATTTTCAAAACAGGTCAGAAATCTAAATCTGAGTTGAGTCCTTGGAAAAACCCCTTTACTCACATTCTCTCACCGTACTCAAGTGTAAAATGAGTACCTGGTCGTTAATATATATATCTATATATAGAAAATGGCGGCGCTGAATAGCGACGCACAGTTACACCTTGTGATGAATTCTTTTGGTATTTATTTGTTTCATGACAACATTTCACTCATTTACGTATTAAACAGTGTATGATTGTTCGTATTGATAAATGGTATGTACTTTAAACATTAACGTTTAGAATTCTGCTTCAAATCCTCGGAAAAATCGTTCGAATCAATGTATATGACCAAAGGAAATCGAAATGGCGGCGGCTATGTTTACTTCCGTCACAAAATTGCACCGCTATTTTCATCTTTTTACGCGATTTGTTGATTGAAGACCTATTCTTCGCTTAATATTATATTAAGCGTGGTATGATGATTTAGAATTACAAAAATAATATTGCTTATACTTCAGATTGTACACTTCTGCTCAAAATTTTCTTCTATCAATGTCAACTCAAGGAAAACAAAATGGCGACAGTTATATTTATTCCCGAGACGACCTTCTTCGACTTAAGCCATCCTTACTTTCAATACAACCGAGAGCCGTTATTTCCCACAATGAAATAATAAAGAAAATGAATGGGAAAAGGAAAAGGGGCAAAAGAGGAGGCGTGAAAAACCGACTTCATAGACGAGGATCTAAACCACCACTCCCTTCAATAATACTTTTCAATGTTAGATCTCTTCGTAATAAGATAGACACCCTCACTGCTCTCTCCAAGTTTGATTATGATTATAAAAATGCATGCATTATTTGTCTTACGGAAACATGGCTTTCGTCTATGGACACCGATAGTAGTATTGATTTGGCAAATTTTACTTTGTACAGAAAGGATAGAGACACGTCATTAGGGAAAAACAAAGGGGGAGGTCTATGCATATACGTGAATGATAGATGGTGTAAAATTGTAAATATAAAAGATCAAATTGACACGCCTGATATTGAACTACTTTCTTTGTCTCTACGTCCACACTACTTGCCTCGAGAGTTTCGTGTTGTCACCATTGTTAATATTTATATTCCACCTAGCGCAAAAATTGAGAAAGCATACCAATTAATAAATGAGCATGTATCGTCATTACTACTACGTCACCCGGACAGTCCACTTATTATTGTTGGTGATTTTAATCATTGTCAGCTGCCCATAGCTGGATTAGAACAGTTCGTCACCTGCAAAACACGAGGAAACAACACGCTTGATCTGTGCTATAGCAATATAAAGAACGCCTACAAAGCGCTACAAAAACAACCGATAGCCACATCTGATCATAATACCATTCACCTAGTACCGACGTACATCTCTAAATTAAAGAGTGAGAAACCAACTGTAGTATATCGCCATATCTGGACTCAAGAGGCAATCCAACGACTGAACGGCTGTTTTGACTGTACTCAGTGGGAGACATTAATGGTAGAAGGTGACAATATTGATGAATGGACCGAAACTTTGACATGTTATATTACATTTTGTGTGGATTTATGCGTGGAAAAAAAAGAAATTAAGATATTTCCTAACAATAAGCCATGGGTTACAAAGCGACTTAAATATTTACTCAATGAAAAGAAAATTGCCTATATGAGTGGTGACATTAAACTAGAATTTGAAAAGGGAAAGGAGATCAGAAATACAATAAAAGAAGAGAAGGTTGAATACAAAAATAAAATGGAGCGACAACTGAGATCGGGCTGCGCAAGGAAAGCATGGGAGATGATAAAACAAATGGGAGGAGTAGACCAAAAGAAACGAACATTCCCACAAGGAAAAACGAAAACTGATGTCAACAAATTAAATGATTTTTACTGTCGTTTTGACAGGCTCCCACCTGTTCACAACGGTTTGTCAAATGACAATGAGCCACCTCCAGATATTGAAGAAGAAACCGTAAGCTCCCTCTTCCGGAGATGTAAAGAACATAAAGCACCAGGACCAGACAACATTACCGGAACTATTTTGAAAAACTGTCACCAACAACTGGCTATACCTTATACAAAACTTTTTCAAAGGTCAATCGATGAACAATCAGTGCCAGTACTTTGGAAAACATCGATTGTCGTTCCAGTTCCAAAAAAGCGTTGTCCGACCGTATTGAATGACTTCCGTCCAGTGGCGCTTACATCGCTTGTAATGAAATGTTTAGAAAAAATTTTAAAATCTGAGCTCCTACAAAAATGTTATGACCTGAAATTGCTAGATCCGTACCAATTTGCATACCAGCAACATCTCAGTGTTGAAGACGCACTATTAACCGCCACAAATTTGATCTCGAAACATCTTGACCAAACGCCCTCGAATTACGCCAGAATCCTGTTTGTCGACTTTTCGTCAGCTTTTAATGCCATGAACACAGATATTTTGCTTCAAAAGTTGTGCAGCATGGATATTCCAAACTACCTTATTAAATGGTATAAAGAGTTTCTGACCCATAGACCGCAATGTGTAAAATTGGGTGAACATATCTCCAACAAAAGAACGTTGTCGAACGGATGTCCCCAAGGCTGTGTGAGTTCCCCAATCCTGTACATCTTATACACCAACGACTGCA
>NC_088364.1:83042431-83051485 GCF_034508935.2 Berghia stephanieae
TCTGAGGTTTGAAGTCTGAGGTTTGAAGTCTGAGGTTTGAAGTCTGAGGTTTCAAGTCTGAGGTTTGAAGTCTGAGGTTTGAAGTCTGGGGTTTAAAGTCAGAGGTTTGAAGTCTTAGGTTTGGAATCTGAGGTTTGAAGTCTGAGGTTTAAAGTCTGAGGTTTAAAGTCTGAGGTTTGAAGTCTGAGGTTGAAGTCTGAGGTTTGAAGTCTGAGGTTTAAAGTCTGAGGTTTGAAGTCTGAGGTTTGAAGTCTGAGGTTTGAAGTCTGAGGTTTGAAGTCTGAGGTTTGAAGTCTGAGGTTTGAAGTCTGAGGTTTGAAGTCTGAGGTTTGAAGTCTGAGGTTTGAAGTCTGAGGTTTGAAGTCTGAGGTTTGAAGTCTGAGGTTTAAAGTCTGAGGTTTAAAGTCAGAGGTTTGAAGTCTTAGGTTTGGAATCTGAGGTTTGAAGTCTGAGGTTTAAAGTCTGAGGTTTAAAGTCTGAGGTTTGAAGTCTGAGGTTTGAAGTCTGAGGTTTGAAGTCTGAGGTTTGAAGTCTGAGGTTTAAAGTCTGAGGTTTGAAGTCTGAGGTTTGAAGTCTGAGGTTTGGAATCTGAGGTTTGAAGTCTGAGGTTTGAAGTCTGAGGTTTAAAGTCTGAGGTTTGAAGTCTGAGGTTTGAAGTCTGAGGTTTGAAGTCTGAGGTTTGAAGTCTGAGGTTTGAAGTCTGAGGTTTGAAGTCTGAGGTTTGAAGTCTGAGGTTTGAAGTCTGAGGTTTAAAGTCTGAGGTTTGAAGTCTGAGGTTTGAAGTCTGAGGTTTGAAGTCTGAGGTTTGAAGTCTGAGGTTTGAAGTCTGAGGTTTGAAGTCTGAGGTTTGAAGTCTGAGGTTTAAAGTTTGAGGTTTAAAGTCTGAGGTTTTAAGTCTTAGGTTTGAAGTCTGAGGTTTGAAGTCTGAGGTTTGAAGTCTGAGGTTTGAAGTCTGAGGTTTGAAGTCTGAGGTTTGAAGTCTGAGGTTTGAAGTCTGAGTTTTTGAAGTCTGAGGTTTGAAGTCTGAGGTTTGAAGTCTGAGGTTTGAAGTCTGAGGTTTGAAGGTTTTTGCCAAGATTTCATTTTAATCGATTGACATTTGAAGGACGAGTTTATTGGCCAAAATTTTTAACGTCTTTTCTTCTTCTAAAGTACGTCAGAGGTGAGTTTCAGCTTGCCTTCCAGTTGACGCTGGGTTCATACATCAATGATATTTACTTTAATTACTAAAATCATCATTCGTATTTCTTATTTGGCTTTATATAAGAAATATTCAAGATGTAGTAGTAAATATTTTACTTTTATGATTTTACTTTTAAATTATTGAGGATCAAATGTCTGCACTCTTTGTATTTCGATACCATAATATAGTTCTATAATATTGTTTGTCAATGTTTTGAGGTTATCCTATTTCTTACTATTCTATTTTTTACCATCCCATTTCTTACCATCCTATTTCTTACCATCCCATTTCTTATCATCCTATTTCTTACCATCCCATTTCTTACCATCCTACTTCTTACCATCCTATTTCTTACCATCCCATTTCTTACCATCCCATTTCTTACCATCCTATTTCTTACCATCCTATTTCTTACCATTCCATTTCTTACCATCCTATTTCTTACCATCCTTTTTCTTACCATCCTATTTCTTACCATCCTATTTCTTACCATCCCATTTCTTACTATCCCATATCTTACCATCCCATCTCTTACCATCCTATTTCTTACCATCCTATTTCTTACCATCCCATTTCTTGCCATCCCATTTCTTACCATCCCATTTCTTACCATCCCATTTCTTACCATCCCATTTCTTACCATCCCATTTCTTACCATCCCATTTCTTACCATCCTATTTCTTACCCCATTTCTTACCATCTCATTTCTTACCATCCCATTTCTTACCATCCCATTTCTTACCATCCCATTTCTTACCATCCCATTTCTTACCATCCTATTTCTTACCATCCCATTTCTTACCATCCCATTTATTACCATCCTATTTCTTACCATCCGATTTCTTACCATCCGATTTCTTACCATCCTTTGTCTTACCATCCCATTTCTTACCATCCCATTTCTTACCATCCCATTTCTTACCATCCCATTTCTTACCATCCTATTTCTTACCATCCCATTTCTTACCATCCTATTTCTTACCACCCCATTTCTTACCATCCTATTTCTTACCATACTATTACTTACCATCCCATTTCTTACCATCCATTTTCTTACCATCTTCTAAATATTTCTACCTCTTTTTAACATCCTGAGTTTCTTGAAATCACGCACGCTGGAAGGTTTACAATATTGGTACATCTGAACATCAAAACCGTATTAGGTCGGAGTGAATCCGAATTGGACTTTTAAATCAAGAAATTTTATTTCAAATTTAATGTAATTCACTTTATTCATCCTATAGGGGAAAATTGTCTCTAGGGTCTATTGCAGGGGAAGTCTAGAATAACCCAGACGTCAGCCGCAGTGCAGCGCCGCACATTGAGCTATGGCGAGGTGACTTGCTCAAGGCCACACAGCGCAGCGGCAGATGATTGAACTCGGTCCTTTCGGGTACGAAGCAAAGACCGTACCGCTGAGCCACGCTGCCCCCCTTAAATGGTTTGTCCCTTGTCGCACATATTTCCAGGTCTGATAACGTAACGTTATTATTTGCTTGATTTAACATTGTCATTATTATCATTGAAACAATTTGGTGTTGATTTGGGAGTATTTCCATCACATCAACAATGGCCCATAACGAATTGGCTTATCAGACCTGCCAAGCAGTAGACGTCGGTTTGCCCCGTTGAGAAGAATGAATGTTGCTACAAAAACTGCTTTCAACTGCTTTCTATCTATCTATCTATCTATCTATCTATCTATCTATCTATCTATCTATCTATCTATCGATCTGTCTATCTATCTATCTATCTATCTATCTATCTATCTATCTATCTATCTATCGATCTGTCTATCTATCTATCTATCTATCTATCTATCTATCGATCTGTCTATCTATCTATCTATCTATCTATCTATCTATCTATCTATCTATCTATCTATCTATCCATCTATCTATCCATCTATCTTTCAATCTATCTATCTATCTATCTAGCTATCTATTTATCTATCTATCTATCTATCTATCTATCCAGCATAATATTGATATATAACCATAAATTATCTTTTGCATATTGATATCTAACCATAAATTACCGTTTGCATCTTGATATCTAACCATAAATTACCTTTTGCATCTTGATATCTAACCATAAATTATTACCTTTTGCCAAAGCAAGGATAAGGAACAGAATCAACCATGATGAATTTGGGACTCGCCTGGCCATGGATGGGGTTGGTGTAATCTGGGGAGTGATGGACGAGGTGGACGGGAAACAGGGAGGATGGATAGAATGGAGACGTAGAGGAAAAGGAACGGGAAGTCAGTTAGCTGAATGGTAGGTCTGTAGATAGGGGAATGGATTGGTTCATTTTGATGAAGCAAAAAAAACAAAAAAATAAAAAGGTCCGTAATGATAATGATAAGATTAATATCAATGATAATTTTTAAAATGATAATTGAGATGATAATGATGATGATGATGGTGAAAAAAATTATAATAATGGGAGGCCTTCCGAAAGCTCCTACATCCCCAGTATTCTTGTTTTTTTATAATATTCTAGTAGGGGGTTGGGGAAACTTTTTCTTTTTTTAAAGTTCCCCCCCCCCCCTTCCCAAACCCCATAAAGAACATTATAAAAACAGTTTCCCCCCTCCCAAACCCCCTACTAGAACAAGAATACTGGGGATGTAGGAGCTTTCGGATGGCCTCCCATAAATCAGGCCCATAATTGCGTTGGGTTATCAGACCTGATGATGTGTGCACATTGACTTGTTGATCCCAGGAACAAGTCACCTTTGAGTGTAGATAAAATCTCTCCAGATCTAAGAAAATCTGTTCTAAATGATAATGAACTAACCTTGTGACTACTTTCACGGCGTAAGTTTGAAAATCTCAAATATCTCAATGGAAATGGACGACCATTCTAGACCAGGAAATCCCCAAACCCGCCAAAGTCTTGCCTGATTAAAACGTGTTGTTTTTGTTTTTATATAATTATCTTGATTTCATCAGATGTTTGTTGTTTTTTCTCCATTCACCATCCGAATCACGTTTGTGTTCAAGACAATAATAGGCCAGTGCTTTAGGGTGCTCGAGTTTGCACGGAATGTGTCATCAGTACGGAACAATGAATTAGCTTTTTAACATCTTACTTACTTACTTACTTAGATGCCTTTCGCGTCTCGACCGAAAGATCGGGTCGCCTTGGCTGTTTCCAGTATTTCCTGTGTGAGGTGTCTCCAATATTGCCGGTCCTCTGCTAGGGTTCTCAGATTTTCAAGGTCCCCTGCCGTTATGAGACTAATGCTTTGTTCAAGTGTTGTGAGGTTTTTGTTTAGGATCACAGGGAGTGTTGTGATCGGTCTTCCTCTGAAAAGGTTCCCGTGTTTTTGGAAATACCCCGACATGGCTTGGTTAGCTGGTATGTTTTTGTCCCTGCGTAGTATGTGACCGAAAAGTTGCCATCGTTGTTGTAAAATGTCAAGGGAGATTGGTCTTTCTTTTGTGATCTTATAGAGTGATTCATTTGAGATCTTTTTGGGGTATTTGATGTCCAGTACCCTTCTTAGCTGTGTGCGATGGAAGGCATCCAGATGTTCTTCTTCGGATTTTGTCAACGCCCAAGTGCCGCAGTTATACAGAAGTACCGAAGTACAGAAGTTTTTCAAGAGCACGGTACAGTTTCAGTTTGGTTTTTCTCTTTATTTTGTCACCTCTAATCCATACATTGGTGAGTTTACTGAGTGCGGCGTTTGATAGCTGTTTTCTTCTTTGTACATCTTCGGTTTCTCCAATTAACATCTTAGTGAAATAATATTCAATGAAAGACGCCGTCTTTTTTTTTGAGGGGCGGGGGGGGGGGGGGGCAGAATTGAATAGCCTAAGTTCAAGTTCAATGTCTTTATCTGCAAAAGGCAAATAACCCATCACTGCAGATTTTATACAATTATGTGGTGACTTTCTCCATTATTGTATTATTGAGTTGAAAGATAAATGTTTAATAGTTGACCAAATTTGTTGTTGTTGTTGTTGATAATATCTAGGATATCTGGTGGGAGATTGTTCCATTCCTTGATGGTTCTTGGGAAGAAACTGTTTATATATTTGTTGGTTCTGTGTGTTAGGGGTTGTAAACTTACTGCTAATAATGATAATTTCTTGTAGATGGGCAGTGTTGTTTTGTGAAATACTGTGGTAGAGTTACTATACTGCTGTTTTATTGGAATTTACTGTTCTGTGTAGAACTTGGAGGCGTTTTTCTTAAGATACGCAGACGATAGTACTCTGATGGCATACTCTCCAGAATACCTGCACATTTATTTTTAGATATACAGGTGGGCAAAAGTGAAGCGATGGGCCTGACACTAAATATTAAGAAAACCGAATGCATGGTGGTCTTACAGAATGACAACAACACGACCTTCCACTTGTCAAGCAAAGGAGAGACCATCAAACAGGTAGAGAAATTTAAATATTTAGGCACTATCATCGACCATGACGCAATTGACATAGAGGATATAAAACAGAATAATAAAAGCGAAATGTGTTCCATAAAATGCGTCCAATTGTGTCAAACAGCAACCTAAACTTGAAGACCAAAATGAAAGTAGTAGAAACATGTTATGTTATATGTACCCTTTTATACAGTTGTGAAACGTGGACGCTTGACAAAGAATGTACGAGGAGGTTAGAGGCATTTGAGATGTGGGTGTATAGAAGAATGTTGAGGCTATCATGGACAGACAGGTATACGAACGAGGAAGTGTTGGAGAAGGTGAGAAAGGGAATAATATTGATCGATACCATCAGAAAGAGGCAGTTACGGTTTCTGGGACATGTGTGGAGAAGAGACGGAATAGAAAAGTTGGTAACATCTGGGGTGATCGAAGGAAAGAGAGCTAGTGGAAGACAAAGAATGGCATATCTACATAACCTAAGAATGTGACTTTAAAAGCAACACAGATTTCATGCGCACCACAGAAGATCGTGATTAGTGGAGACAGCTGACCGGAAACGTGCTCAAGAGTACAAGCCACGGTGGATGGTGATGTACAAATTTGATATGAAGAGTGCTCAACAACAACAAAAATCAATATCAACTTCTTCTTCTTCTTCTTCTTCTTCTTCTTCTTCTTCTTCTTCTTCTTCTTCTTCTTCTTCTTCTTCTTCTTCTTCTTCTTCTTCTTCTTCTTCTCCTCCTTCTTCTTCTGCTGCTGCTGTTGCTGCTGCTGCTGCTGCTTATTATTATTATTATTATTATTATTATTATTATTATTATTATTATTATTATTATTATTATATTATTATTATTATTATTATTATTATTATTATTATTATCATCATCATCATCATTATTATTATTATTATTATTATTATTATTATTATTATTATTATTATTAATATTATTATCATCATCATCATTATTATTATTATTATTATTATTATTATTATTATTATTATTATTATTATTATTATTATTATTATTATTATACTTTCTATTGTAGAAACCTCAAGTTCGAGGACCGAATAGAAATTGATGAAAAATTATTGAACTTTTGATAATATACTGATCGTTGGTGGTTGAAGATGTCACTGTATACACAACGATACCAGACTATCAAAAATATCAGGGCTGTCAGATTCCGCTTCATCTTATGGAAGAGGATTTCATAGCCGGAAAGATGATGGGTAGAACGAATGTTGTTTGATTTTGATGGGGGAAATAGTCATCTGATGGGAGAGGATTCCATAGTCAGATGGATGATTTGTAGAATGTATGGAGATGGTTGTTTGATTTTGATGGGGTAATAGTCATCCGATGGGAGAGGATTCCATAGTCAAATGGATAATGGGTAGAATGTATGGAGGTGGTTGTTTGATCTTGACGGGGGAAATAGTCATCCGATGTGCATGTCTTCTAGTCGGTCTGGAGATTTGCTTGATTGTTTCTGAGGAATTGACTGTAGAGGTCTTCTTTGTTTGATTTATGAGTTTACCGTGTTTTTGGTAATTAATTTAATTGTGCTGCTATGTGGTCTAGTGGTAGGACACTCGCCTTCGGATCGGAAGGTCCTGGGCTCGAGTCCCGTTCTGAGCGGCGCATTGTTGAGTTCTTGGAAAAGGCTCTAAACTCACATTCTCTCATTGTACTAAGGTGTAAAATGAGTTCCTGGCCGTTATCAGGCGTCATGTCTCATCCAACATGTTAAGTGTTGCTGTTAGATAGGTAAAGCGTTTTGAGCATGTTTAGTGGATATGGCGTTATATAAAAGCTCAGCTATTTTGCTTTTGTTTCGACACTCTTGTGAGATTCAACCGTCATTAAAAACGATAGATGATGAGGCAGTCAAAAGATTGTGGATCTGCAGCAATTGGACGAAGGACACAATTTGAACCAGTTTATTCCCGCAGTCTGGAAAAACGTATCTAAAAATTTGGCCAGAAAACTCGTCCTTCAAATATCGATTGAGATCCCAGGTTTCAGTGTTTATGCCAAGACGAGGGTCGTTTAAATTAATAATATTTGAAGGACGAGTTTTCTTGCCAATTTTAAATACGTGTCTTTCAAGAGTACGACAGTTGGCTGGTTAAGGGGGGAACAGAAGTAGATTTCAACAGCAGGCAATTTTTGTGTTTAATGGAAGTCCACCTAAATATCCATTCCAAGTTTCAGAAAGATCCTCCATTAAAATGAATCCAAATATCTAACACACACAAACACACACAAACATGTATGAATGTATATATATATATATATATATATATATATATATATATATATATATATTACATACATATATAGTGGTGTAAGATTATATCCTTAGAAAGCCAACGCAACAAGATAATCATTTTTGGCGTTTAATGAAACTATTTAATTGACAAGAAATGTGTTATTTCCCCATTCTTGTTTGACACATTGTGATTCAACGATTTGTCATTGTCATATTTACAAGAACTCGTTCACATCTAGCATGTCGATTGCCTTCACGCATTAGCTAAAGCCTTACCTACTTAAACTAATACTTTGTTGTGTTCAGTAACGAAGAGTGGTGAGTTTCGTCAGTTGGAGTCTTCACGAAATCGTTCCCATTGACAAGATACGAGAAAACAAATCCCGGATCTTGCCCTCTCACGTCACATCTCGCCGTCATGAACGAGATCTCGGTAGTACCGATGCTGCATATCGTTTGAGAGCCTTCATAAAGACGGTGTATGTTGTGTAACCTCAAAGAAAACGGTTGACCAAAAGTGATGAGTGGTTGTGTAACACCAAAAGCCCTGTGGCCTGGACTACGAGGTCTTGTATGTAATGGTTGCGTCACTGTCTCAACGCCCATGAATTAATTAGTAATTGGGCTCGCAATCAAAAAACGAATTTTGTGTTTTAAACTCTTTTGAATCAAACGAGTACATTAGATTGTTCGTTTCACTGAGATGTGAAAAATTATATAAAAATCAAGTAAATCGGCCGATAAATAAAAAAGTTGCTAAAAAGAGAATAAACAAATGCGAATTTTACAATCAAATTTATTCGTAAAACAGTTGGTTTTCAACCGATTTTTCTGAAATAAAGACCAATGTCCTTTTTAAGCTGATTTCAGCAATGCGACTTTCACATTCCTCACAATTATTTTTTTTTACTTTTAGATTTTAGCTATTATGCCTACTCAAAGCCTGTGATTGGTCGAAGACTTGTGGACGCTTCCTCAACATTCTACACGAAAAGATGGTGGCAGTAGATCAAAGAGGTTAACATTTTAATTTACCAAACATTTTTCTTTATGCCAAATAAAACAAAGTGATAATTTCGCATCAAAAAAATAACTCTGAAGTTTCTATCTCTTTATTACAATAAAATTGATACCAAGAATGACAAAATCGCCCCACAAGTAAGAGAGTTATAGAATATTCATAATATTTTTTAA
>NC_088364.1:83051585-83076585 GCF_034508935.2 Berghia stephanieae
AATCAGCCCCAAAACGCCCCTTTCCCTTGCCTATGACCCACATTTCCCTTTGGGACGGGAAAATTTGTCCCCCTTTTACACTGAAATCCCCTGGTTTGTCTTAGGGCCCTTTTTCCGTTCCTTAAAAAATAAAAATAAATCCCTGTATATGAAAAGTCTATTATTGAAGCTTTGATTTTATTTAAAAAATTTAAACAACTCCCCCAGCCGGAAATATAAAATTAAATGATGGCTAAAAACAAAAAAAAAGGAATTTAGGAGTCTTTTCTTTTCCATCTTAGCAAATTTCATTCAAAAGAAAACTTTAAAACTTTTTTAAAGGGTGGGTATACATAAAAACCCATTAAAGGGCCAATTTTCCCACTTCCCCATCTAAACCCAAACATGCCCCACTTCCCATCCAACGCCAAATTTCGGGCCTTTCCCCCCTTTTCAACCCCAACTTTTTCGCCACTTCACCATTCACCCCAATTTTTCTGCCCTTCCCCTTTCATCACCAAATTTCCCCACTTCCCATTCAAAACCCATTTTTCCCACTTACCTTAAAAAACACCAAGTTTGCCACTTCCCACTAAACGAAAATTTCTGCAATTTCCCCCCTCTAACCCCACTTTTTGCCACTTCCCCAATTAAACCCCCCTTTTCCCATTCCCCAAATCTAAAACCACTTTTCTCCCTTTTTCCACCCCCCAAAAAAAAAATTTTCCCAAAAAACTTAAACCATCTCAAACCCACATTTCTGCCACTTCCCCCCCTTCAACCCCACATTTTGGCCAAACTTCCCCTTTAAAACCACCCCTTTCCCCCTTCAAATTCTAATCAAAAATGTACAAAACCCAAATTTTTTTCATGTCACTAAAAAAGTTTGGGCGAGTTTCATTAAAGTAAGGTGGGGGGGTTGGGCCCCCCTTTCCCCCCGAAATTTCCCATTCCCTTTTTCCCCACTTTTTCCCCCACTTCCTTTCACGACGGGTAATAATACCCGGGGTTGCCCAAACCCGGTAAACGAAATTCAGGGTTTTTAAAAAACCCGGCCCAAAAAATTGAAAACAAATTTATTGAAAGTGTTTTTTTTTTTTAAAAAAAAAAAGACCCCAGACGACCCCCCCCCCCCCGCAAATACAAAAAAAAAACAAAATTAGAAAAAAAGTTGAAAAGTTTCAAAAATAATAAAAAATGTGAAATTGAATGTAAGTTTTAATTCAATATGAAAACATATAAAAGATTTTTGGGCCCCCCTTTTAAAACATCAAAACAAAAGGATGAAAAATACAGACGAATGAAATTGGGTTTTGGCGTTTTTAACAAAAAGTTAAAAAAATTTTTCCCCTTTGTTATTAAAATTCTCCGAGTTCTCACCCCCTTTTCATGCCCCAGTACGCTTCTAGCACCCCCATTTACGCCCCGAAATCGTTCAAGATCCCCCATTTCCCCCCCCAGTTTGGGCTTCGGAAACCACAATTTACAGCCCCGGGATGCTTTAAGCATCACCATTTACATGACCCAGTATCGCTTCAAGCATCACCATTTACATAACCAGTATCGCTTCGAGTACCACCATTTACATGACCCAGTATCGCTTCGAGCACCACCATTTACATGACCCAGTATCGCTTCAAGCACCACTATTTACATGGCCCAGTATCGCTTCGAGCACCACAATTTACATGACCCAGTATCGCTTCGAGCATCATCATTTACATGACCCAGTATCGCTTCAAGCATCACCATTTACATGACCCGGTATCGCTTCAAGCATCACCATTTACATGACCCGGTATCGCTTCAAGCCCACCATTTACATGACCCAGTAATCGCTTCAAGCACCACCATTTACATGACCCGGTATCGCTTCAAGCACCACCATTTACATGACCCAGTATCGCTCAAGCACCACCATTTACATGACCCAGTATCGCTTCAAGCATCACCATTTACATGACCCAGCATCGCTTTGAGCATCGCCATTTACATGACCCGGTATCGCTTCAAGCACCACCATTTACATGACCCAGTATCGCTTCAAGCACCACCTTTTACATGACCCGGTATCGCTTCAAGCACCACCATTTACATGACCCAGTATCGCTTCAAGCACCACCATTTACATGACCCAGTATCGCTTCAAGCACCACAATTTACATGACCCAGGATCGCTTCTAGCATCACCATTTACATGACCCAGTATCTCTTCAAGCACCACCATTTACATGACACAGTATCGCTTCTAGCATCCCCATTTACATGACCCAGTATCGCTTCTAGCGCCACCATTTACATGACCCAGTATCGCTTCTAGCATCCCCATTTACATGACCCAGTATCGATTTTAGCATCACCATTTACATAACCCAGTATCGCTTCAAGCATCACCATTTATATGACCCAGTATCGCTTCGAGCACCACCATTTACATGACCCAGTATCGCTTCGAGCATCACCATTTACATGACCCAGTATCGCTTCGAGCACCACAATTTACATGACCCATTATCGCTTTAAGCATCACCATTTACATGACCCAGTATCGCTTCAAGCATCACCATTTACATAACCCAGTATCGCTTCGAGTACCACCATTTACATGACCCAGTATCGCTTCGAGCACCACCATTTACATGACCCAGTATCGCTTCAAGCACCACCATTTACATGACCCAGTATCGCTTCGAGCACCACAATTTACATGTCCTTGTATCGCTTTGAGCACCACCATTTACATGACCCAGTATCGCTTCAAGCATCACCATTTACATGACCCAGTATCGCTTCAAGCATCACCATTTACATGACCCGGTATCGCTTCAAGCACCACCATTTACATGACCCAGTATCGCTTCAAGCATCACCATTTACATGACCCAGCATCGCTTTGAGCATCGCCATTTACATGACCCGTATCGCTTCAAGCACCACCATTTACATAACCCAGTATCGCTTCAAGCACCACATTTACATGACCCGGTATCGCTTCAGCACCACCATTTACATGACCCAGTATCGCTTCAAGCATCACCATTTACATGACCCGGTATCGCTTCAAGCATCACCATTTACATGACCCAGTATCGCTTCAAGCACCACCATTTACATGACCCAGTATCGTGTAATACCTGGACGATGACAATGTAGATCGGCACCAGATGAGATGTTGGTCTTCTGGCACTTAATTTCCCAGTTTCTCTGTCTATTGAAATCGAAAGATGCTCTGAACCTTTTGAAATCGAATCTTGTGTTAAAAATGAAAATGACAACATAATATCTACATGTGTGTCCAATTTGCCTTTACTGTAAACAATAAAGTAGTTTTTGAGTACCATCAGGCCTTTAGTACCGGAGTGGGATTGTCTGAAATGCACGATTGATGATCGCTGACCAAGGCCCCAAAACCGGGATCAACTCATCCAAGCTTTGGTGGAAGAGTGGAATGACAAATTCGGAATCTCATAATTTAGAGCTTAAGGACCAGATGTCCATAACGAGGGCGAATCAAAGGAGCCCAAAAACGTTAATTACGAGAAGACGGTCTGTGACTTTTACTTTCTGGGCCAAATTCTGTTAATTACAACAACAAACCCATAAATAGCTTCAAATAATTGGGTTTTTTTTTCGTAAAGTATTTTAAGAAATGGTTTATGTTCTAAATCATAAATTGAAAACCACTTTCTAAAAATAAACGATTAAATCACAAATCGATAAATAGCCCGTGCGTTATAATTGGCGGCTGGTGTATTATATAATATTATATTATATATTATATCATATCATATTATATTATATTATATTATATTATATTATATTATATTATATTATATTATATTATATTATATTATATTATATTATATTATATTATATTATATTATATTATATTATATTATATTATATTATATTATATTATATTATATTATATTATATTATTTTATATTATATTATATTATATTATATCATATTATATTTATTATATTATATTATATTATATTATATTATATTATATTATATTATATTATATTATATTATATTATATTATATTATATTATATTATATTATATTATATTATATTACATTTATTATATTATATTGTATGGGTGAATTTCTTTATACGAGTCAAACCTCACCATAGATTTATTACATCAAAAACAAGATCAAACCTTTAATGACGCTGTACGAGAGTCTCCTTCTCCTACGACCTTTTGCATAGATGCTATTTCCATTTTCTCCTGTCAAATTCCCCTTAAAAAATCAAAACAAACGTGTTAGAAAACAAACAAAAACATGAATTTTAATACAACACAATTCACTTAATGTGCGCAAAGGACGTTACCAGGGAGTCCAAGGCAACAGCAACAGTGAACATGCAGAACGAGACGTCTTGTAATCCTCTAATACAATTTTCCACGACAGATACTACGCTATTCCCAGCATCACCTGTTATGCGTCATGAAAATGTGGGTAAAGAGCCTTTCCCAAGGACCCAATTTTACGCTGATCAAAACCACAAACCTACAGGTCCGCAGGTGGGCTTCATACCACTAGACTGTAAAGTCACAAGTAACAATAACAAAAACTTGATGAGCTAAAGAGGATAAACAAAATCATAACCGTTACACAGTCTTGTTAAAGTTACAGAAGAATAACAAAATCATAACAATTACAAAATCTTGTTAAGGTGCAGAAGAATCACAAAATCATAACCGTTACACAGTCTTGTTAAAGTTACAGAAGAATAACAAAATCATAACAGTTACAAAATCTAGTTAAAGTGCAGAAGAATCACAAATTATAACCGTTACACAGTCTTGTTAAAGTTACAGAAGAATAACAAAACCATAACGTTATAAAATCTTGTTAAAGTGCAGAAGAATAACAATATAGCATAACAGTTACAAAATCTTGTTAAAGTGCAGAAGAATACCAAAATCATAACAGTTACAAAATTATGTTAAAGTGCAGAAGAATAACAAAATCATAACAGTTACAAAATCTTGTTAAAGTGCAGAAGAATAACAAAATCATAACAGTTACAAAATTATGTTAAAGTGCAGAAGAATAACAAAATCATAACAATTACAAAATCTTGTTAAAGTGCAGAAGAATAACAAAATCATAACAGTTACAAAATCTTGTTAAAGTGCAGAAGAAAAACAAAATTATAACAGTTGCACAAGCTTGTTAAAGTGCAGAAGAATAACAAAATCATAACCGTTACAAAACTTTGTTAAAGTGCAGAAGAAAAACAACAACAAAAAAGGATTAGTGACAAAATGTTGGTGATGTGGAGAGATATAACAAAAACGTAACAATAGCAAAACCGTGTTGAGATCAATCGGAATAACGGGCACGTACCAGTCAACAACAAAGTCTTGGAGATAAAGATAAAGGGAGGAAATCTGAATCATGAATGAACAACACTCATGAGTCAGATTTACTCCCTTTATGTTTATCTCCATTTTGTTGACTCATTTGGTCACCTCTAGTTTTTAGTTTTAACCCAAAGTCTTGTCGTGTAGAAGAATAACAAAAACGTAACAGTGACAATATCTTGGTAAAGCATTTCAGCTTTGAGCTTGGGTTTTTATATAGCGCAATATTCACTAAACGTGCTCAAGGCGCTTTACAAAGGGTCCCTAGCCAACAGCAACATGTAACACGTAGAATGAGACATGACGCATGTTAGGCGATATTACTTGTTTTTTTCGACAGAGACAACACTGTTAACGGCCAGGTAATCATTTTACACCTGACGAGTACGATGAGAGAATGTCAGTAAAGAGCCTTTTCCAAGGACCCAACTATGCGCCGAGCAAAGCTCGAACCCAGGACCTTCCGATCCGAAAGCGAGTGTCATACCACTAGACCACATAGCCGCACAAAAAAGGAGAGAGAGAGAGAGAGAGAGAGAGAGAGAGAGAGAGAGAGAGAGAGAGAACGAGAGAGAGAGAGAGAGAGAAAGAGAGGTGGATTGCCCTGACCTATTGTTCCACAGCAATTCAATCTCCAGTACAAAACCCCATTGAATGAAGCCTTTTTAAATCTCCAGCAACCTATCAGACCGTATTTGTTTACATTTTACATACCACGTGATCCATTGTGAAGTTATAGCCTGTAGCATAGCACTGAGGTATACTCAAGCAAGTTTTGTTCAAGAAGAATTGAGGTGCTGGACCTGACCTACATTGGATTTCAATTCGAAGACATTGAGTCTTCTGGCCGCCGGACCATGTCTGAAAATAATGAACATGTTTATTCCATACTTGTTTCATTACGGCTTCCTTTAACTTGGTTGGGTTAGTGCTTTGCTTGCCTCTCAAGTCAATGAACTGGTATATTGTGTTCCAAGTGCAGAGAATTTCCTTTACTTGTTTTGGTCCTTTTACCAACAAACAGTGATTGGACAGTTGGGCATTTTAGATCTGGGAGGGGGGGGGGGGGGGGGGGGGAGGGGAGTAATTTGTGATTTACTTCCGTCCTGATGAAGATTTGGCAGGTAATGGATGCCATTGTCCGTTTGAATCCAAATAAACGGATAAACTTCAGCCAGAGGGCCATCTGGATCTAAAATACTGCTTTCTATTATTTGGAGGCCAGACCGTAGTGCATATATATATATATATATATATATATATTATATATATATATATATATATATTATATATATATATATATATTATATATATATATATGTTGGACTGACTCCAACATTGTGGTAAATATTAAAATAATAATTCGCTCCATTGCTACATGTCGAGCACTATTCGTACCATATTTGTATCCAACACGATTCAATTTATTATATATATATATATATATATATATATATATATATATATATATATATATACTTATATATATATATATACTTATATATATATATATATATATATATACATTATATATCAATTATCTGAATTAATTATGATTAAGTAATGCTATATCATATTCGTATATTCGTAAGAAGAAGAAGAAGAAGAAGAAGAAGAAGAAGAAGAAGAAGAAGAAGAAGAAGAAGAAGAAGAAGAAGAAGAAGAAGAAGAAGAAGAGAAGAAGAAGAAGAAGAAGAAGAAGAAGAAGAAGAAGAAGAAGAGAAGAAGAAGAAGAAGAAGAGAGAAGAAGAAGAAGAAGAAGAAGAAGAAGAAGAAGAAGAAGAAGAAGAAGAAGAAGAAGAAGAAGAAGAAGAAGAAGAAGAAGAAGAAGAAGAAGAAGAAGAAGAAGAAGAAGAAGAAGAAGAAGAAGAAGAAGAAGAAGAGAAGAAGAAGAAGAAGAAGAAGAAGAAGAAGAAGAAGAAGAAGAAGAAGAAGAAGAAGAAGAAGAAGAAGAAGAAGAAGAAGAAGAAGAAGAAGAAGAAGAAGAAGAAGAAGAAGAAGAAGAAGAAGAAGAAGAAGAAGAAGATGTTCGACATCATAAGACAAGCACAGGGTGTCCATAAAATCTTTTCCCTGATTTCAAAGACTTATTTTTTCTAAAACCCATTATTGATATTTGCATCTGGTTCTATACACATTTATGCTCATCATCCACCCAGATGACGTCATCAAGTTTGAAAGACAAACGTGAACAAAAGACCTCATTTTTCTCTCCTCCTATTTCGGAATTAAACAGTGTGACAAAAATCTCTTTGTGTCATGTGTTTGCACGAAACAAAATGGCCCTAAAGTAGCTCTACAACGTTTTATAGCCCATTGTGGCAGTCCATTACAGGACATGAAAACGATTTTTAAAACAAACAAAAACAGTTTTTCTACATTTGCTGACACACACACAATGTCAGAGATTGACCATCGACCATGACGTGTTGATGAAACTATTCAGGACGTGACACATACTTTCCAGCCTAAACTCTCGCCAGTCTACAGAAAGCATTGACAGCACTCGGCACTCCAAAGAGCATTATTCACACGAGTTTGTGAAAATAATTTACTCTTATCCTTATATATTGCAAGTCGTCCAAGCACCGTGCCAAAAGGCCGCTTGCTCAGAAAAAACGTTTGAACATCAGATGTGAGACAGACACCCTGTATATTATAGGTTTAAAGTTAGTTAGAATTTAGAAGAAGAATGAGAAGAAAGAGGACGGTAGGAGGAGGAGGAGGATGGGAGGAAGAGGGAAAGAGGAGGAGGATGAAAAGGAGGAGGAGGATGAAAAGGAGGAGGAGGATGAAAAGGAGGAGGAGGAGGATGAAAAGGAGGAGGAGGAGGGAAAGGAGGAGGAGGAGGAGGAGGAGGAAAAGGAGAAGGAGGAGAGGAAAAGGAGGAGGAGGAAAAGGAGGAGGAGGAGAAAAATGAACCAAAATTGTGGACTGAGTTTGCTGACTATCTGCCCCTGGATACATTGACCAGATGAAGACGATCTTCACCAAACGTTCGCCTCTTACCTTCTTGAGAACAATCCACACGACTTTTGGATCATGCTCACAGTCCAGGTTTTTCCTTAAGTAAACCTTTCCAGTACGAATTTGTATTTCAAAGATGCCCGTTCCATTATTCTAAGCATGGAAAGACATAACATTAATATATAAAAAATAATAACATAATAATAATAATAATAATAATAATAATAATAATAATAATAATAATAATAATAATAATAATAATAATAATAATAATAATAATAATAATAATAATAATAATAATAATAACAATAATAATAATAATAATAATAAATAATAATAATAATAATAATAATAATAATAATAATAATAATAATAATAATAATAATAATATAATAATAATAATAATAATAATAACAACATGACAATTCGGAGAGATGGTTTTCAAATCTTCAGGCGAGTTATCTGGCCAATATTGTGTAAATACGTGTTTTATTTTCAGACTACAGCCTAGTTGTGTATGCCGATTTATTCTACAATACTTTTACATATATCTGATTGGTTCACTTGTCTGATATTTACTGGAAAAGACAGCATATTGTGAAAACGACATGTGCTAAATTACAGGTCTGGTAACCCAAATTGTTAGTTTCATTGGAAATATTCTCAACCCAACACAAAATATTGTCCATAACGACTGTTATGGTGTATTAAAATTATTAAGTTATTGCCCTTTGCAATTGTATTGCCAATATTGTTTTTCCATGAATAATACACTGAATTACATTTTATTACTTCTAAACAATGTCACAATTGAATATAATTTAAGAATATCTTATATTCGTAATATTACTAAACTACACTAGTATATTTATGTTATATTACGTAACGTATATTCCTGTTTATGTATATTTTTATACTGCCATATTAAATATTACGAAGTCTGTGATATATGATTAAAAGAGCTTGCAATAATGTAAATTATTGACTGGCCACCAATGGGTGTCTTCCCTTGGGTTCAAATATAAACAAACAAAAACGAAAAAAGTGAGTGTCTTCCCTATCGGTCTTTGTATGCACTGCTTTTGGTTCAAAACAACAACAATGAAAAATCAATCCCCATAATTGGCTTCAACAGTTGTCACTTCCCTCGTATTGACATATAGTAACTTAGTAACTGATTCTAAACTATCGGAACAATGGCGGACGCACTTATGAAATACTTCTCCGACGAGCATAAAATTTATCCAGAGGAGAAAAACATCTCTAGGAGTAAAAATTGTGAATCGATATATCGAAAATCAATAATAATTTTCGATAAACATTCTTGCCCCACCCCCTGCCAAACCCCAACCCCTCTTTTCATGAAAAAGTTCTTCGTTTCTTCATTGTTTGTCACTTTTTACTGATTTTGTGATTTTTTGGATCCATCATTATAAAACGATAATAACAATAAATATAGATAGTATGCGCTTGGCTAAGAAGCTCATAACATTGCCATCAGGAAGTATAACGGACCAACACACAAAACTGTGTGTATCCATGAACGTTTATAGGTAGGTTAATACGGTTCAGTGAGCATTACTCATAAACGCGGATGGCAAAAAACAATAACAAAGACCTGACTGACGTCATCTTCGAACTATCTATAGAAATTATTCTCTGTGTGTCCAATATTGGCCTTACACGTGGCCATCCGGCAGCGCTGGTAAACTGCGAGCATGATATATATCGATATCGTTATGGGATTTTGAAATCAATATGATGCTATATTGTCATTCAAATCAATATATCGATATCTCGATACGATATGTCCACACTACTTGTAGGTGAAAATCAAAGACTTACCATTCCGGGTAAAAACTCCTGATGGTATTCAGCTCGTCGCCATCCGACCTACTTGTAGGTGAAAATCAAAGACTTACCATTCCGGGTAAAACTCCTGATGGTATTCAGCTCGCCGCCATCCGACCTACTTGTAGGTGAAAATCAAAGACTTACCATTCCGGGTAAAAACTCCTGATGGTATTCAGCTCGTCGCCATCCGACCTACTTGTAGGTGAAAATCAAAGACTTACCATTCCGGGTAAAAACTCCTGATGGTATTCAGCTAGTCGCCATCGACCTACTTGTAGGTGAAAATCAAAGACTTACCATTCCGAGTAAAAACTCCTGATGGTATTCAGCTCGCCGCCATCCGACCTACTTGTAGGTGGAAAGCAAAGACTTACCATTCCGGGTAAAAACTCCTGATGGTATTCAGCTCGCCGCCATCCGACCTACTTGTAGGTGAAAATCAAAGACTTACCATTCCGGGTAAAAACTCCTGATGGTATTCAGCTCGTCGCTATCCGATCTACTTGTAGGTGAAAATCAAAGACTTACCATTCCGGGTAAAAACTCCTGATGGTATTCAGCTCGCCGCCATCCGACCTACTTGTAGGTGAAAATCAAAGACTTACCATTCCTGGTAAAAACTCCTGATGGTATTCAGCTCGCCGCCATCCGACCTACTTGTAGGTGGAAATCAAAGACTTACCATTCCGGGTAAAAACTCCTGATGGTATTCAGCTCGTCGCCATCCGACCTACTTGTAGGTGGAAATCAAAGACTTACCATTCCGGGTAAAAAACTCCTGATGGTATTCAGCTCGCCGCGATCCAACCCTGTGCGTGTCAAAGTGGATGAGAACGTTTGCAAAAAAATACTGAAATGAAGAGAAGTGTGTAAAATATCGTTTCTGTGATATTTTATAAATTTTAAACTTGAGCTTTTTATATAGCGCAATATCCACTAAATGTGCTCAAAGCGCTTTAAAAGGTGTCCCTGACCAACAGCAACACATAACATGTAGAACGAAACATGAAGGCCACAATTTTTTTCCCTGACAGAGACAAGGCTGTCAACGGCCAGGTACTCATATTACACCGTAATACGTAACATAAAGAACGAGACATGACGCTTGTTAGGCGGTAATACAATTACACAGATAACGCTGTTAACGGCCAGGTACTCATTTTACACCTGAGTACGGTGAGAGAATGTGAGTAAAGAGCCTTTTCCAAGGACTCAACTATGCGCCGAGCGAGGCTCGAACCCAGGACCTTCCGATCCGAAAGCGATTGTCATACCACAAGATCACATAGTCGTTCAATGTGCAAATATGTGCAATTTCGTTCGGCAGTTTTAGCTTTTATATGCAACTTTCACCTAACATGATACAAAGATGCTTGAACCTGTGGAATGTAAAAAGTAGTAAACAAACAAACAAACAAACAAACAAACAAAAAAAAAACAAAAAGAATATATCAATTTCAAA
The DNA here is from genome assembly GCF_034508935.2 of Berghia stephanieae. Taxonomy (NCBI): domain Eukaryota; kingdom Metazoa; phylum Mollusca; class Gastropoda; order Nudibranchia; family Aeolidiidae; genus Berghia; species Berghia stephanieae. Next base: position 83,063,229 of record NC_088364.1, read on the forward strand.
AAATGGACAAAATACCAAACACAGACCGTTTCTAAACCGTTCTTCAGCCAAAAACCAAAAACAACGAAACAACAAATACATTACTTGCATTCTACCGTCGATGTGCTTTTTAAGGAATGTATGTTTTCATTGTTTTCTGTTATTGGCTGAAGAAGGCAATTGAGCCCGAAACGTTACGCGTTTGGTATTTTGTTCTTCTTGGAAACTGCTATTTTCGTTTTTGCTTATGACATTCACTTGAGTAAGGTTTGGATAAAATGTTATTATTGTTATTATTATCATTATTGTTATTATTATTATTATTATTATTATTATTATTATTATTATTATTATCATTATTGTTATTATTATTATTATTATTATTATTATTATTATTATTATTATTATTATTATTATTATTATTATTATTATTATTATTATTATTATTATTATTATTATTATTATTATTATTATTATTATTATTATTATTATTATTGTTATTATTATTATTGTTATTAGTATTATTATTATTATTATTATTATTATTATTATTATTATTATTATTATTATTATTATTATTATCATTATTATTATTATTATTATTATTATTGTTATTATTATCATTATTATAATTATTATTATTATTATTATTATTATTATTATTATTGTTATTATTATTATCATTATTATTATTATTGTTCTTATTATTAACATTACTATTATCACCATTAAAAGAGCATTTACATAAAGCTATTTCCACTAAACAAGCCCAAAGCGCTATACAAGAGGTCAATAGCCGACAGAACCGTTTTTTTTTTTCGGGCAGAAACAACGCTGTTTACGGTCAGGTACTCGTATTTACAACTGAGTACGGGGAAAGAATGTCATTAGAGTTTGGACTCGAATCCAGGATTTTCTGGTCCAACCCTGTAGGTGTGTCATTTATGTACACGTTCCCAGGTTTCAAGTTCTATGTGAGTCATTTGAATAAAGTGTGGTCTTGTGGTATGACACTCTCTTTCAGATCCAAAGGTCCTGGGTTCGAACGTCGCTCGGCGCATAGATGAGTCCTTGGACAAGACTCTTTACTCACATTCTCTCACCGTACTCAGGTGTAAAATGAGTACCTGGCCGTTAACAGCGTTATCTGTGTAATTGTATTACCGCCTAACAAGCGTCATGTCTCGTTCTTTATGTTACGTATTACGGTCACGGACCTTTTGTAAAGCGCTTTGAGCACGTTTAGTGGATATTGCTCTATAGATAGTATGCAGTTGACGTCACTCGGGTCTTTGTTCTTGCTTTTTGACATCCGCGTTTATGAGTACTTCTCACTAAACTGTATTAACGAGACTATAGACGTTCAAGATTACATATAGTTTTGTGTGTTGGTCCGTTATACTTCCGGATGGCAATGTTATGAGCTTTTTTTGCCAAGCGCACACTATCTATAGATAGTATGCGCTTGGCTAAGAAGCTCATAACATTGCCATCCGGAAGTATACCAGACCAACACACAAAACTGTGTGTATCCATGAACATTTATAGTCGGGTTAATACAGTTCAGTGAGCATTACTCATAAACGCGGATGGCAAAAAACAATAACAAAGACCCGATTGACGTCATCTTCGAACTATCTATAGAAAAGCTCAACTTTTTTTTTTCTTTTTAAATGTGTGTTTACGTCCGGTAAATAAAGGTTTTTCTTGTCCACCAAATCGTCACGGTACACGCTGACTGTCACCCTGGACGACGATCGCTGGGGGAAAATAGAGAAATAGGTCATGGGATGATACGCATTATCTGGACTATGTTATGCGCCCAGAGCCCTCCTGATGAAGGGATGTTTGGCCCACTATAAATCTATACCATCATTATTATTTCTATTTCCCCCAGCGAAACAAAAGAAAGTGCATGAAGTGTGGCCTGAAACCCGACCTGAGGGCAACGCTTTGACCACTCAACCACATCGCCCAAGTCTATATATTACACATACTACTACAAAGTCTTTACAAACAAACAGTCGTGGAACGATAGTTTCTTTGCTGTCGTTTCTTCTGTAGCGTTGTTTTGTTTGACAGGATGGAGTTGCTAACACCACGGCCAACCCCCAGACTTGGAGGGCCAGGGTTTAATTCAGAGGTTCCCTCCTAAATTGGTTGCCATGCTTTCCCAAGCCCTTGAGTCCAATCCACCCATTGGTTTCGTTCGGGTTTGCTCCGTAGCCTTACTCCCCCCCCCCCACCCGCGAGATCGCTGGGGGAAATAGAAATAATTATAATGGTATAGATTTATAGTGCCCCAAACATCCCTTCATCAGGAGGGCTCTGGGCACATAACATAGGTTAAGCCCTCAGTACACGAACAATGTTAATTATACACATAATCAAAAGAAAGCCTATCGGAATAAGAATGTCTTCAATCGACGCTTGAATTCCTCTAGTGAAGACGAAGAACGTATCTAGGCTCAAATAGGTTATCACGTGACACATTATCAGTTAAAAAACAAACTTGAGATTTCATACAGGGCAATTTTCCACTACACATGCTCAATGGGTTTTCTAGCCAACAGCAACAATTAACATGTAGGACGAGACATGACGCCCGTTAGGCGATATTGCAATATTTCCAGCAGAGACAAAGCTACGACCATGTACTCATTTTACTCCTAAGTATGATGAGAGAATGTGAGTAAAGGGCCTTTTCCAAGGGCTCAATTATGCGTCACTCATAGCAGGACTCGAACCCAGGACCTTCCAATCCAAGGCGAGTGTCCTAGCACTACACCATAGAGGAAAAGGTGGGTATGAAACAGTGGCAGACAAAGTAATGAGAAAATTAAATGAAAGAATATGAGAGAATGTGAGCCTTTTCCAAGGACTCAACTATGCGCCGAGCTAGGCTCGAACCCAAAACCTTCCGATCCGAAAGCGAGTTTCAAAGCACAAGCCTACATACCCTCAAATCTCCTTACTAGCGTCATGTCTCGTCCCATATGTTAACTGTTCCTGTTGTTTTGGGATCTCTTGAAAATGGCTTTGAGCACATTGACTGGATTTTGCACAATATAAAACAACCCAAGTACAGTAGTCGCTGGTTATATCACACTCTGCACGCTGGCACATTGGAACTGGGGGACAGAATTTTCTCTATAGAGGGAACAAAATTGACGTCACTCAGCTCTTTGTTATTGTTTTTAGCCAACCATTTTTATGAGCAGTTCTCACTAAATTGTACACTCTATAAACGTTTAAGGTTATCCATAGTTTTGTGTGCTGGCGGATGTTGTGATTGTTGTAAAACACGCATAGCATCGATAATAAGTCGTTACCTCCAATGAGCATCAAATTTCGGATTATAGCACGCTCTCTCCAGAAGCCAAAAAGCGTGCTATAATCCGAGTACTGTAATTATGATGAAATCAAACAACGTCTAAGTGATTTTACTCACCTGAAGCTCCATATCGACACATTCAATTTCAACTTCAAAATCTGTTTTTCACATCCGATTGCTGGGAAGGAAAAAGTCAATTGATGAATGTTTTCACTCGATGGTGTGATACGAATGGACTAAATAGCAATGTGAAATTGAATGTAAGCTTCAATTTAATACACGAAAATAGATAAGATGAACGTTTCGTCTTTCAAAAAAAACCCCAAGATGAATGAAACACTACAGACGAATGAGATACAGTGGTAGTGGCGTTGTTGATATTTATCTTGCCCGAGGAAAACAAATGAAAGTGCTTGAAGTAGGGCCTGAAACCCGACCGGAGGGCAACGCTTTGACCACTCAACAACCTCGCCCAAGTCTATATATAGATACTACAACGTCTTTACAACCTAACAGTCGTGGAACGATAGTTTCTTTGCTGTCGTTTCTTCTGTAGCGTTGTTTTGTTTGACAGGATGGAGTTGCTAACACCACGCCCAACCCCCAGACTTGGAGGGCCAGGGTTTAATTCAGAGGTTCACTCCTAAATTGGTTGCTAGCTTTCCCAAGCTCTTGAGTCCAATCCACCCATTGGTTTCGTTCAGGTTTGCTCCGTAGCCTTACCTCCCTTCCCCCCGCCGACCCCCCCCCCCCCCCCCCCCCCCCCCCACGATGGTCCCCAAGATAGCAGGGGTCAAGGGTTAGTTTGATGAGGCGTCCTTCAAAAGGTTAAATGGACAATTTCGAGAGTTAAGCAGCATCCATCTGCTTGATGGAATGACAGTACACAATAGGGAATGAGATTAGCGGAAGAGTAGCGTCCCTTGATTGGACGTCACCGGTGGAGAAGTTATTTGTGAACAAACCAACTACAAGCCAACCGCTCCAAATACAAAATTTATTATTCATATTTCTGTACAAAAAATGCATAACGTTGATTATGATGTGCATTTTTGTACAGATATATGAATAATAAATTTTGTATTTAGAGCGCTTGGCTTGTAGTTGGTTTGTTTACAAATAACTTCTCCGCCGGTGACGTCCAATCAAGGGACGCTACTCTTCCGCTAATCCCATTCCCTATAGTTTATTGAATGATGAATACATTGGCAAAACGTGCCGTGCTATGAAAGAAAAGCACTGACTTAATATTTTGGCCAGAAAACCCGTCCTTCAAGTGGATTAAAATGATCATCATCTTGGAAAAAAAAATCAACGTTCAAACCTGGGACTACGCGATCATTGATGGGTTCACTGTGAGTGAGGCGGGAGGAGGAGGGGGGAGGGAGAGGGAGGGTCAGAGAAGAAAATCACAATTAATCCCGGATCGATCCACGTCCCCTTGCGTGTCAAAGAGATTGCTCTACCAACGGAGCTACCGAGACCCCCAAAATGTAAAATGGCGATATGTTAGTGTATGGGCGAGTAGTAGGGGTAGAAATGGACGATGTTTCCAAAATGGCTCCTTTACAGTCAAACCACTGTGTCTAGATGTGTTACAACTCACCATTCCGTAGGTTCCTGTGACCAGGATGAGATGCCAGAGCGGCCCCACGTGATTGACCATGAATCTCTGGTCTTTGACGGGAATCGTCGGGTCATTCGTGGTGAAACTCTTCACGGAGTATTGGGAGAAGTCATCCGGGGACTTGGATTCAAGGGTCATCACGATATCATCTAGTAGAGAAGAAAAGTCGTCACGTCACATCCTCTAATTTTCCGGTTCCAAAGTCATTGGAAGTGTGTATGTTACTAGCCCCGCGGAGGACTAATAATAAATAAGTTACTCATTGAATCATAAGGTAGCATAACTCTTTTTGGTAGCAGGATGTATAGGAAGATTCTAATGATTACGGGACGTAAAATAGCGAGGATGGATGATCTTTAATGACGACCATGCAGCATATTATTTACACTTGAAAATAAAAGATAAAAGCAGACCAAATGATTAGAATGCTATCAATCACGATTTGTCGGTAATTTGCAATAAAGATAGAAGTAGAGGGTAGCCAAAAAGTAATGGGAATATGCTTATTACTTTAAAACAAATTAAATCAATACCTTGCATTATAGCTCAGATTGAAGCTTGGCAATAGCCGAGTAGAGTGTTACTTTTCAACAGTCTCCGCCTCTCTCGATAGCCGTAGTCCACCTTTTTGTAAGGCTATTTATTCCGTCCTCGTAAAACTGAATTGACTTAACTTTCAGCCATTTTTTCAATACTGTTTTGTCTTCTGCATTATTTTCAAAGCGATGTCCTCTCATTGCCTCCTTCAGTGAACCAAACAGATGGAAGCCTGAAAGTGTCAAGTCTGGTAAACACGGAAGGTGAGACAGCGTTGTCCATCGATCATCTCCCTTTTCCTGACACACGTGTGAGTGGAAGGACATTTTTATAAAGAAACAGTACTCGTTCCAACTCCAAATCCGGTCTAACTCGACAAATTCTTGCGTTCAGTCGCTTCAGTGTCTATTTGTACCTGCTATCCCATCAAGAGAATTTCTTCTATCAGATCTGATCAATTTTTCTGTATTTATTTGACTCACTGAGCTGACACTGCTTGGACAGCGACCATCATGAAATTTGTCAGATAAAGACATGGTCGAGGGGGTTTCAGCTTAGGTGTTGGATTGCATGCATCTCATTTTTTTCTAAACGACGAGATACACGTTCTACTTACCTAAAACCACTGCCTCCACAAAATGCCTTTCCCAAGGAGTTAAAAAATATTTCTAGAGGTTTCTTCTTCGAAAACAAGAACTTCAATGACAGATTCCTGTGGCAGATGGACATTCGTGGGCGCTGCCATTTTCAACTGTCATAACTTTGTCAAAATTTGACAGATTTTTTTTCTACTTTTGGTTTAAAGAATACACGTTTCAGTTCAACTGAGCCAATTATGACGTCACATGAAAAAGAAATGAACCCAGTAGGACATTTGCCTTATTACTTTTTGACTCACTCTTGTACCTCATAGTTTTGTTCTCATTCTCTGCTCTTACAGGCAATTACAAAAATGAGTAAATTCGTAATAATTTTATTCACATAATCTGGTCGTACATTCAAGCTAGAAAAAAGATAAAAGTACTAAATATTATTGCTCCAACAATCTGATCTTACAGGCAATTTGCAATAACGATTAAAGTACTAAATAATAATGTTGTTCACAGAATCTGATCTTACAGGCAATTTGCAATAACGATTAAAGTACTAAATAATAATGTTGTTCACAGAATCTATGTAGTCTTACTGTCCGTGTATTCCTCCGTCAAAGTTCGACGTGGCCATTCCTGACATTCCAAGGACACTGGAGATGACACACAACAAAATACCGTCTTAACCAATTTATCAACGTATTTGTATGATTGTTTATCCCTATATATTTGAGGCTTTTGGGTCTTGTTGAATGGCCCTCACCTTCTGATCCGTATGTTCCAGGTTCGAGTCTCGCTCTGATCTTATCACCTTACCTTTAGCTGGTTTCCTACCTTAAACGATTTGGCCAGAAAACTCGACCCTCAAAATATCGATCAATTTAAATAAGCCTCAAAAAATGTCATGACTCGTTCTACGTGTGAGGCATCCTTATTGAGTTGAGATCCCATTAAAAGCGTTTTGAGCACAATTCAGAGAGTAGTGCCCTATATAAAAGCTCCAAAAAAATATAACAACATTGCTAAAATTCAATCAAATCAATTTATGCTATGATATATATATATTATATATATATATTATATATATATATATATATATATATATATATATATATATATATATTTATTATTTTGTCAATTATTTTGTATAAAAGGAACTGAGTTGACGTCGCTGATATGTGAAAAAGTTTTCACCAAGCTGTTGGTTGCTGGGCGGACGTGACATCAGACTATTGAATCCTTATGACATAGATAGAAAAGTGCTACATCTGCCGAACCCTTAAAAAAATCCATGTTTTAAAAAAACAATTGGCCAGAAACTCGTCCTTCAAATATCGATCGATTAAAATAGCCCTCATCTTGCCAATATTTCTCAAATCTGGGACTTCTAGATGAGGTTTATTTTAATCGATCACTATTTGAAAGAAGACTTTTCTGTCCATTTTATTTTGTTTAAGAGTTCTACAAACAAACGTTGATATCGAATGTGTTACCAGTTAATTTATCATTATTACCTTTAACGGAACCCAGGATGACCAGAAATATGATCTCGTTCTGAAAATAGCTGACCATTGGGACTGCCTTTTCATAGAATCTAGGACTAATGGATATAAACATGTAAGAGTAAAAACATTGTATTGAAGTCACCAACTAATGGTGATGAACGGTGATGGTGATGATGATGATGATGATGATGATGATGATGATGATGATGATGATGATGATGATGATGGTGGTGATGATCATGATGATGATGATGATGATGATGATGATGATGATGATGATGATGATGATGATGATGATGATGTTATGGTATGTAAACCCCTCGATTTACATGTCAAATTAAGAAACTAATGAGCAGGCACCGGTGTAAGATAAAGATGTGAACAGGTGTGAATGAAAGGTGCCGGTCAGACAAAGCAAAAAAGAAAAATACAAATAAAAAAGACATTCCCCAAAAAATCAGTCGACCTCGACTGGGGATCGAACCTGAGACCTTCTGATTACCGGTCAGGCGTGCTACCATTACACATTCTACATTACATACATGATCTTGTAATGGCATGCAGTACGGCTATGTGGTCTAGTGGTATGACACTCGCTTTCGGATCGGAAGGTTCTGGGTTCGAGCCTTGCTCGGCGCATAGTTTGGTCTTTGGAAAAGGCTCTTTACTCACATTCTCTCACCGTACTATCCGTATCGAATGACTCTAACCCGAATAGAAAACAAATCCTCCGATCTCGATCTCCAGCTCACCCAAAGAAAGAAATAACTTTAAAAAACCCACTTCCTGTCAATACTTGAAGGACAAAATAGCGGTGGAGAACCACAACAACGATTGTGTTAGGAAATTTTAAACTTTCACTAATCTATTAAGATTGTTGTAGAGTTTTTAAAATTAAAATGCAACTACGATATATTGACAAATTGAATAATTTAACGCCCGACAAAAGATCCACGGTGAAAATACTAATGGGGATGACCTATAGTACCTTTCCATGTGCTCGAGGTCATTGGTCACATTGCAAAATGTTTCAAATTGACTCACATAGCGAAAAGCTTTCACAGCTTTTGAAGTATCTAACATCAGGACGGGTCATTTTGTTCAGTATTTTACATTTTCATAAACAAAACAGTGTGTATACATTTCATGCCTCGTTTGGACGAAAACCTAAATATAGATCGCCCCTATTGAAAGAGATGTTTACGGAATTTCTGCCCCTTATCATGTTATGTTATGTCAACCTGTCTCTCTGTACACGGAAATGGATGACTTACGCTGTGCCAGTTTGAACACGACCAAGCCTCAATGGAAATCTTGTGTCCCACTCTAGCCTAGTTGTCATTAAAACTTGCATTACTTTGTGATGAGAAATGGGTAGGGCCTATTGTTGTTTATCGGAAAAGTGAGTGGAGCAGGTACTTATGTTGATAATAACAAGATATGAAGGGAGTAGAAAAGGGGAGACTTTCCATAAGCTACTACATCCCAAGTATTCTTGTTCTAGTAGGGGGTTTGGGAGGGGGGGGGGAACTTTTTTTTTAAGTCTCCCCCCTCCCAAACCCCCTACTAGAAGTTCTAGTGTAGGGGGTTTGGGAAGGGGGAGACTTTAAAAAAAAAGTTACCCTACCCTATCCCGATCAGGGGGAGTCGTCTTACCAGTAAGGTCGCGGGTTCGAGCCTCCATCGCTGTGAAGATTTTTTTATTCTCTTTTGTCTTCTGGCACTTTTCTACTCACTTTATTTCTTGTTATTGTTTTTTTTTAAAACGTGTTTTCTTTGCCACTTTACTGTGTTTGTATTTTATTTCCTTATGGCCTATCATCAAATCATGCATGCGTTCAAGAGAGAATTTGTTCAGTGCTCTAAGGTGCTCATGTCATAACCAAGCGGCCTTTTATAATTTAAATAAATAACAATGTGAAATTCAATGTAAGCTTCAATTTAATATACGAAAACAGATAAAATGTACGTTTCGGGTTTCCCCTTTATCAACAAAACAGGATGAATGAACCACGACAGACAAATGAGATAATGTGGTAGTGGCGTGTTAAAATGAATCAACAAAAACATTGACGGGCTGGATACATTTATTCATTTTCTATTCTACACCATCATTTGTATCAGTTTTCTTATTTTATGTTTAATCATTTGTTTTGATGAATGAGAATCAAAGCTTGGCCAATCTTCATAGTCGTCGTTCGACCTCAATACGTGATCACTCTTTCGTTTTCGAACCGGCGGCTATGTGGTCTAGTTGTATGACACTCGCTTTCGGATCGGAAGGGCCTGAGTTCGAGCCTCGCTCCGCGCATAGTTGAGTCCTTGGAAAAGGTTCTTTACTCACATTCTCTCACCGTACTCAGGTGTAACATGAGTACCTGGCCGTAGATAGCGTTGTCTCCCTCTGGAAAAATGGTAATATTACGTAACAAGAGTCATGTCTCGTTCTACATGTTACGTGTTGCTGTTGGTCAAAGAGCCTTTGTAAAGCGCTTTGAGCACATTTAGTGGATATTGCGGTATATAAAAGCTCCATTTAATCTCTATTTAAACCGTGGATATTTGAGCTCTCCCCACACCTCTTCAAGAACTGCGAGAAATGTCAACGTTTTTTTAGAATTATCAGACCTGTAATTGTAAATACGTCGGTATAAAGCTCCATGCAGCATACGAATGTCCCAAGGTAAACCAGACACATAAAGAGGTAAAATATTGGCGGAAAGTAGGCACCAAAACGCACTGAGAATGAACACGCACAAATTAGAAAATGACAAAAAGCTGCCAACTTTTTGAAACTTGTTATTTTTACTGTTTCAAGTTTGTAAGTATTTCCGTGAATGATGCGGATTAATCTAAACTAGTTATATTATCATTATCCCTGCCCTTTGTCGCTCCACTTCCTTCCATTATCATCACAACTAGGCCCTCCCAATTTCCTTATCATCATCATTATCATTCTTCTTTTTCTTTTCCCCGCCTCCCCATCAATATCATATCCATCACGGGAGGCCTTCCGAAAGCTCCTCATGCTAGCATTTCTTTCAATTTGTATTTTCACCGTGGATCTTTTGTCATGCGTTTATATATTCAATTTGTCAATATATAATAGCATTAAAAAAAACTCTAGAACAAACATCATAATCTTCTCTTTCTTCTTCTTCTTCTTCTTCTTCTCTTCTTCTTCTTCTTCTTCTTCTTCTTCTTCTTCTCTTCTCTTCTTCTTCTTCTTCTTTTTCTTCTTCTTCTTCTCTTCTCTTCTTCTTCTCTTCTTCTTCTTCTTCTTCTTCTTCTTCTTCTTCTTCTTCTTCTTCTTCTTCCTTCATCTTCTTCTTCTTCTTTCTTCTTCTTCACGACTACCATCATCATCATCATCATCATCATCATCATCATCATCATCATCATCATCATCATCATCCTCATCATCATCATCATCATCATCATCATCATCATCATTACCTCTTGCATCAATATCATCATCATCATCATCATCATCATCATCATCGTCGTCGTCGTCGTCGTCATCATCATCATCATCATCACCATCGTCTCCACCACTTAATTCAAAAGCTTCAGTCTTACCTCTATCCATCCTCCTCCCCCCCCCACACCCCCCAACCCCCAACCCCTTCATCGCCCCCCCCCCTCCCCCCAATTAGGTTTCAAGTCTTCGGTCTTCATGGACAGCTATATTCATATAGAAATTATTCATTTGCTCATCCTTGGTTCAGCAAAAGGTATTTCCTGTACAAACAAAGAAATTCATAAACTTGCTCAATTAAACATTTATCATTGGACTCTTTCAAAAGGGGGAAAAACTCGGAATAAGAACGCATTAAAAGCAAAAAACACAATAGAAAAAAGGCTCATTAGAAAAAAGAAAAAACCCAACTCACAAAAAGGACTTATTCAAAAAAAAAACAACAAAAAAACAAACCCCAAACAAACAAATAAAAAACAACTCACAATTAGCACTCATTCAAAAAGACAATTTAAAAAAAGTCACAATAAGGACTCTTTCAAAATTATCCCCTCACAATAAGGGCTCTTTCAAAATTATCCCCTCACAATAAGGACTCTTTCAAAAAGAAAAAAAAAATTAAATAACAAAAGAACAGCAGAATGAGAGCTCACTAAAATGGGGAAAAATCACAATAAAGGTTCATTCAAAAAGAACCCCTCCCCCCTCCCTCAAAATAAGGGTTTGTTGAAAAGAAAATAATCTCACAATGAGCACTCATTCAGAGAGAGAGAGAGAGAGAGAGAGAGAGAGAGAGAGAGAGAGAGAGAGAGAGAGAGAGAGAGAGAGAGAGAAGAGATGCCCGTTCACTTAGAGGTGATGATAATTCGATTAACTAAAAAATTATGATTCAAGTCGTGATTAAAATTTGAACTCAATTTCTAGTGTCTGAAAGGTCAATATACTTTTCTACCTCATAAGAGACCTGAACTGAGCTGTTTATTTGGGAACGGAGAAATATTTACTGCATTTCATATCTTATATATTTTGCTCACGTATCGTAGACCTCTTTCCCAATGTTAAGAACAGAAAACGGCTTGTATAAATGTTAAGAATTTGATTGTATTCAAAATAATGAAAGAGAGGAACTACTAATTGAATCGATTCAAGGCAAGTACTCCCACCTCATTGTCGTCCTCGCCAACCGTGTTAAAAATGATGGCGACTGTTTTCGATGGGATTTGACGAAACAAATTTAATTTTTCTATAAAATCACCACGATGTCTAATCAATCTCAAATCCACACAAACCACCTTCATGTCAATCGTCAACGCCGTGTAAAATTTGGTGACGATTGGTCCAGTGGTTTGGAAGCCTGAGTGCTACAAAACATCCAATTGCCAAATTATATATATATATATATATATATATATATTATATATATATATATATATATATATATATATATATATATATATATATATATATATATATATATATATAGTTAGTTCAAAGATGACGTCACTCAGGTCTTTGTTATTGTTTTTTTGCCATCCGCGTTTATGAGCAATGCTAACTGAACTGTATTAACCTGGCTATAACCGTTCATGGATACACACAGTTTTGTGTGTTGGTCCGTTATACTTCCGGATGGCAATGTTATGAGCTTCTTAGCCAAGCGCATACTATATATATATATATATATATATATATATATATATATATATATATATTATCAGTACTAGGAGGTCTGAGGTTCAATCCCCAGTCGAGACATGCTGACTTTTTGAGATGTTTATTTTTTTCTCTTGTATTTGTCATTCTTGCTTTGACCCTGCTTCGTCCAGCCTTTGTCAGGACATGGATCGGTATTGTGCATTGTGTGGTCTTGTGCGCGGCGCATAGGTGAGTCCTTGGAAAAGGCTCTATACTCACATTCTCTCATTGTATACAGATGAGTACCTGGCCGTTAACAGCGTTGTCTCTGTCTGAAAATATGTATTATGGCCTCACAGGCGTCATGTCTCGTCATAGATGTTTTATTATTGACCATGGACCCCGTGTAAAGAACTTTGAGCACGTTTAGTGGATATTTCTATATATGGATAGAATGCGCTTGGCTAAGAAGCTCACAACATTGCCATCCGGAAATATAAAGGACCAACACACAAAACTATGTGTAACCTTGAACGTTTAAGGTCTGGTTAATATACAGTTTAGTGAGAATTGCTCATAAACGCGGATGGCAATAAGAAATAACAGAGACCCGAGTGACGTCAACTTCATACTATCAATAGTTTAGTGAGAATTACTCATAAAAAGGATGGC
>NC_088364.1:83081585-83096585 GCF_034508935.2 Berghia stephanieae
AAATATGTACGTCTGCACATCTTATGCCTAATTATTTTCAAGTGTTCATCCCACTTGAGCCTGTCATCAATCGTTACACCAAGGTATTTGTAGTGAGGAACTCGCTGGACGAATTGGTCCTTTAATTTTAACGGTTCTATCGGTTCCTTCACTCTCCTAAAGTCAATCACTAGCTCCTTTGTCTTGCTTATGTTAAGCTCTAGGTGGTGGGCATCACACCAAGACACAAATCTATCAATTTCTTGCCTATAAGCCACTTCGTTGCCATTTGTTATGAGGCCTTGAAGAGCGGTGTCATCTGCAAACTTTATTAAAGGTACACTCAGGTTTTGACTTCTACAGTCATTCGTGTATATTGTGAATAATACAGGGGACAATACACAACCTTGAGGAGCACCAGTATTTGTAGTTATACAGGAAGATTTGTTTTGCCCTAATTGAACATATTGTGCTCTCTCCGTAAGAAATTCGAGCACCCAAGCAATTATATACTTGTTTAAATTCAGACTAGTCAATTTTTGAACAACCAACTGAGGTTGCATTGTATTGAACGCTGAAGAAAAATCTGCAAAAAGCAATCTGCAATAGCTCCTAGCGTGATCTAGATGCCTGTAGATGTTGTTTGTAAACAGCAAAATGGCATCCTCTACGCCATGTCCTGGTTTGTAAGCAAATTGATGACTATCACTCAATGGCATAAACTGATTCCTCATTTTAACAAGAACAAGTTTTTCTAAAGATTTCATGACTATTGAAGTCAGTGCAACAGGTCTGAGATCGTTCATAGTTTCAAGTTTTTCTTTTTTTGGAACAGGAATAATTTTTGAAGTTTTCCAAATTTCAGGGATTGAAACGCATTGGAGGGACCAGTTAAAAATATGTGTATAAATGGGGGAAAGCTGGTGGGCACATTCTTTTAATAGTTTTCCTTTCAATCCATCCGGCCCAGCAGCCTTCCTCTCGTTTAGTTTCGAAAATACGAATCTCGTTTCCTCTTCACTGACCTCAATAGTCATTTCATCTTCCAAAGCCCTGTCTAATTTATGTTTTTCATTTTCAATATCAAATTTGTTTGCTGTGTCGAAACGTGAATAAAATTTATTTAAAGTTTCAATTTCGATATCTTCTGATATAATCGTGGGCTTTGGATTATAGTTCACAGCAGTTTTAAGCCCCCGCCACGTGTCCCTTATATCCCCAGAAGAAAAGCATTTTTCAATTTTATTTTTGTACTTATCTCTACAACTAGATATTACCCTCTTTATCTCTTTTTGTTTTGTTTTCAGATCTTTTTTGTTTCCACTAGTATAGAGAGTTTTCTTTTGGTTCAATAAAAGTTTTAGATCTTTTGTTATCCAAGGCTTGTTGTTAGGATAATATTTTATTTCTTTTTTACAAGACACTAGCTGTTCACAGAATTTTAAATACTCACTCACACAGTCATTCAGCTCATCCACACTATCACATGATTCGATGAAAACATTCCAGTCAGTGCATTCAAAACAACCACGCAAATCTTCACACACACTTCCATTCCAGATCTGTACACTTTTCTTTACTGGTTTTACACGTTTAAAAACAGGGCGGTAGGTGGGGAGTAGCAAGAGCATGCAGTGGTCAGATAAACCTAATGGGGCACGGGGTAAACATTTATAACTATTTTTAATATTACACAGGAATAAATCTAATGTTTTTTTGTCCCTTGTCTCGCAGTCCACGTATTGATGAAGTCCCGGGAGAGTAAAATCGTTACATTGGTTAAAATCGCCAGTGACCATCAATACGGCATCGGGTGACTTAATTTGAATGTCCTGTATTTCTTTCCTCAAAATATTTTTCGCTGTGGTGTTGTCTGATGATGGTGGAATGTAGACGTTGATGATGATGACATGAGTATATTCCCGGGGTAGGTAATATGGTCGTGCTATTGTTTAGACTTTTTACTTTAAGCCTGTCAAAATAGAATTTGTTTATTTTTCTCTCCATTATTTCGTTGCAAACATTTTATACTAAATCATGGAAATGGTCTTTGGTTTGTTTTTTCAGCACAAAGTGTCCACGGTGACTGTCAGCGTCTTTTTGAACAATTTGCTCGACAAAAAACCTGTATCTTTAACTGAGGTAATCAAAGTGTTTGGTTGGTTGTAGTTCACAAAAATACACATTTGTAAAGTGCCCAGAGCTTGTGTTTTACACGAGAATGAGCGCTGAATAAATGTGTATTATTGTTATTATTGTTATTATTCTTATTATTATCATTATTATTATTATATTATTATTATTATTATTATTATTATTATTATTATTATTATTATTATTATTATTATTATTATTATTATTTTATTATTATATTTATTATTATTATTATTATTATTATTATTATTATTATTATTATTATTATTATTATTATTGTTATAGTTATTATTATTATTATTATTATTATTATTATTATTATTATTATTATTATTATTATTATTATTATTATTATTATTATTATTATCATTATTATTAACTCTATTGGCCGAAACAAAAACCTCGGCCCCTCCATAAAATAAAAAGACTTCACATGAGCGTGACAAATTCCATTTAACCCTTTCCTCACCAACCATACAAAAATCGTCACATTCCTGACGATGCAACCCACAATGTTCTAATTTTGATTTTTTGTCTACATATCATCATTTAAACAGAATATTTTGTTATAGCCATAAAAACGTGACACTATCTTGTAGGGATTATTTTGCTGAAGAATATCATCTATAGATAGTTCGAAGATGACGTTACTCAGGTCTTTGTTATTGTTTTGTGCCATCCGCGTTTATGAGTAATGCTCACTGAACTGTATTAACCTGACTATAAACGTTCATGGATACACACAGTTTTGTGTGTTGGTCCGTTATACTTCCGGATGGCAATGTTATGAGCTTCTTAGCCAAGCGCATACTATCTATAGAAAGTGCTTTTTGATTTTCTGTTTGAATAAAAAAAAAGTCTGTTTTTGTTTAGGGTGGTTGTGAAATTCTGAGTAAAATTCTGAAAATGTATGATAAGGAGAGACTTAAAATGTACAACGCTACAGATCCATGGAAAACTGTTTATACGTAGCCATCGTTATGTTATAGCCTGACACTGTAGCCATCGTTATGTTATAGCCTGACACTGAACGTAGCCATCGTTATGTTATAGCCTGACACTGAACGTAGCCATCGTTATGTTATAGCCTGACACTGTAGCCATCGTTATGTTATAGCCTGATACTGTAGCCATCGTTATGTTATAGCCTGACACTGTAGCCATCGTTATGTTATAGCCTGACACTGTAGCCATCGTTATGTTATAGCCTGACACTGAACGTAGCCATCGTTATGTTATAACCTGACACTGTAGCCATCGTTATGTTATAGCCTGACACTGAACGTAGCCATCGTTATGTTATAGCCTGACACTGTAGCCATCCTTATGTTATAGCCTGACACTGTAGCCATCGTTATGTTATAGCCTGACACTGAACGTAGCCATCGTTATGTTATAGCCTGACACTGAACGTAGCCATCGTTATGTTATAGCCTGACACTGTAGCCATCGTTATGCTATAGCCTGACACTGTAGCCATCGTTATGCTATAGCCTGACACTGTAGCCATCGTTATGTTATAGCCTGACACTGAACGTAGCCATCGTTATGTTATAGCCTGACACTGTAGCCATCGTTATGTTATAGCCTGATACTGAACGTAGCCATCGTTATGTTATAGCCTGACACTGTAGCCATCGTTATGTTATCTGACACTGTAGCCATCGTTATGTTATAGCCTGACACTGTAGCCATCGTTATGTTATAGCCTGACACTGTAGCCATCGTTATGTTATAGCCTGACACTGAACGTAGCCATCGTTATGTTATAGCCTGACACTGTAGCCATCGTTATGCTATAGCCTGATACTGTAGCCATCGTTATGTTATAGCCTGATACTGAACGTAGCCATCGTTATGTTATAGCCTGACACTGTAGCCATCGTTATGTTATAGCCTGACACTGTAGCCATCGTTATGTTATAGCCTGACACTGTAGCCATCGTTATGTTATAGCCTGACACTGTAGCCATCGTTATGTTATAGCCTGATACTGAACGTAGCCATCGTTATGTTATAGCCTGACACTGTAGCCATCGTTATGTTATAGCCTGACACTGTAGCCATCGTTATGTTATAGCCTGATACTGAACGTAGCCATCGTTATGTTATAGCCTGATACTGTAGCCATCGTTATGTTATCTGACACTGTAGCCATCGTTATGTTATAGCCTGACACTGTAGCCATCGTTATGTTATAGCCTGACACTGTAGCCATCGTTATGCTATGGCCTGACACTGAACGTAGCCATCGTTATGTTATAGCCTGACACTGTAGCCATCGTTATGTTATAGACTGACACTGTAGCCATCGTTATGTTATAGCCTGACACTGTAGCCATCGTTATGTTATAGCCTGACACTGTAGCCATCGTTATGCTATGGCCTGACACTGAACGTAGCCATCGTTATGTTATAGCCTGACACTGTAGCCATCGTTATGTTATAGCCTGACACTGTAGCCATCGTTATGTTATAGCCTGACACTGTAGCCATCGTTATGTTATAGCCTGACACTGTAGCCATCGTTTTGTTATAGCCTGACACTGTAGCCATCGTTATGTTATAGCCTGACACTGTAGCCATCGTTATGTTATAGCCTGACACTGTAGCCATCGTTATGTTATAGCCTGGCACTGTAGCCATCGTTATGCTATAGCGTGACACTGTAGCCATCGTGATGCTATAGCCTGACACTGTAGCCATCGTTATAATAATAATAATAATAATAATAATAATAGATCTTTATTGTCCATAAATATGGCAATTTGTCATTTAGTTACACTTGTTATAATGTTAAACGATAACTAAGATTGAACAGATATTTCACTCCTACTTATTTTCTCTCTCTCTCCCTCTCTCTCTCTCTCTCTCTCTCTCTCTCTCTCTCTCTCTCTCTCTCTCTCTCTCTTTCTTTCTTTCACACGTGCGATATACACAACATAAACATATTCATTTCGTTTTCAATTTGTTACGATTGTGGCAATTCGACACCAAAAATTATCATCATTATCAATTGGTCAGTTAATCTTACATTAAATAAATTAATCAGTTAATCAGTCAACGAATCAATCCTTGGTTTTTCTGTACCATATGAAATATTCAAAATTTTTATTGCTGATGGAACGAACGTTGATTTATACTTGTTAGTTCTACATTTAATCTGACAAAACCTTCTCCCAGATGGTAAAAGACTAAATTCATGGTTTAAAATATGTTTTTTATTGTTGGTAATTGAGAATGCTTTCCTTTCTATTGCTTTTCCATGAATTCTTTCTACTCCATCAAGAGGATGGTTTATTATTTTTGATGCCTCTTTGATAGATTTTGAAATTTTTGATTTATCTTTAAGTCGGCATCCTCCAAACCATATGGTGCAGCCAAACGCAATTACACTTTTAATCAATGAGTCATAAACTCTTAACATAGTTTTTCTTCCTTACTTGAAATGTTCTCAATTTCCTTAGGATGTATAATCTTTGGGCAACTTTCTTAGATATTATATTAATATGTTGAGAGAAATTGAGGGAACTATCAATGGTTATTCCTAAATATTTAAAATAGTCAACTATCTCAACATCATCTTTACCGATCGCCACACACTTTAAGTCGTTTTTATTTTTTACACCAAACACCTATGGTTATGGTATAGCCTGACACTGTAGCCATCGTTATGTTATAGCCTGACACTGTAGCCATCGTTATGTTATAGCCTGACACTGTAGCCATCGTTATGTTATAGCCTGACACTGTAGCCATCGTTATGTTATAGCCTGACACTGTAGCAATCGTTATGTAATAGCCTGACACTGTAGCCATCGTTATGTTATAGCCTGATACTGAACGTAGCCATCGTTATGTTATAGCCTGATACTGTAGCCATCGTTATGTTATAGCCTGACACTGTAGCCATCGTTATGTTATAGCCTGATACTGAACGTAGCCATCGTTATGTTATAGCCTGACACTGTAGCCATCGTTATGTTATAGCCTGACACTGTAGCCATCGTTATGTTATAGCCTGATACTGAACGTAGCCATCGTTATGTTATAGCCTGATACGTTAGCCATCGTTATGTTATCTGACACTGTAGCCATCGTTATGTTATAGCCTGACACTGTAGCCATCGTTATGTTATAGCCTGACACTGTAGCCATCGTTATGCTATGGCCTGACACTGAACGTAGCCATCGTTATGTTATAGCCTGACACTGTAGCCATCGTTATGTTATAGACTGACACTGTAGCCATCGTTATGTTATAGCCTGACACTGTAGTCATCGTTATGTTATAGCCTGACACTGTAGCCATCGTTATGCTATGGCCTGACACTGAACGTAGCCATCGTTATGTTATAGCCTGACACTGTAGCCATTGTTATGTTATAGCCTGACACTGTAGCCATTGTTATGTTATAGCCTGACACTGTAGCCATCGTTATGTTATAGCCTGACACTGTAGCCATCGTTTTGTTATAGCCTGACACTGTAGCCATCGTTATGTTATAGCCTGACACTGTAGCCATCGTTATGTTATAGCCTGACACTGTAGCCATCGTTATGTTATAGCCTGACACTGTAGCCATCGTTATGCTATAGCCTGACACTGTAGCCATCGTTATGCTATAGCCTGACACTGTAGCCATCGTTATGCTATAGCCTGACACTGTAGCCATCGTTATGTTATAGCCTGACACTGTAGCCATCGTTATGTTATAGCCTGACACTGTAGCCATCGTTATGTTATAGCCTGACACTGTAGCCATCGTTATGTTATAGCCTGACACTGTAGCCATCGTTATGCTATGGCCTGACACTGAACGTAGCCATCGTTATGTTATAGCCTGACACTGTAGACATCGTTATGTTATAGCCTGACACTGTAGACATCGTTATGTTATAGCCTGACACTGTAGACATCGTTATGTTATAGCCTGACACTGTAGCCATCGTTATGTTATAGCCTGACACTGTAGCCATCGTTATGTTATAGCCTGACACTGTAGCCATCGTGATGCTATAGCCTGACACTGTAGCCATCGTTATGGTATAGCCTGACACTGTAGCCATCGTTATGTTATAGCCTGACACTGTAGCCATCGTTATGCTATAGCCTGACACTGTAGCCATCGTTATGTTATAGCCTGACACTGTAGCCATCGTTATGTCATAGCCTGACACTGTAGCCATAGTTATGTTATAGCCTGATACTGAAATCCAAAAGGATGTCAGTTTGACGTCATTATTTGGTTTTTGCACGGCCTAGTGAGTTGTCGTGAGTAGAGCTCAAGGAATCAAGTTATTTCACTGGTTGAACTACTGAATACAACTCACGATTTGTTTTCTTTTGCGGCCAAAGATTGGCATTTTGACATCATTTTTTGGTCAGTGTCAGGCCATAACTTTACGAAGGCCACGGTTTATACATTGTGATCAAATTGATTCGATTGTTAGGCATACACTTAAGATGGCTGTGCCAAGTCACGCGAAAGATTGTGTTTTGTTTGGTTTTTGTTTTGTGGTGTTTTAACACAGGATTATTTCCGTAACACACGTCTTTGTGGTCTAGTGGTAGGGCACGGGGCTTCTGACTCATAGGGTTCAATCCCACAGTTAGTGGTCACTTGGAAAAGGAGTTGATTCACATATGTTCACTCTATTCAGGTGTAACACGATCACACGTATGAGTTGAACCTCTAAAAATGAATTTAGAATTTACAACAACAAAAAAAACTTTTAAAAAACTTGAGCTTTTATATAGCGCAATATCCAATACCCAGGGAGCAAAGTAGCCTCATGGTTAAGGCATTGCACTGTGATCCAGAAGGTCCCGGGTTCGAGCCCTGCTTCAGGCACGTTCGTTTTTTTCTTGGGCAAGATTATTAACCCCCAATTTGCTCACTGCGACAAAATGGGTGATTCCTGTTGACACCAGACATGTTGTTTGATGAATTATCTACTATTCCTTCGTGGAATGCCTAGACGACGGCATCTCACTGTGACAACACGGGTGATTCCTGTTGACACCAGACATCTTGTTTGGTGGATTATTTATATTCCTTCATTGAATGCCTAGGCGACGGGATCTCACTGTGACAACATGGGTGATTCCTGTTGACACCAGACATCTTGTTTGATGGATTATTTATATTCCTTCATTGAATGCCTAGGCGACGGTATCTCACTGTGACAACACGGGTGATTCCAGTTGACACCAGACATCTTGTTTGATGGGTTATTTATATCCCTTCATTGAATGCCTAGGCGACGGGATCTCACTGTGACAACATTGGAGATTCCTGTTGACACCAGACATCTTGTTTGGTGGATTATTTATATTCCTTCATTGAATGCCTAGGCGACGGGATCTCACTGTGACAACATTGGAGATTCCTCTTGACACCAGACATCTTGTTTGATGAAATATTTATATTCCTTCGTGGAATGCCCAGGCGACGATAGCTTATGATGACGTTGCGAATGGGCATAATTTTGTTTTATCATCCACTAAACGTGCTCAAAGCGCTTTACACGTGGTCTTTAGCCAACAGCAACTCGCAACATGTAGAACGATACATGACATCTGATATTACAATTTTTTTTCGACAGAGACAACGCTGGTAAAGGACTCAATCATGTGCCAAGCGAGGTTCAAACACAGGACCTTCCGATCCGAATGCGAGTGTCATACCACTATATATCACATAAATAAGAAATTGGAACATCGAGTTGGATGCAATATAATCGATTATCTTTATTCTCTGCCGTAACGAATAAATAAAAAATAAAAAAATAAAATAACATTCTCTTTATTCATCCCCAAGGGGAAATTTGTCTTTAGGGTCTATTCCAATGGAAGACTGGAATAACCCAGGCGTCAGCAGCAGTGCAGCGCCGCAAAGTGAGCTAGGGCGAGGTGACTTGCTCAAGGCCACACAACGAGGCAGGTAGTCGAACTCTGTACCTTTTGGGTACGAAGCAAAGACTATACCGCTGAGCCACGCTGTCCCAATACAAAGTATCCTCGAGTTCCATATTTGGTTCTATACAATAAATTTGTAGGTACCTTTCGAGTCCCGGGTTTGTGAGTTTTTACCAAGATAAGAGTAATTTAAATCGATCGATATTTGAAGGACGAGTGTTTTGGCTAAAGGTTTATGTTTTTGAGGTTTTTTATATCGCGCAATATCCACTAAAAGTGCTCAAAGCGCTTTAAAAAGGGTCACTGATCAACAGCAACACGTAAATTGTAGAACGAGACACGACGCCTATTAGGCGATATTACACATTTTTTTTCGACAGAGACAACGCTGATAACGACCAGGTACTCATTTAACACCTGAGTACGGTGAGATGATGTGAGTAAAGAGCCTTTTCCAAGAACTCAACTATGCGCCGAGCGAGGCTCGAATCCAGGACCTTCCGATCCGAAAGCGAGTGTCATACCACGAGACCACACAGCGGTACACTGTTAGATACGAGTCTCACCACACCAAAGAGTAAAAGTGTCTTTTGTTTATTTCTCACATTTTCTGATGTCAGGCTACACCAGTGAATACCCTTGTCCACTTTGAACTTTCATTGAGCAGGTCAATTAAGTATATCCGGCAGTCTATTCCTGGCATGGTGAGTACATTCCTTTATACTTCAGTGAGTACAGTGTCATGAAGGTTTAGTCAACAATAACAATGTTTGTATGTCAGGGTTGGTATAATATAGGGAATGAGATTAGCGGAAGAGTAACGTCCCTTGATTGGACGTCACCCATAGTCTGTGACGTCAAATGCGGAAAAGTTATTAGAGAGAGAACGTCATGTTGGTTGAGCGCGAGGACGAGAGACGCATGCGCACAACCAACATGACGTTCTCTCTCTAATAATTTTCCCGCCGGTGACGTCACAGACTATGGGGACGTCCAATCAAGGGACGCTACTCTTCCGCTAATCTCATTCCCTATAGAACTCGGGATAACTCCATTGTTATAAGACAAATACAGAAAATAACAAACAAACCAGGTATGCAGCGGTGACATCAACACGATGTAGCAAATCATCTTATCAAAAATTGAAAACCAACACACAGAGAAAAGGGCAAACTGAAGGAAATGAAAAGGAAAATGGAAAAATATCGCTCAAGGAAGTGAACAGGAAGTAGATCTTTTCTGCATCGAAGAATTGGATTCAGCCCTTGATTGAACACTCCATACCTGGTAAAGAGGCTGGTCTAGATGGCATCACTGCAGAATTGAGTTTTGGTTCCTGTACAAAAACGTAGTTACTAACTCTTATCAACAACTGTGCTGAATCGTGCACAATACCAAAGCTCTGGCGACCAGCAAGAGTGAAATACCCTACTTCAACCTGGACAAGTATATTTAAATAACGCAACGCATCAATAAGTTAACGAAAACGCATCAATAAGTTAACGAAAACGCATCAATAAGTTAACGAAAACGCCATCAATAAGTTAACGAAAACGCCATCAATAAGTTAACGAAAACGCATCAATAAGTTAACGAAAACGCATCAATAAGTTAACGAAAACGCCATCAATAAGTTAACGAAGGCTACGCTTCAACTGATGTCCACAAGCCACAATGTCCATACGACTGTCCAGTGTGTTCTGTCCCTGTAATTATATTTGTCACCAATCAACCAAGGAACTCAATTAGGCGACAATCAATGTATTCAATCGTTACAATATGGAATGCTTAAAATAGTTTTGAATAGAAAACGTAATAACTTGGGTATTAAACATAGTCGTCTAATCTAGTTTGGCGATGTGGTCTAGCTTTCGGATGGGAAGGTCCTGGGTTCGAGCCCCGCTCGGCGCATAGTTGAGTCCTTGGAAAAGGCTCTTTATTCATATTCTCTCACCGTACTCAGGTGTAAAATGAGTACCTGGCCGTTAAAGCGTTGTCTCTGTCCGAAAAAAAATTGTGATATCGCCAAACACATGTTCAGTGTTGCTGTTGGCCAGTGTCCCCTTGTAAGGCGCTTTGAGCACGTTAAGTGGGTATTGCACCATATAAAATAAAATCTGAAAAAAGTTCAAAAGCTGCTCACTAAATACAAAGTATTTCAATATGATTTAACATGGGAATGATGATGTCAACTCTTTTCTTGGACAGAATGATGGCGGTGATATCTTTGAGGTGGACACTAAATTGGGAAAGATTTATTTGAGGAAAAAACTTTACTACGATCGGGGTCCAAAAGTCATCTGGATCCTGCTGAAGAAGGTAGGAATGGGGAAATCAAAAAACAACATTGTGGATGGCTGATCTTTGTATGACAGCAACCACGGGCCTTTTGGTCGGCATAGGGTTCGAACGTGTGATGTAAAAGACTGGTTCCAATCTCAATGGAGGTGTATAACCCACGCTTCCGGGGACTGGATAAATATCTTGTGTAACCGATTTTCTGGTTTCCGAGTGATGGTATCTTATTTTCTAGTCTAAATAATAAATGCTGGTCGTCAATAAAGATCATCCATCCTCGTTTTTTTACGTCCCGTAATTCTTAGAATCTGCCAATACATCCTGATACTAAAATAGTTATTTCCCCTTATCAACATACTCAATGTCTCAATCGTTTCTATGTTATATGTTTGTGTTGAGAATATAGAGAATAAATTTTTTATTCTCTATTGTCTTCTGGCACTTTTCTATTCACTTCATATCTTGTTGTTACCAACATAAGTGCCTGCTCCACTCACTTTTCTGAATTAAAAAATTCACCCCATACACCGGAGCATACTCAATGTCTCAATCGTTTCTATGTTATATGTTTGTGTTGAGAATATTGGCTATTAAGCTTAACTGCTGGTCAAAATTATTCGCGATGGTGGTGTACGAACGAATCGGCGGTCTCAAGAAGTGGGTGAGAGAGGGATCTAGTAATGACTTTGAGTTTGAAACGAATATTTTTGTGTTCGTGGATAGCTCACACGGTAGAGCCACGCTCTCACCTGCCAGGCGGAGTTGTCGTACCAATAAGGTCGCAGGTTCAAACCCCACCACCGCCGCGAAAAAATTTTTATTCTCTATTGTCTTCTGGCACTTTTCTATTCACTTCATATCTTGTATGTATGTATGTATGTATGTATGTATGTATGTATGTATGTATGTATGTATGTATGTATGTATGTATGTATGTATGTATGTATGTATGTATGTATGTATGTATGTATGTATGTATGTATGTATGTATGTGTGTGTGTGTGTATGTATGTATGTATGTATGTATGTATGTATGTATGTATGTATGTATGTATGTATGTATGTATGTATGTATGAATGAATGTATGTATGTATGTATGTATGTATGTATGTATGTATGTATGTATGTATGTATGTATGTATGTATGTATGTCTTCTGCATGTATGTATGTGTGCATGTATATATATACGCTCTTTTCTTTTGTATACATGTGTAGAAACAATGTGCAAGCGTATATGTTCGTGTATGGCTGTGTCTGTATTTGTAAACGTGTTGATGTTCATACCATGAACCAAACTGAGCATTGTTTACCTCACATGAATTGCCTTTAATTTGGACAATAAAGATTATTATTATTATTATTATTATTATTATTATTATTATTATATTATTATTATTATTATTATTATTATTATTATTATTATTATTATTATTATTGTTATTATTATTATCATTATTATTATTATTATTATTATTATTATTATTATTATTATTATTATTATTATTATTATTATTATTATTATTATTATTATTATTATTATATTGTTGTTGTTGTTGTTATTATTATTATCATTATTATTATTATTATTATTATTATTATTATTATTATTATTATTATTATTATTATTATTATTATTATGAATGCCACATCGCCATGCATCTCGAGTCATAGCATCATCTTCCTACAGGCCCACTTCTTTCATATCATCCCTTGCTCGTTTCAACAAAAAATCTTCAAATGTTTCCAAATATTTCTTTCAGGAATGGACCGACGGACGAGTAAAAACCTTGTGTTTTCGATTTGAGGTCAAAAGCCTGAAGGGAGTTCCACCTCAATTCTACTCGAACAAAGGCTGCACCACGGAGCCTGGGTGCTTTGTGACAAACTACAACTACAAACTGGAGGAATCGGTAAGCTGGTGGGTATACATCATCAAAATTACAACAAATGGAAACAGTACAGTTAAGCGCTCAACCAGTAGCCATCGTTAACTTAGCCTGACACTAGACGTTAACTTAGCCTGACACTAGACGTTAACTTAGCCTGACACTAGACGTTAACTTAGCCTGACACTAGACGTTAACTTAGCCTGACACTAGACGTTAACTTAGCCTGACACTAGACGTTAACTTAGCCTGACACTAGACGTTAACTTAGCCTGACACGAGACGTTAACTTAGCCTGACACTAGAACCGTGGCCTTCGTAGAGTTATGGTCTGATACTGACCAAAAAATGACGTCAAAATACCAGTCTTTTGCCACAAAAGAAAACAAATCGTTAGTTGTATTCAATAGTTCAACCAATGAAATAACTTGTTTCCATGAGCTCTACTAACAACAACTAACTAGGCGGTGCAAAAACAAATAATGACGTCAAACTACCAGTCCTTTTGGATTTCAGTGTCAGGCTATAACATAACGATGGCTACGGCCTGACACTAGAACCCTCTAGGACGTATAGTTTGACGTCATATTTTAGTTTTGTGCAGCCTCTAATAAATTGTCGTTAGTAGAGCTCAAGGAAACAAGTGATTCCAATGTTTGAACTACTGAATACAAATCACGGTTTGTTTTCTTTGGCGACCAAAGACTTGTCTCTTGACGTCATTTTTTGGTCAGTGTCAGACAATAAGTTAACGATGGCTACGCTCAGACAGAGTGGAGTCCCTTTGTTGGATTTTTCCTCGCCTATTTTGATGATTGGTTTTCGTGACGACCCCGACACGACTGGCACAAATGGAGTGGAAACGACATTCAGTCGTCAAATCACTCAGTTGAACCGACGTGCTCAAAGCGCTTTACAAGGGGTCCCTAGCCAACAGCAACACATAGCATGTAGTATGGGACGTGAGGCGATATAATATATTTTTTTCTGACAGAGACAACGATGTTAACTACCAGGTACTCATTTTACGCCTGAATACGGTGAGTGAATTTGAGTATACAGCCTTTTCCAGGGACTCACTATGTGTCCACTCAGAGCGGGACACAAACCTAAGATATCCCGATCTCAAGAGAAGGGCCATACCGCTAGACCACATAGCCGCAAATTAATAACTATAACAGTACATTACAGATAATATGCAAGGACAAAATATCATCTCTCAAAAATGGTACTATTACTAAATATTACTACTACTACTACTGTTACTACTACTACTACTACTACTACTACTACTACTACTACTACTACTACTACTACTACTACTACTATTACTATTACTACTACTACTACTACTACTACTACTACTACTACTACTACTACTACTACTACTGACGTTACATGACGCCCGTTAGGGGGTATTCCATTTTTTTTCATACATAGACAAAGCTGTTAACGGCCAGGTACTCATTTCACACATGAGTACGGTGAGAGAATGTGAGTAAAGAGCCTCTTCCAACGACTCGACAATGCGCCGCTCAGAGCTGGACTCGAACCCAGAACCTTTTGTTCCGAAGGCGAGTGTTATAAACAAGACCACATAGCCGCACTATGATTCAGCGCAAACATAGTTTATCTATGTCTTTATTCTCTAGGGGAATTGGTCAAACATAGTTTATCTGTGACTTTATTCTCTAGGGGGAATTGGTCAAACATAGTTTATCTGTGTCTTTATTCTCTAGGGGGAATTGGTCAAACATAG
>NC_088364.1:83101585-83109085 GCF_034508935.2 Berghia stephanieae
AAAATATTTTCGGCCAGATCGAACAGACACGCTACCCAATCACGGATGGGGGGACAGGGGAGGGGGGTCGATTGATCGTGAAGCGAGTGCGCTACGAACTGAGATATCGGGAATTCCACAAATTATATATATCTGACATAATTGTCTGGTGCTGTCTGTCTTCAGGCGACATTTTGTGTGGACAATGATGGGATGATGTCAAGGTCGCAAAGCTCTGGTCACGAGACATCACTTTTTAAGCATCACCAAACTCGACAGATGGAAATGAGTACCTCACCTGAATTTTGCTTATGACACATAATATTTTTAATAATAATTGTGCTTTGATGTTTATCA
Source organism: Berghia stephanieae (assembly GCF_034508935.2). Taxonomy (NCBI): domain Eukaryota; kingdom Metazoa; phylum Mollusca; class Gastropoda; order Nudibranchia; family Aeolidiidae; genus Berghia; species Berghia stephanieae. Next base: position 83,101,922 of record NC_088364.1, read on the forward strand.
ATTTGTGACAAAAATAAAATATTTTGTAGAAATTGCGATTTGATCCTTTTTTTTATTTGCGGGTGTAAATCGTTAACATTGCACTTTGTTTGGTAAAAATCTAACAAAAATTACGACTTTGGTTTTGACATATGACTTTGATGACAATTATTGTAAACGTTAAAAAATATTATGAATATTCTATAACTCTCTTACTTGTGGGGCGATTTTGTCATTCTTGGTATCAATTTTATTGTAATAAAGAGATAGAAACTTCAGAGTTATTTTTTTATGCGAAATTATCACTTTATTTTATTTGGCATAAAGAAAAATGTTTGGTAAATTAAAATGTTAACCTCTTTGGTCTACTGCCACCATCTTTTCGTCTAGAATGTTGAGCAAGCGTCCACAAGTCTTCGACCAATCACAGGCTTTGAGTAGGCATAATAGCTAAAATCTAAAAGTAAAAAAAAAAATAATTGTGAGGAATTTGAAAGTCGCATTGCTGAAATCAGCTTGAAAAAAGGACATTGGTCTTTATTTCAGAAAAATCGGTTGAAAACCAACTGTTTTACGAATAAATTTGATTGTAAAATTCGCATTTGTTTATTGTCTTTTTATCAACTTTTTTATTTATCGGTCGATTTACTTGATTTTTATATAATTTTTCACATCTCAGTGAAACGAACAATCTAATTACTCGTTTGATTCAAAAGAGTTTAAAACACAAAATTCGTTTTTTGATTGCGAGCCCAATTACTAATTAATTCATGGGCGTTGAGACAGTGATGCAACCATTACATATAAGACCTCGTAGTCCAGGCCACAGGCTTTTGGTGTTACACAACCACTCATCACTTTTGGTCAACCGTTTTCTTTGAGGTTACACAACATACACCGTCTTTATGAATGCTCTCAAACTTCTTCTTCTTCTTCTTCTTCTTCTTCTTCTTCTTCTTCTTCTTCTTCTTCTTCTTCTTTCTTCTTCTTCTTCTTCTTCTCGTTCCTCTGATGGACATCTATGGCTGCAGTCCGATATCTGCTATGAAGTCTGTGGTCCGCTTTAGGTCCTCAGCCTCGCCATAGAGCTTTGTGTTGAGTGTTGTAGGGGTGACCCAGTGGTTCGAACGTTGCACGTTGTATAATGGGCAATCCATAAGCACATGTAAAGTGGTTTCATGGTCGGTTCCACATGGGCAATAAGGGGTTGTTCCAATATCTAGCTTTGTAAACATATGTCCTCTTAGTCTATTGTGTCCTGTTCGGAGGCGGAATAGAGTGACTTGGCTACTTCGCTGAATGGCATGGATTGGATCCTGCTTGTTGTGTTCCAGGTGTGTGTTATTCCTTTCTTTGTCTATTTTTAGCTTTATTATTTTCTTTTGCTGATGGTAAGTGATTGACGACTTCGGTTGTTCCTTTTGGGCTCCTTCTTTGGCCAGTTGATCGGCAATTTCATTTTCATCGGTACTACCGAGATCTCGTTCATGACGGCGAGATGTGACGTGAGAGGGCAAGATACGGGATTTGTTTTCTCGTATCTTGTCAATGGGAACGATTTCGTGAAGACTCCAACGCACGAAACTTATCACTCTTCTCTACTGAAAACACCAAAGTATTAGTTTAAGTAGGTAAGGCTTGAGCTAATGCGTCAAGGCAATCGACATGATAGATGTGAACGAGTTCTTGTAAATATGACAATGACAAATCATTGAATCACAATGTGTTTAACAAGAATGGGGAAATAACACATTCCTTGTCAATTATATAGTTTCATTAAACGCCAAAAATTATTATCTTGTTGCGTTGGCTTTCTAAGGATGTAATCTTACACCACTATATATGTATGTATGTAATATATATATATATATATATATATATATATATATATATATATATATATATATATATACATTCATACATGTTTGTGTGTGTTTGTGTGTGTTAGATATTTGGATTCATTTTAATGGAGGATCTTTCTGAAACTTGGAATGATATTTAGGTGGACTTCCATTAAACCCAAAAATTGCCTGCTGTTGAAATCTACTTCTGTTCCCCCCTTAACCAGCCAACTGCCGTACTCTAGAAAGACACGTACTTAAAGATTGGCCAGAAAACTCGTCCTTCAAATATTATTGATTTAAACGACCCTCGTCTTGGCAAAAACACGCAAACCTGGGATCTCAATCGATATTTGAAGGACGAGTTTTCTGGCCAAATTTTTAGATACGTTTTTCCAGACTGCGGGAATAAACTGGTTCAAATTGTGTCCTTCGTCCAATTGCTGCAGATCCACAATCTTTTGACTGCCTCATCATCTATCGTTTTTAATGACGGTTGAATCTCACAAGAGTGTCGAAACGAAAACAAAATAGTTGAGCTTTTATATAACGCCATATCCACTAAACATGCTCAAACCGCTTTACCTATCTAACAGCAACACTTAACATGTTGGATGAGACATGACGCCTGATAACGGCCAGGAACTCATTTTACACCTTAGTACAATGAGAGAACGTGAGTGTAGAGCCTTTTCCAAGAACTCAACAATGCGCCGCTCAGAACGGGACTAGAGCCCAGGACCTTCCGATCCGAAGGCGAGTGTCCTACCACTAGACCACATAGCCGCACAATTAATTACCAAAAACACGGTAAAACTCCTAAAATCAAACAAAGAAGACCTCTACAGTCAATTTCCCAGAAACAGTCAAACACATCTCCAGACCGACTAGAAGACATGCACATCGGATGACTATTTCCCCCGTCAAGATCAAACAACCACCTCCATACATTCTACCCATCATCCATCTGACTATGGAATCGTCTCTCATCAGATGACTATTTCCCCCGTCAAAATCAAACAACCATCTCCATTCGTTCTACCCATCATCTTTCCGGCTATGAAATCCTCTTCCATAAGATGAAGCGGAATCTGACAGCCCTGATATTTTTGATAGTCTGGTATCATTGTGTATACAGTGACACCTTCAACCACCAACGTCATACGTTCAATAATCTTTCATCAATTTCTATTCGGTCCTCGAACTTGAGCTTTCTACAATAGAAAGTAGAATAATAATAATAATAATAATAATAATAATAATAATAATAATAATAATAATAATAATAATAATAATAATAATAATAATAATAATGATGATGATGATGATGATGATGATGATGATGATGATGATGATGATGATGATGATAATAATAATAATAATAATATTAATAAGCAGCAGCAGCAACAGCAGCAGCAGAAGAAGAAGGAGGAGAAGAAGAAGAAGAAGAAGAAGAAGAAGAAGAAGAAGAAGAAGAAGAAGAAGAAGAAGAAGAAGAAGAAGAAGAAGAAGTTGATATTGATTTTTGTTGTTGTTGAGCACTCTTCATATCAAATTTGTACATCACCATCCATCGTGGCTTGTACTCTTGAGCACGTTTCCGGTGAGCTGTCTCCACTAATCACGATCTTCTGTGGTGCGCATGAAATCTGTGTTGCTTTTAAAGTCACATTCTTAGGTTATGTAGATATGCCATTCTTTGTCTTCCTCTAGCTCTCTTTCCTTCGATCATCCCAGATGTTACCAACTTTTCTATTCCGTCTCTTCTCCACACATGTCCCAGAAACCGTAACTGCCTCTTTCTGATGGTATCAATCAATATTCTTCCCTTTCTCACCTTCTCCAACACTTCCTCGTTCGTATACCTGTCTGTCCATGATAGCCTCAACATTCTTCTATACACCCACATCTCAAATGCCTCTAACCTCCTCGTACATTCTTTGTCAAGCGTCCACGTTTCACAACTGTATAAAAGGGTACATATAACATAACATGTTTCTCCTACTTTCATTTTGGTCTTCAAGTTTAGGTTGCTGTTTGACACAATTGGACGCATTTTATGGAACACATTTCGCTTTTATTATTCTGTTTTATATCCTCTATGTCGCGTGCGTCATGGGTGATGATAGTGCCTAAATATTTAAATTTCTTTACCTTTTTGATGGTCTCTCCTTTGCTTGACAAGTGGAAGGTCGTGTTGTTGTCATTCTGTAAGACCATCATGCATTCGGTTTTCTTAATATTTAGTGTCAGGTCCATCTCTTCACTTTTGCCCGCCTGTATATCTAAAAATAAATGTGCAGGTATTCTGGAGAGTATGCCATCAGAGTACTTTCGTCTGCGTATCTTAAGAAAAACGCCTCCAAGTTCTACACAGAACAGTAAATTCCAATAAAACAGCAGTATAGTAACTCTAACACATCGATTTTATAACTTTCTAAATCTTGACACAGTTGTTCCTTTCGAATGTTACTTTTAATAGATCTTAAGTTAAAAGTTCCAATATTAAGATTAGTCCACATCAGGTAAAAATTAAAGATTCCACACAGTGAATAAATAGAAACATAAGACTATCCACTGAGCCGAAGCTCAATGTCAACAGGTGTCAGCCATGTTGTCCTTCAATAAGAAATAGCATAAAGTGCCTAAACAATAACAGATCCCCAGGCGAAGATGAAATTCCCGCTGAATTGCTGAAATGCGGTACCCTCTCCCTGGATCTGAGAATTGCAAACATAATGAACAAAACATTCTCAACACACAAAGACTGGGACATAAACAGCGGTGTCCTAATTACAATACAAAAACCAGGAAAAACGAAAGGACCCGTAAACAACCTGCGCCCAATAACATTACTTAATACCATAAGAAAAACACTGTCAACTATTGTCCTCAACAGAATTAGACCGAAAATAGAAAAATATCTATCACATAGCCAAAAGCGGGTTTTGCCAAGACCGAAGCAGATCGGACGTTGTATGGACACATAAATGGTTGGCAGCAAAGGCACTCAAAGAAAACATATCCATAACAATAACCGGAATCGATATGTCCGCAGCCTTTGATACGATCGACAGAGGAAAACTTTTGGAGATATTAACAGACATAGTAGACGAAGACGAGCTCCGAATAATCCAATTTCTCCTCAGCAACACAAAGATACAACCAAGGATATACGGGGCCACAAAACAGACGCAGTTCGAAAGTAACACCGGGACCCCCCAAGGAGATAGTCTGAGCCCGATTCTGTTCACAATATACTTAGAACACGCTCTGAAAGAAGTTCGAAAAGTCATTCCAAAACCAACGACTCATATTGAGAATGCAATCCCTAGAGAAATCGCCTATGCAGATGATGTCGATTTTATTGGATCAACACCAGCAAATATAGACATCATACAAAATACCCTCATGAAATATAACCTCCAAGTCAATGCCAATAAAACCGAATTTACAACAATATCGAGGAACAAAGAGGAATGGAAAAGAACAAAGAAAGTAGACTCACTAATTGGAGACACCGAGGATGTACAAAGAAGAAAACAGCTATCAAACGCCGCACTCAGTAAACTCACCAATGTATGGATTAGAGGTGACAAAATAAAGAGAAAAACCAAACTGAAACTGTACCGTGCTCTTGTAAAACCAGTACTTCTGTATAACTACGGCACTTGGGCGTTGACAAAATCCGAAGAAGAACATCTGGATGCCTTCCATCGCACACAGCTAAGAAGGGTACTGGACATCAAATACCCAAAAAAGATCTCAAATGAATCACTCTATAAGATCACAAAAGAAAGACCAATCTCCCTTGACATTTTACAACAACGATGGCAACTTTTCGGTCACATACTACGCAGGGACAAAAACATACCAGCTAACCAAGCCATGTCGGGATACTTTCAAAAACACGGGAACCTTTTCAGAGGAAGACCGATCACAACACTCCCTGTGATCCTAAACAAAAACCTCACAACACTTGGACAAAGCATTAGTCTCATAACGGCAGGGGACCTTGAAAATCTGAGAACCCTAGCAGAGGACCGGCAATATTGGAGACACCTCACACAGGAAATACTGGAAAAAGCCAAGGCGACCCGATCTTTCGGTCGAGACGCGAAAGGCATCTAAGTCAAGTAAGTCAATAGTAACTCTACCACAGTATTTCACAAAACAACACTGCCCATCTACAAGAAATTATCATTATTAGCAGTAAGTTCACAACCCTAACACACAGAACCAACAAATATATAAACAGTTTCTTGAATGGAACAATGGAACAATCTCCCACCAGATATCCTAGATATTATCAACAACAACAACAAATTTGGTCAACTATTAAACATTTATCTTTCAACTCAATATCACAATGAAGAAAGTCACCACATAATTGTATAAATCTGCAGTGATGGGAATCCGCCTTTTGCAGATAAAGACGTTGAACTTGAACTTGAACATATGTGGAGGATGTCCAGAGCAGGTGCCTCTGGACAATGTGACTGCGGACTTGAAAATGAAAATGGACATCATGTCCTAATGGAATGTCCAAAGTACAACCAGTTGAGAAGGAACTTCTGGCCTGACCCAACCCCATACTCAAAGAAGCTGTACGGCAGTGAGGACGACCTCAGGACCACTGTGGGCTTCATTCACCAGACCGGACTGACCATGTGACGTGACGGGAACGAAGAAGAAGAAGAAGAACTTGAACTTAGGCTATTCATATTATTCTGCCCCCCCCCCCCAAAAAAAAAAAAAAGACGGTGTCTTTCATTGTCGCATGCGTGAAAGAAAGAGAGGAAGAAGAGAGAGAGAGAGAGAGAGAGAATGGGTAGGAGTGAGGTGTCTGTTCAATGTTATAGTTATCATATAACGTTATGACAAGTGTAACTAAATGACAATTGCCATATTATGGACAATAATTCATTTTATTATTATATTATTAATTATTATTATTATTATTATTATTATTAATTATTATTATATTATTATTATTATTATTATTATTTATTATTATTATTATTTATTATTATTATTTCACTAAGATGTTAAAAAGCTAATTCATTGTTCCGTACTGATGACACATTCCGTGCAAACTCGAGCACCCTAAAGCACTGGCCTATTTTTGTCTTGAACACAAACGTGATTCGGATGGTGAATGGAGAAAAAACAACAAACATCTGATGAAATCAAGATAATTATATAAAAACAAAAAAAAACACGTTTTAATCAGGCAAGACTTTGGCGGGTTTGGGGATTTCCTGGTCTAGAATGGTCGTCCATTTCCATTGAGATATTTGAGATTTTCAAACTTACGCCGTGAAAGTAGTCACAAGGTTAGTTC
>NC_088364.1:83116585-83129085 GCF_034508935.2 Berghia stephanieae
GGCAATTAACAGCATTGTCTTTGTCCGAAAAACAATTGTAATATCGCCTAACAAGCGCCATGTCTCGTTCTACTTGTTACGTGTTGCTGGGGGCCCCTTGTAAAGCGCTTTGAGCAGGCTTAGTGGATATTGCGCTATATAAAAGCTCAAGTTAAGTTAAAATTCGATCTTAAATACCACGACCAATCCGGCACAGTACCGTTTTGAATCGATCAGTCACATTGCTGTCATTTGGCAACAACAAAAAAAGGAAAAAACGTATAAACATTAAGAAAAACCAAAACAGCCAAAACAAAACACTCACAAGTCGGTGATTCAACGAGACGACATTTTGTCTTTTGAGAACAGCCGGGCGATATGAAGCGGTGTGAGCATGGACATTTCTGGTCCCGACGTTGTAACCTTGGGAAAGGTATTTAATACACCTTACCCCGATCGATTGGTGTGAATGAGTACCTGACTATAAACAATTATGGATATTGTAAGACTGTTTGTACAAAAAAGGACGTCAAACAGGAAACTGATACTGTATGAAATGGAAATGTGGATCTGTATGACATGCTGGGGGAATCAGTAAAGATTTACAATGCACACATTTATTTCTTCTTTCAGCTTATCCCGCATTTTACAGGGTTTCCGTAATGAATGTCACATCTCCACGCATCTCCGTTCAGAGCATCCTCTTCCTCCAGGCCCAGTTATTTTCCATAATGAAATGCAATGCACACCGAGCCTGGTCATTAAAAAAAAAAAAAAACAACCTTTAACATGAATATTTGATTCCAAAGACCCACTTGTATAAACTCTCCAACCACAGAATCCTTATAGAAGTCATTTTGATCCATGGAAACTATATTTAGGGTGCAGCGTTGCTCAGCGGTACGGTCTTTGCTTGGTACCCGAAAGGTACCGAGTTCGATCACCCGCCACTGCACTGTGTGACCTTGAGCAAGTCACCTCGCCCTAGATCAATGTGCGGCGCAGCACTGCGGCTGACGCCTGGGGTTATTCCAGTCTTCCCTTGGATTAGACTCTCGAAACAAATTTCCCTTATGGTATGAATAAAGGGATTTTTACTTTTATTAATTTTTATATTTATTCTACTCAATAAAACATTAAACAAATACAGCCCAGGTTTTGTGCTTCTGACTAGACGTTCAATTCCTAATATTAACATAACATTATTCTTACATCACATCGTATCGGGACAGTCAATCACAATTAGCACAACGAGTTCCTGTCCGACACAAGCGACCTGTGTACATTGACCATCGTTTTGTTGACATTTCAGACCACCCCAGTCCTAACGGTCATACATTCCGAAAGAGACCACCAGCCCAACAGCGCACCAGTTAAATACGAGAATCTACCCGTGCCAGGATTGGTAAGAATGAGAACTACACTTTCACACACCTAGACACACTCACATATAAACACACACTTCTATATACATATATAAATATACAACATAAATTATATTCGACCGAAGAGATGGAAAACCGTCGAAACGATCGTCTCGACAGAATGATTTGAGTGTTCGGATTTATTTTATATGCTCTAATCTACCTACAAGAACCCGCCAACACTCAAATAGTTATATATATATATATATATATATATATATATATATATATATATATATATATCCACCTTTCTCTTTCTCTCTTTATCTATTTCTCTCTCTCTCTCTCTCTCTCTCTCTCTATCTGTGTGTGTGTGAGAGAGAGAGAGAGGGGGGAGAGAGAGAGAGAGGGAGAGTGAGAGGGAAAGAGAGGGGGGGAGAGAGGGAGGGAGAGAGAGAGAGAGAGAGAGAGAGAGAGAGAGAGAAAGGAGAGAGGAGAGAGAAGTTAGATAATATTCATGAATTGGCCTTAGCGGAAATTTCTTAGAACTATTTCATATGTTCGAACTTTTAGACGTTAAAACTTTATCAAATGATTGGCATTTAGAATAACCCAAAGACCAACTGACTCTGAAATAATTATTGCTGTTATAATCTTGATTCTTATAATTGTTCAGTGTTTTACAACAAAACGTATAGCTTTAAAGTGTGCTAGTTGTCTTCTTGTCTCTACAACACAGAATGTTTCGTCAGTCTATCTGAAGTTGGATATTGAGACTGGTGACGTCATTCTACGGAAACCGTTGGACTATGAAAGAGGTCCCAGAGTCTTGTGGTTTATGTTCCTAAAGGTAAGAAACGTTTTCAAGACTTGTGACACATGGACTCTGAATTCATCCTTTATTTGTGACGTCTAGTTTTTAGCAGGATTTTACATCACTATTTAAGTTTTTGGTGGTGAAAATGTCAGGAAGATGCTATAAACCGTTACATGAATACAGTCGTGCTTTTTGTAAAATGGGAGAAATTTGACCCAAACGATTTTTTTTGACGCAAAAACTGGAAGAAAAATAAAAATACGTCTGATTCAGTTTTACACAAAATGTATTGGAACACACAAGAAGTGGAATTCATACCGTTTGAAGCTGAACCTCCGAATGTCAATGTTTGGTGTGCTTTGACCTTTGATCGTGTGATTGGATCATTTTTATTCAATGAAAACTGCGTAACTGCCGTATCATACTTAGAAATGCTGGAATCTTTTTGCATAGCCCATACAGTTACTATTACAAAAAGTCGTTTTCCAGCAAGATTGAGCATTGCCTGTTTGGGGACTGAATATGAGAGCCTGCTTAGATAAAAACGTTCCTTGGCAAATGGATTGGAAATTGGAAAGGGTGGACCCCTCAATTGACCACCGACCCTGGTCACCTGATATGATGACCCCTTTTGATTCTTTCTCTGGGTCACGTTAAAGACAGAGTTTATACCAGCCGAATAAAAGACTGGAACCATCTGGAATCCAAATAAGGGAAGTTACTCCTCAAATGCTACAGAACCATTATCTACAAAACACATGGAGAGAGTTGGAGAATCGTTTAGATACGTGGAGAGAGAATGGAAGGTCATATGCAGAGGTTTTAGGTTTAAACGTTATAAAGCCCTGTCTTGTGTGTTAAATAAATTTCATGTAAAACTGAATCAGACGTATTTTTATTTTCCTTCCAATTTTTGCGTCAATTCTTTATCAGATAGAAATAAAATCACCCTGTATTATTATGCTATGCTTGCTATCTTAAGAATGCAGAGCTGGTCGCCCTCAATGTATTTTAACTAGATTATATATTTCTTTAAAAGAATTATTTTTTTTTAATACAAGAAAACCAAACATCCCAAAAAGTCATCCTTCCTTGTGTTAACTTGTCTGAGGTTCGATCCCCAGTCTGGACGACTGATTTTGATTTTTTGGGATGGTTTTTATTTCTTATATTTTCCTTTCTTGCTTTGTCTGGCACTGTAGTTCATACACACGTTTCATTTCTGTATCTTACGCCCGTGCCGGCTACCTATCTTCTCATTTTGATATTAACAACCAATGGAAATTTGTTTTCAGGAGGCCAAAGAGTCCCAACTACGATACCTACGCATTGAAGTTGGAAACATGAACGACAACGCCCCTGAATTCTACCTCAATGACGAATGCAGGGACGTGTCTAGATGTCTTGTTGACGGATACTCCTACACACTGGATAAAATGGTAAGATTCTTTACAATATGAGGTGAAGGTCATATCTCCTTTGACAGCTGCTAGGGAGCCATACAACCAATGTATTTTTATTATGAATCTGGCATGCCACAGGCAATTGATTAACCAGTAGATTTTGGACCAATCAAAACATTGTATTTGTGACACACCTTCACACGTGCTCGGTGAACAATAAAGTGAAACAATAACAAAGACCTGAGTGACGTCATCTTCGAACTATCTATTGACCAAACAGCGGTAGAACAGTGGGTATTTTGCTTGGACGCATACCATCGATAGTAAAACCTGTGTAGTTTGCTATGTTTACCAATCATTGCCATTGTTTACATTATGACGATGTCCGAGAGGCGTGGTTATCTAGATATCTATAGTAGCGCTGATGACAGATCTGGATGGAGGGCCCTTACAGCAAAGTCATCTCTCGTGTCTGCTCTACGACCGCCTCGGTCTGGAGGATGAGGTGAGGTGAGGTGAGGCGAGGTGAGGTGAGGTGAGGCGAGGTGAGGTGCGGTGAGGCGAGGTGAGGTGAGGTGAGGTGAGGTGAGGTGCGGTGAGGCGAGGTGAGGTGAGGTGGGGTGAGGTGAGGTCAGGTGAGGTGAGGTGAGGTGATGTGAGGTGAGGTGAGGTGAGGTGAGGTGAGGCGAGGCGAGGTGAGGTGTGGAAGAGGCATGCCATAGGCTGAGCGTAATACCTCTATGACCATAAGGCAATCAAAATGGAGATTCTATCATTTTAGGAGCTGATTGGACATGTCAAATTCTTGCAGTTTAGGCGAATATTAACCATTTAACGACAGTACTCTAGAAAGACTTATTTAAAGATTTGACCGGAAAACTAGACCTTCAAATGTCGATCGATTGGAAAAACTCTCAAACCTGAGACCTCGCAAAAAGAGGAAAACAATTAACCTGCCTCGACTTGGAATCAAACGTTAGACCTCCTAATTACAGCAGCAATCAGAGCATCAGAGGTTCATTCCTCAGTCGAGGCATGCTGATTTTTTTTTTGATTTTTTTCTTGCCAAATTTTGAAATTCGTGTCTTTCTAGAGTACAACAGTTGACTGGTTAATGACTACATTAAATTGAAAGTTTATTCGCACTTGACACAAGGGTTAAGCTGTCATTTAGCACGCACCCACGATTTTGAAATCGCCTTGAGCACGTTCAGTGGATATTGCGTTATATAAAATCTCAATTTCTTTTTTTTATCTTGTAGGGATACTTAAAAGATTTCACGGTGCATGGAATCGGAACAATCACCAATTTATCACATTTGAAAAGGGAGGCTTCAAATAAATTTCAGAGAGTCCACGTGGACCGATGTCAAAATGTAATAAAAAGTTTAGTAGGCAGATTACAAAATGTGCCTTGAGAGAAAAGGAAAGGATTTAGAATATGTGCTCTAAAATCTACAGTTATTGTTATATGTTCAAGTAGATTTCACATAATAAATCCAAATTGATGCTCTTTTCAGTAATATCCATTTCGTTTTTATATCTTGTACCATTTTCTGAAAGTTGATTATTTTAGGTTTCCATTTTTCTGGGTCACCTGAAAGTTGTGCGATGTGAGCATTTATCAAAAGTGGATTTGTTATTCTCTCGTACTCGTCATCATTTAGTGTCTAAAGAGATCGGAATGTGTTCGGATTGTTAGTTTCTAAAATAAGAAATGCTTGAAATCTGGATCATCTCAGAAATGTAAATCTATGGAAAGGTGTTTTGTTACAGTGCCAGACAAAGCAGATAGAAAAATACAAGGGGAAAAAAAGAAAGAACTACCAAAATAATATCAGCCTTTCTCGACTTGGAATCAAACCTGAGACCTCCTACTTTCTGCTGTAATCAGGAGGTCGATCCTCAGTCGAGGCAGGCTGTTTTTAAGATGATTTTTCCCTTGCATTTTCTTTCTGCTTTGCTGTTTTCCTTGTGTGACGTTGTTTGTTTTATAGACGCCATTTCAGATTTTTATCTAATACCACGAGCTGCCTGCTGTCTTTGTGTGACGTTGTTTGTTTTATAGACGCCATTTCAGGTTTGTATCTAACACCACGAGCTGCCTGTTGTCTTTGTGTGACGTTGTTTGTTTTATAGACGCCATTTCAGATTTGTATCTAACACCACGAGCTACCTGCTGTCTTTGTGTGACGTTGTTTGTTTTATAGACGCCATTTCAGATTTGTATCTAACACCACGAGCTGCCTGTTTTCCTTGTGTGACGTTGTTTGTTTTATAGACGCCATTTCAGATTTGTATCTAACACCACGAGCTGCCTGTTGTCTTTGTGTGACGTTGTTTGTTTTATAGACGCCATTTCAGATTTGTATCTAACACCACGAGCTACCTGCTGTCTTTGTGTGACGTTGTTTGTTTTATAGACGCCATTTCAGATTTGTATCTAACACCACGAGCTGCCTGCTGTCTTTGTGTGAGGTTGTTTGTTTTATAGACGCCATTTCAGATTTGTATCTAACACCACGAGCTGCCTGCTGTCTTTGTGTGACGTTGTTTGTTTTATAGACGCCATTTCAGATTTGTATCTAACACCACTAGCTACCTGCTGTCTTTGTGTGACGTTGTTTGTTTTATAGACGCCATTTCAGATTTGTATCTAACACCACTAGCTACCTGCTGTCTTTGTGTGACGTTGTTTGTTTTATAGACGCCATTTCAGATTTGTATCTAACACCACGAGCTGCCTGCTGTCTTTGTGTGAGGTTGTTTGTTTTATAGACGCCATTTCAGATTTGTATCTAACACCACGAGCTGCCTGTTGTCTTTGTGTGACGTTGTTTGTTTTATAGATGACATTTCAGATTTGTATCTAAAACCACGAGCTACCTGTTGTCTTTGTGTGACGTTGTTTGTTTTATAGACGCCATTTCAGATTTGTATTTAACACCACGAGCTACCTGTTGTCTTTGTGTGACGTTGTTTGTTTTATAGATGACATTTCAGATTTGTATCTAAAACCACGAGCTACCTGTTGTCTTTGTGTGACGTTGTTTGTTTTATAGACGCCATTTCAGATTTGTATTTAACACCACGAGCTAACTGTTGTCTTTGTGTGACGTTGTTTGTTTTATAAACGCCATTTCAGATTTGTATCTAAAACCACGAGCTACCTGTTGTCTTTGTGTGACGTTGTTTGTTTTATAGACGCCATTTCAGATTTGTATTTAACACCACGAGCTACCTGTTGTCTTTGTGTGACGTTGTTTGTTTTATAAACGCCATTTCAGATTTGTATCTAACACCACGAGTTGCCTGCTTTCTTTGTGTAACGTTGTTTGTTTTATAGACGCCATTTCAGATTTGTATCTAAAACCACGAGCTACCTGCTGTCTTTGTGTGACGTTGTTTGTTTTATAGACGCCATTTCAGATTTGTATCTAAAACCACGAGCTGCCTGTTGTCTTTGTGTGACGTTGTTTGTTTTATAGACGCCATTTCAGATTTGTATCTAAAACCACGAGCTACCTGTTGTCTTTGTGTGACGTTGTTTGTTTTATAGACGCCATTTCAGATTTGTATCTAACACCACGAGCTGCCTGTTGTCTTTGTGTGACGTTGTTTGTTTTATAGACGCCATTTCAGATTTGTATCTAAAACCACGAGCTACCTGTTGTCTTTGTGTGACGTTGTTTGTTTTATAGACGCCATTTCAGATTTGTATCTAACACCACGAGCTGCCTGTTGTCTTTGTGTGACGTTGTTTGTTTTATAGACGCCATTTCAGATTTGTATCTAAAACCACGAGCTACCTGTTGTCTTTGTGTGACGTTGTTTGTTTTATAGACGCCATTTCAGATTTGTATTTAACACCACGAGCTACCTGTTGTCTTTGTGTGACGTTGTTTGTTTTATAGACGCCATTTCAGATTTGTATCTAAAACCACGAGCTACCTGCTGTCTTTGTGTGACGTTGTTTGTTTTATAGACGCCATTTCAGATTTGTATCTAAAACCACGAGCTACCTGCTGTCTTTGTGTGACGTTGTTTGTTTTATAGACGCCATTTCAGATTTGTATCTAAAACCACGAGCTACCTGTTGTCTTTGTGTGACGTTGTTTGTTTTATAGACGCCATTTCAGATTTGTATCTAAAACCACGAGCTACCTGCTGTCTTTGTGTGACGTTGTTTGTTTTATAGACGCCATTTCAGATTTGTATCTAAAACCACGAGCTACCTGCTGTCTTTGTGTGACGTTGTTTGTTTTATAGACGCCATTTCAGATTTGTATCTAAAACCACGAGCTACCTGCTGTCTTTGTGTGACGTTGTTTGTTTTATAGACGCCATTTCAGATTTGTATCTAAAACCACGAGCTACCTGCTGTCTTTGTGTGACGTTGTATGTTTTATAGACGCCATTTCAGATTTGTATCTAACACCAAGAGCTGCCTGCTGTCTTTTTGTGAGGTTGTATGTTTTATAGACGCCATTTCAGATTTGTATCTAAAACCACGAGCTGCCTGCTGCCTCATTTGGCACTTTAGAACTAAAACACGAAAACTAAATCTGTCCAAAATAAGACCACACATAGAGATCTGTGGTTGTGAATGGTGGCATATAATAATAGACGTATCTAGCTCTCTGTGTCAATCTCAATTCTTTGATTGTTCTTGTTCTAGGATCGGTTACTTGGAGACAACGAGAGTCGTATTCATGCAATTGATCAAGATGGGGATCCAGTAGCCTACAGTATTGTCAAAGGTTTGACCCTCCACCACCCCCCCTCTCTCTCTCCCTCTCTCTCTCTCTCTCTCTCTCCCTCTCTCTCTCTCTCTCATTCTCTCTCTCTCTCTCTCTCTCTCTCTCTCTTTCTTTCTCTTTCTCATAACCCGCCTTTGCCATCTACCCACCCTTCCTACCTCTAGAGTTTGTATATGTGTGTGTACGTGTTTGTGTGTTTGTTTATTTCGTGTGTGTGTGTGTGTGCGTTTGTTTATTTCGTGTGTGTGTGTGTGTGTGTGTGTGTGTGTTTGTCAATGGCGTGTAATTCATGTCTAATATTGTTGATCTCATTGTTTCCCTATTCTCATCTATCTTATGTCATTGACGGACACCATGCATGAGATGCACAATCATTAATGTTTTGTCTCTATACCTTCATTCAGCAACGCCTCAGCAGAATTTCATCACGATCAACAAGCGGACCGGGGAGTTATCAGCCACGAGACCCAAGTCAGGCGTTACGTCACAATACAACCTGGAAGTCAAGGTACGGTACGGCGGAGTCTTCATTTATAACCAGTTACCTGTCGTACTCTGGGAAGACGACATGGATTTAAAAGTGTGGCTAGAGAACTCGTCCTTCAAGTATCCAACAAGTCAAATGACCCTCTTCTTGGCAAACACTCTCAAACCTGGGACCTCGCCAGTTTTAAGAGTTTTTACCAAGATGAGGGTCAATGAAATCGATGGATATTTGAAGGACGAGTTTTCTGGACAAATTTTTAAATACATGTCTTCCCAGAGTACATCAGGTATCTGGTCAAGGACGTGGAATGTGTGTACTTGTTGACGAGTTAAATAAACCCAGTTATTGACGTCATGGACCAACAACACACAATAGTTTTCTCTATATCAAAGATAAGCCAATCATTTGCGTTCAGTTATAGATCTGTAGGTTTATAGAACCTTGGCAGGAACGATGCCGGTTATTCTGACAAGTCATCTACAGTGGTCGACTCTCAGATGATTTTAATAATAATAATAATAATAATAATAATAATAATAATAATAATAATAATAATAATAATAATGATGATGATGATGATGATGATGATGATGATGATGATGATGATGATGATGATAATGATGATGATGATAATAATAATAATAATAATAATAATAATAATAGATATAATAATAATGATAATAATAATAATAATAATAATAATAATAATAATAATAATAATAATAATAATAATAATAATAATAATAATAATAATAATAATAATAATAATAATAATAATAATAATAATAATAATAATAATAATAATAATGATAATAATAATAATAATAATAATATTAATAATAACAATAATAATACTTTATTGCATCCCAAAAAGGAATTTTTTTTTGTACAGACGTGTTATAATTTACACAATAAGATAAAAAGATAATGGAAATATGATGTATATATAAACAAGGAGCAGTTCCACAACCAGAGCCGCGCTTTATATGAATAATTTCAACACAGTAAAATAGTGAAAATTGTCATTATAAATAGAAATTTGAAAAGATTGATATTGCCTTAGGAGTTCGACAAGACTTTTTGCTGTCCCCACTTCTCTTTCTTGTGGTATTGGACTCGGTGACAAAGACAGAATATGGCAATTCCAGCATTGGCATTCAATGATAATTCTCAAATAGACTTGAAGACCTCGAATCTTCTGATGACGTAGTCCTTCTCTCACGCCGCCTACAGGACATGCAGAACTACGTCACGGCCCTGTGAGTTGGTCTCAAGATTGGCGGCAAAATCAGTCAGGTGGAACTGATGAAATCATCATTGCAAGAATCAAGAAAAGCGCGTCAATATTGAAACCAATATGGAAAGTTTCCAGCATGTCCACAAACACCAAACATAGAATCTTTAACACTAATTGTAAAGCAGCCCTGCTCTACGTGTCGGAGACTTGGCGAACAACCATGACCACATCGGCCAAAATACAAATCGCTGTCTTCGGCAAATCGTCAAGTTAAAATGGTTTGTCAAGGTGGCAAACATTGTCCTTTGGACATGAACAAACCAAGTGCAAATGGATGTCCAGGTCAGACGCAGAAAGTGGCGATGGGTTGGCCATACCCTGCGGAAAGAGCCCTGTAATATAGCCAAACAGGCTCTAGAATGGAATCCGCAGGGCAAGAGGAAAAGTATTAATCCAAAACAGACCTGGGGGAGGAGCTTTCCCCAAGATTTGTGAGTCTCCAGTCTCACCTGGAGTGAGGCTAAGATCTGTGACAAGGACAAAGAAGATGGAAGAGTTCTGTTGAGCTTTTGCTTCTCCAGGAAACAAGAGGCATAAGTCAAAAGTAAGTCAGGTATATAGAGGAGGGCCAAGCTAGATTAATAGAAGACAACCAGTAACAACGTTTTTCTGTATGTGTGTATTCATTGTTTATATGTGTATATTATATTTTTTGTGTATGCATGCATTGATGTACTTATGGTTTTATACCATTTGGACATCGTTAAAAATCTTAATCACTTTCACGATAACAACATCGAAAAGTAATCCAGCTACATGGTTTCACAATAATTAAAAATTGCTTTTATCCAACGCAATGTCTACTTGACTTGCTCACAGCGCACAACAAAGGGTCCCACGTCACAAGCCAACATCATTCATGGGACAAAACCAAAACAATCAGTCGATGCTATTGTGCGCATGTTTTGTGATGCTTCTAGATAGAATTAATTATAGCTAGCCAGAAATAATGAAGCCAGCACTTTTGCGTGTAATATTTAGGGGAAAACTCTTTGCTGTCGTTATTGAAGCACCGGATTGAGAAGTTATCACATTGCTTAACTACAAATAAATCGTTTCTTATGTCAACTTGAATAGACTCCCTCTCTGTATCTAATTGGTATTTTTGTCTTTTATTTCAGGCCAGTGACGGATTTCATGAGACGTTTGTGAAGGTCGCCATTGCTGTTGTAGAGATAAAGCCGTTAGATCTGTTTTTGAAAGATTTTGTAATTTTACGTCCAAACGATTATGCCCAAAAAGAGACTGCGAAACTGGCAGTGACAACTGTGCCAGCGCCAGGCAGTACTGATCAGTTGCCAACATCCACCACAGAGATAAAACCGTTAGGCATGTTTATGAAAGATTTTGTATATAATATACAGCATACTCCTGATTTTGCCAAAAGGGAGACCGTGAAACCGGAAACGACACCTCTGCCCGTGCCAGGCAGTCCTGATCAGCTGACACCATCCAACTCCACAGAGATAGACCCGTTAGACATGCTTACAAAAGATTTTGCATTTACTCTGCATACTACTGCAGATTATTCCCAAAAGGAAACCGCGAAACCGGAAGTGACAACTTTGCCCGCGCCAGATAGTGCTGGTCAGTTGACAACTTCCAATACTAACTCCAAAGAGCCAAGGAAAGCACTAGTTCCTAAAGAATATGACGACTATTTGAATAATTCAATTCAGGAGCGAGTAAATTCTCCAAACACTTCCAGTAATGAAATCTTCGAGAAAATGAATAGAAAGGACCCAAAACATGGTGCATTCAACAATTACGATTTTGCATTTTTGCAGCATACGTCTGATTATATCAATAAGGAAATCGCGAAACCGGAAGTGACGCATCTGCCAGAGTCAGATAATGCTGATCAGTTGACAATTTCCAATACAAACTACACAGAGATTAAACCGTTCGAAATGTTAACGAAAGATTTTGCATTTTTAGAGCATACAGTTGATTATGCTGAAAAAGAGACCGCGAAACCGGAAGTGACACATCTGCCCGCGCCAGATAGTGCTGATCTGTTGACAACATCCAATACTAACCCCAAAGAGCCAAGAAAAGCATTAGTTCCTAAAGACTATGACGGCAATTTGAAGAATTCAGTACCGGAGCTAGGGAATCCTACGAGCACTTCTAGTAATGAGGTCTTCGGGGAAATTAATGGAAAGGACCCAAAAGATGATGCATTTAACACAAGTGATTTTGTATTTTTAGGACAAACAGTTGATTATGCCAACAAGGAGACCGCGAAACCGGAAGTGACACCTTTGCCCGCGTCAGGTAGTGCTGATCTGTTGACAACTTCCAATACCAACTCCAAAGAGCCACGGAAGGCACTTGTTCCTAAAGGATATGGCGGCTATTTGAAGAATTCAATTCAGGAACGAGTAAATCCT
>NC_088364.1:83134085-83136585 GCF_034508935.2 Berghia stephanieae
TGAAGCCCAGGAATACGAGACGCTGTTGTAAGAACTGGTACCTACTTGAAGAATTCCAATGGCATTTCGCTACATTAGTGGGCAGAGTGGCTCAGTAGTACGGTCTTGGCTCCGTATCCGGAAGGTACAAAGTTCGATCACACTCCGCTGCGCTGTGTGGCCTTGAGCAAGTCAGCTCGCCCCATCCGAGCTCAATTTGCGGCTCTGCACTGCGGCTGATGCCTGGGTTATTCCCGTCTTCCCTTGGAATAGACCCTAAAGAAATATTTCCCCTATGGGATAAATAAAATAATGGAATTTTATTTATTTATTTTACACTGACGACATCCTCTGATAAATGATATTGTGTCAAGAATTAGTCAATCATCATAAATAGTATTTGTGGCTTGTGGTCTGGAATACTTTATACAATCGGGCCAAAATAATTATATAGATAAAATGAAGTTGACGTTACTCGGATCTCTGTCATTGTTTTGTTTTTGTTTTTTTTTGTTTTTTTTTGGGGTTTTTTTTTTGCCATCCATGTTTATGAGTAATTCTCACTAAACTGTATTAACCAGACCATAAAAGTTCATGGTTACACAGAGTTTTGTGTGTTGGTCCGTTTTACTTCCGGACGGCAGCGTTGTGAGCTTCTTAGCCAAGCGTATACTATCTATAGATGCTGTGCTATTGGCTAACGAAGTGACTATTCTCACCCCCGGGATGCTAGTCTTCATAATAGTATAAAAAGTAGTCCACAATTGTTGTATGTTTAATCCAAAGGTTGTAATGCAGTAATTTGTTAAGTTTCTTGTCACAAGTTGCACAATTAAAAAAAAAATCAATCAAATCCAAATCGCAAAAAGCCGGCGACGTTTTTTTTCGGTAATCCAATCGGCCGGGGGGGGGGGGTGAGAATAGAGGCAGCCATTGGCTAATAAACTCACAACATTGCCATCCGGAAGTATAACGAACCAACACACACAACTATGTGTTACCATGAACTTTTATAGTCTGGTTAATACGGTTTAGTGAGTATTACTCATAAACATGGATGGCAAAAAACAATAACAAAAACCTGAGTGACGTCAACTTCATTGTATCTATAGACAGATCAATAATAAACATTCACATCATATTGGACAGCAACTTGAATCGCCTCAAGACCCGTCAAGAGTTAAGGTCGGAATAGAGCAGCGTCCTTCCCAAAGGATAGAAATCAATTGAGGAATTCGTCAATAGAATTAGAGAAGTTGCCGAGGCATCCCAGTCGGTTGTTTAGAAGGCGGACGGCAATGAGCCAGTCAGTCATGTGGTCTCATGGTATGACACTCGACTTCGGAGCCGAAGGTCCAGGGTTCGAGTCTCGCTCTGGTCGGCGTATAATTGAGTCCTTGGTATATGCACTTTACTCTAATTCTTTCACCGTACTCAGATGTAAAATAAGTACCTGGCAGTTAGCAGCGTTGTCTCTGTTAATTGTTGCTGTTGGCTTGGGACCCCTTGTATTGTAAAGCGCACGTTTGAGCACGTTTAGTGGATACTGATCTATCGATAGAACGAAGCTGACGTCACTCAGGTCTTTGTTAGTATGTTTAGCCAGCCATTTTTATGCGTAGCTCTCATTAAACTGCATTACTCAGACTATAAATTATAAACGTTCACGGTTACACATAGTTTTGTGTGTTGGTACATTATTTATTCTGGCTGGCGAATGTTGTGTGCTTTTTGGCAAAGCGCAAAACATCAATATAAATGGTGAGATTTTTTGTTTTTAAAAAATTTGATTTTTTTTCCATTTGAAAATTATTTTGTTTGGATTTAATTAACAGCAACTACATGAGAACTAAACAGCAACAGCAGCAACAACAGCAACAGCACCACAATCCTCAGCAACGACAACAATGTCAACTACAAAGACAATATCATCATCATAATCGTCGTCATCATCATCATCATCATCATCATCATCATCATCATCATCATCATCATCATCAACATCATTATCATCAACAACAACAATAATAATAAAAATAATAATAATAATAATAATAATAATATTAATAATAATAATAATAATAATAATAATAATAATAATAATAATAATAATAATAATAATAATAATAATAATAATAATAATAATAATAATAATAATAATAATAATAATAATAATAAGAAGAAGAAGAAGAAGAAGAAGAAGAAGAAGAAGAAGAAGAAGAAGAAGAAGAAGAAGAAGAAGAAGAAGAAGAAGAAGAAAAAGAAGAAGAGGAAGAAGAAGATGAAGAAGAAGAAGAAGATGATGAAGAAGATGAAGAAGAAGAAGAAGAAGAAGAAGAAGAAGAAGAAGAAGAAGAAGAAGAAGAAGAAGAAGAAGAAGAACAACAACAACAACAGCAGCAGCAACAACAACAACAACAACAAGAATAACAACACGAGAAACTAAAAATGTGGGCAACCCAAATATTTTTTAGCGGGAGGTAAGAAAAAGAGAATGTGCACCTTTACTTATTTTCCGTGG
>NC_088364.1:83141585-83156585 GCF_034508935.2 Berghia stephanieae
AAACCTGGGACCTTGCGAGGTTTTGGAAGTTTGTTAGGTCTTTTTTTTTCCAAGATGAGGGTCGTTTAAATCGATCAATTTGAAGGCCGGGTTTTCTGGCCAAATTTTAAAATACGCGTCTTTATGGCGTAGGACATTTAACAGGATAATTACAATCAGGTAGGCCATGCGGAGTTGTCGTACCAATAAGGTCGCGGGTTCAAACCCCATCACCGCCTCGAAATTTAAAAAAATTCTCTATTGTCTTCTGGCACTTTTCTACTCAATCGGGTAGAGAGGGTTTTCGGACGTGTGTTTTGTGAGTTGACAGACTCTAACACGGACACGAACAGATGAGATGACAGACACGAACAGGAACACGAACAGATGTGTTAAGTGGGCTAATAGAGTTTCACTATTGTGATTTTAAACTCAAAGACATTTGGGTTTGTCCCACTGAGTTAAGCGGGCAAATAAATACCCCAAAAAATAGTCTCTCTTATTCTATCTTTATTATACTCACACACACACAAACACACACATATATATAATGTGTGTGTGTGTGTGTGTTTGTGTGTGTATGAGCGTGTGTGTTTGGGGGGCAATATGATTTCATCTCCAGAATACAAACAAACAAACAAGCCTATGGAATTGGAAGGGATATCTGATAATGTAGACTTGTACATGATATATTCTAATCTAAACTTGTACATGTCAAAAGTATTTTGTCATATCATTTTATAGATGACAATGGCCTCATTTCTCCTCCTCCTCTTCCTCCTCCTCCTCCTCCTCCTCCTCCTAATTCTATTCTTCCATATTTATCTTCCTCCCCCTCCCCCTCCTCCTCCTACTCTTTCCTTTCTTTCTTTCTCCTCATTATTAATATCATCATCATCATCATCATCATCATCATCATCATCATCATCATCATCATCATTATTATTACTATTATTATTATTATTATTATTATTATTATTATTATTATTGAAAGAAGAAGAAGAAGAGGAAAGAGGAGGAGAGGACAAGAAGAAGGAGAAAAATAAGAAGAAGAAGAAGAAGAAGAAGAAGAAGAAGAAGAAGAAGAAGAAGAAGAAGAAGAAGAAGAAGAAGAAGAAGAAGAAGAAGAAGAAGAGAGAGGAAGAGGAGGAGGAGAGGAAGTGAGGAGAGAAGGAGAGAGGAAGAGAAAAAGAAGAAGAGGAGAAGGAGAGGATAGAGGAGGAGAAGAGGAGATGAAGGAAGGAGGAGGAGGAGAGGAAGTGAGGAGGAGAGGAGGAGGAGGAGGAGGAGGAGGAGGAGGAGAGAGGAGAGGAGAGGAGAGAAGAGAAGAAGAAGAGGAGGAGAGAGGAGGAGGGAGGAGGGAGGAGGAGGAGGAGGAGAAGGAGGAGGAGAAGGAGGAGGAGGAGGAGGAGGAGGAAGACTAGAAGAAAAAGAAGAAGATATACAGTGTAGAACGGCAGGTGTACAGATTGGCCTATCATTATTCTCCCTCACCCTGTACCTCACACAGGAATGTGACACTCACGTGACCTCCTGGCCTATTGGAATTCCCCACACCCATTGTGACGCACTCGAAACAAAAACACGTATTTTACATTTTGGCCTTCAAATATCCATCGCTTAATAGGACCACCATCTTGTTAAAAACTCTCAAACCTGGGACTTCACTAAATTCCCAGGTTTGAAAGTTTTTAACAAAATTAGGGTCATTTCAATCGATGGATATTTGTAGGACGAGTATTTCCGTTAAATATTTTTTGCGTTATTTTCCAAAGGGCGACCCCATTGTAATTCATCTCCATACAATTTAACAGACAGGCATCAGCGTCCTTAATGTATGTAAATATGTCCTATGACTTGGTGTTGGAATAGCATGGTCGTGGTGCATGGAACGACCAAAGACAAAATATATCTTAACCGTTCCTTTTCTATATTATGTAACAATATATAATTATTATTATATTGCTTTGTTTTATCATAGCCCATGTTTGAGTGCCTGTAATATTTGAGTGACTGTAATATTTGAGTTAATGTAATATTTGAGTGACTGTAATATTTGAGTTAATGTAATATTTGAGTGACTGTAATATTTGAGTTAATGTAATATTTGAGTGACTGTAATATTTGAGTTAATGTAATATTTGAGTGACTGTAATATTTGAGTTACTGTAATATTTGAGTTAATGTAATATTTGAGTGACTGTAATATTTGAGTTAATGTAATATTTGAGTTAATGTAATATTTGAGTGACTGTAATATTTGAGTGACTGTAATATTTGAGTTACTGTAATATTTGAGTTAATGTAATATTTGAGTGACTGTAATATTTAACTGACTGTAATATTTGAGTGACTGATGTTACGTTGTTGCCAGCGCTACTTACATGAAATTTTAAAAATTC
Source organism: Berghia stephanieae (assembly GCF_034508935.2). Classification (NCBI taxonomy): domain Eukaryota; kingdom Metazoa; phylum Mollusca; class Gastropoda; order Nudibranchia; family Aeolidiidae; genus Berghia; species Berghia stephanieae. The sequence continues at coordinate 83,143,967 of NC_088364.1, forward strand.
GAAGATTCGAATGGAATAAAGGAAAGTCCACTTTAAATAGGTTTAGAAATAAATAATTTGCCATTAGTAAAATCCTAAAAATTCGCAAAAGTCCTGAATATAGGATCTAATGATTCAACTTTCCTTTTCAAAAAGATTTGTTGAGTCTAATATTCTGTAGCTGGAGTTAAAAATTCGTATTTGTACGAATTATTCGTTGTACGAGGCAGGTTTGTCTATATGTTAAAAACGATTTGAGCGTGTTAAGGCACGGCGGTAAGGCCCTGTGTAAAAACAAAAATCATTATTATAACATATCATGTAAATGTTGCTGCTCGAAGCTCGTTCGTCTGTAGTCTTTCATTCATCCTGTTTTGTTGATAAAGGGGAAACCCGAAACGTCGATTTTATGTTTTTGAATATTGATTTGAAGCCTACATTCATTTTCACATTGTTTTTTATTATTATGTCAAGGGATTATGAAGGACTCTCGAGTCGAGCAAACAAAGACTGGATTTGACGAATGATCCTGTCCTGTGCCTTGACATCAATCAACAGTCGATGCCACCAAAAATAGCTTTCGGTATTTCCCAATAATTCCTATAAATAGAATGTGCTTGGCCAAGGAGTTCACAACATTGCCATCCGGAAGTATAACGGACCAACACACAAACTCTGTGTCACCATGAACTTTTATAGTCTGGTTAATACAGTTTAGTGAGAACAACTCACAAACGCGGATGGCAAAAACAATAATAAAGGCCTGAGTGACGTCATCTTCGAACTATCTATAGATGATGTGTGTTTGGCTAAGAAGCATAAACATTCCATCTGGAAGTATAACGGACCAACACACAAAACTATGTGTAACCATGAACGTTTATTGTCTGGTTAATACAGTTCAGTGAGAATTACTCATAAACCGTAAAACCCTTTAAAACAAAAACAACATTTATTCAGTAAGAACTGATCATCCAAATGTGTTCTAAAAACAATAACAAAGAAACTCCGTGTGTTGTTTCACTTTGTTGGTAGAAAACTGAAAGAAATTTTAATTCCGAGATAAAAACGTTCGCGTTCGATTCCTGTACAGTTCGGCAACTAAAAGTGAGTGAGTTCGTGGCCTTCGTAAAGTTATGGCCTGATACTGACCAAAAAAATGACGTCAAAATGCAACAAAATAAAACAAATCGTGAGTTGTATTCAATAGTTCAACCAATGGAATCACTTGTTTCCATGAGCTCTACTAACGACAACTCACTAGGCGGTGCAAAAACCAAATAATGACGTCAAAATGCCAGTCTTTTTGGATTTCAGTATCAGGCTATAGATAGTTCGAAGATGACGTCACTCAAGCCTTTGTTATTGTTTTTTGCCCCCGCGTTTATGAGTAATGCTCACTGAACTGTAATAACCAGACTATAAACGTTCATGGGTACACACAGTTTTGTGTGTTGGTCCGTTATACTTCCGGATGGCAATGTTATGAGCTTCCTAGCCAAGCGCATACTATCTATAACATAACGATGGCTACGGTGAGTTGCACTCACCTTGTTACTGTTATGACGATAAAACAAAAGAGACCGACTGAAATAAAGATTAAATGGAGGACAAGACGGACCGGAGAGGAAAATGAGAACACTCAGTTTGCAGCCAAAGCAGTAACTACAACGGTATTTCCTATCGCTATGCATTGTGTGATACACAAAGACAAATATAACATTCCCAGTTATTGTTGTTGTTGTCGTTACTGTCGGCCCCACCTTATGAAATCGCCATGCTTATTGATTTGGAGTTGTTACATGCTTGTCACAGGACAGATGGAGGAATGAATGAATGAACGAACTGTTTTTCTCACCGTATTATCAGCTGTGAAAACAGGTCAGGGTTCACCCATGGATGTGACCTCATTCCATTGAAAAGGTTATGTGACGTCACAAGAAGAAGGCGGGGCAAAGGGGACAGCCCACGAGTTTGACCTGAGCGTGACCTACATAGACGCTTGGTAAACACCACTGACGTCAAAGGGAGAGGGAGTTTTTCACCATTATTTTGTTTCTCTCTCTTCGCTTCATAATGACCAGTTTTAATAGGTATACACGCCCACTAGTAAACATAAACGTTTGATTAGTGGAACTAGCACCACACAATTGTTGTTGTTATTGTTGTTCTTGTGGTAGTTTTACAGTAGTAGTAGTAGTAACTACTATAGTAATAGTCGCTGTGGTGGTAGTAGTAGTAGTAGTAGTAGTAGTAGTAGTAGTAGTAGTAGTAGTAGTAGTAGTAGTATTAGTTGTTGTTGTTGTTGTTCTTCTTCTTCTTCTTCTTCTCTTCTTCTTTCTTCTTCTTCTTCTTCTTCTTCTTCTTCTAGTAGTAGTAGTAGTAGTAGTAGTAGTAGTAGTAGTAGTAGTAGTAGTAGTAGTAGTAGAAGTAGTAGTTGTTGTTGTTGTTGTTCTTCTTCTTCTTCTTCTTCTTCTTCTTCTTCTTCTTCTTCTTCTTCTTCTTCTTCTTCTTCTTCTTCTTCTTCTAGTAGTAGCATTAGTTGCAGTATTAATAGAAGTAGTAGTAGTAGTAGTAGTAGTAGTAGTAGTAGTAGTAGTAGTAGTAGTAGTAGTAGTAGTAGTTGTTGTTGTTGTTGTTGTATCCGGATACTTCAGCGTGAAAAGGACAATAGCAATTGATTGCTACCCTTTGGGTAGAACGCTAGTCTATCACAAAGTACTTTCCGCCAGATCTAGCAGACCCAGCTGCCGGTTTGACAAGGGTGGGGGATCAGAAAAAAACCTCGACGTCATCCGGGATCGATCTCGTTCCCTTTGCGTGGCAAACGAGTGCTCTACCAACTGAGCTATCGGGACCCCTTATCAATCCTATTCATTTAGTTTAAAAGCTCACAACATCCGCCCACCGGATATAACGCATCAACACAAAAAGCCATTATGTCTAAACGTTTATAGTAAGATTAACACAATTTGTGAGAACTACTCATAAAAATGGCTGGCTAAAACAATAACAAAGAGCTGAGTGACGTCAATTTCGTTCCTTCTATATAGAGAACTAATGCCATAAAGCCACTGATGACCTTCAAAATAATTTCAACCGATCATTGCTGGGCGGACGTGACATCAGACTATTGAATCCTATTGTGATGTCTTAGACTTCGAATGTTCACAATAGGATTCAATAGTCTGATGTCACGTCCGCCCAGCAACCAGCAGCTTGGTTCTAAACAAAGAAAATCAGTACTTTTTATTCTTCATGCTGGCTAGAACTTGTTCATAAATCATGTGATCAGAATGTATCAAAGTCAAAGCATGATCAGATTTATAATATTTTTCTCCTCTGGATACACTTTTATTGCTCGTCGGAGAAATATTTCATATGGGCGTCCGCCATTGTTCTGATAGTTTAGAGCCAGTTACTAATTTACTATGCGTCATTTTACGAGGGAAGTGACGTCACGACCGTTGAAGCCTATTGCAAACAAAGTGAGACCAGGGAAATGGGCCCATTCAAAGCACCAACAAAAATTAGAATCAACACTAAAAGTTGATTACGAATGAGTCAAACCTTAAAAATCCAAAATACACAAATATAAACTGTAAATATCATCCTTGTCGATTTGTATTAAGACGGAAAAGACCATTCGCGTATCGACTGTCTAATGTTACGTGTCGCGTACCGACCGTCTAATGTTACGTGTTTTGGACTTTTTTCGCCCATCGGAATCACTCAAGTCAATCACGCGGAATGAAGATTTTCTCCCGTGTGACGTATTTCCTGTCATGTGATAGGCTGAGATTTTGGTAAACACGTTACTTGATGACGTCAAACGAAAGGTCCGATGATGATGATAATAATGCAAGGACAAATCCTACAGAAGATACAGAATATAACACTGGTGGGGTTTCAATTCTGATCCAATCAAGTTGTATAACTCTTGTACAAATGTATTTTGGAAAATTTGATCTTTATAAAATCTAAAACGTTAGGTATTTGTTCGAATCTCTCTCTCTCTCTCTCTCTCTCTCTCTCTCTCTCTCTCTCTCTCTCTCTCTCTCTCTCTCTCTCTCTCTCTCTCTCTATCTATCTATCTATCTATCTATCTCTCTCTATCTATCTCTCTCTCTCTCTATCTCTCTCTCTATCTATCTATCTATCTATCTATCTATCTATCTATCTATCTATCATCTATCTATCTCTCTCTCCTCTCTCTCTCTCTCTCTCTCTATATATATATATATATATATATATATATATATATATATATATATATATCTTGTCTTGATCAATGCATAGCAATTTAGTATTTTAAGGACTAAAATCGCATTTTAAACTTTCAGCTTGATTCCCCAAAGTTTAAATGTTGATAAATTTAGAATCCATTTTCAAAGCTTTGAACGCCCTTAACCAAGCAGGTCGATAGGAAGGTCGTCCCGGTAGCTCAGTTGGTAGAGCACTCACCTCCCAATCAAAGGGGCCGAGATCGAATCACTGTCCACCCAGCAGTGATTGGGTTGCTGGGTCTGTTCAGAAATGATGGGACGTACTTTGCGATAAACTAGAGTCCAATCTAAATGATGGCAAGCAATTATTCTTGTCCGTTTCACGCTAGAGACACCGGGATGAATTCCGGCTCCACGGGGCTTGATGTCTCTGATGAAGGGTCGATTTGAAGGCAGCGACGCCGTTTTATATCTGTGGAGAAAATAAAAGTAATGAAAACCTTTAAACGTCACTTGAAGGAAACTCGTGATCATAGCTGGTTGTCGCTCCAACACGGAACCCACTCCACGGCATCTGGGGAGCAGACTCTTAACCCACTCAACCCTAACACCGACTATATCCGTAGTTAACTCACTCAACCCTAACACCGACTATATCCGTAGTTAGCTCACTCAACCCTAACACCGACTATATCCGTAGTTAACTCACTCAACCCTAACACCGACTATATCCGTAGTTAGCTCACTCAACCCTAACACCGACTATATCCGTAGTTAACTCACTCAACCCTAACACCGACTATATCCGTAGTTAACTCACTCAACCCTAACACCGACTATATCCGTAGTTAGCTCACTCAACCCTAACACCGACGATATCCGTAGTTAGCTCACTCATCCCTAACACCGACTATATCCGTAGTTAGCTCACTCAACCCTAACACCGACTATATCCGTAGTTAACTCACTCAACCCTAACACCGACTATATCCGTAGTTAACTCACTCAACCCTACACCGACTATATCCGTAGTTAGCTCACTCAACCTAACACCGACTATATCCGTAGTTAACTCACTCAACCCTAACACCGACTATATCCGTAGTTAGCTCACTCAACCCTAACACCGACTTATCCGTAGTTAGCTCACTCAACCCTAACACCGACTATATCCGTAGTTAGCTCACTCAATCCTAACACCACTATATCCGTAGTTAACTCACTCAACCCTAACACCGACTATATCCGTAGTTAGCTCACTCAACCCTAACACCGACTATATCCGTAGTTACTCACTCAACCCTAACACCGACTATATCCGTAGTTAGCCACTCAACCCTAACACCAACTATATCCGTAGTTAACTAAATCAACCCTAACACCGACTATATCCGTAGTTACTCACTCAACCCTAACACCGACTATATCCGTAGTTAGCTCACTCAACCCTAACACCGACTATATCCGTAGTTAGCTCACTCAACCCTAACACCGACTATATCCGTAGTTAACTCACTCAACCCTAACACCGACTATATCCGTAGTTAGACTCACTCAACCCTAACACCGACTATATCCGTAGTTAACTCACTCTACCCTACACCTTATATCGTAGTTAATCACTCAACCTAACACGAGACTATTACCCGTAGTTAAGTCACTCAACCCTAACACCGACTATATCCATGTTAATCATCAACCTAACAGACTATATCCGTTAGTTATAGTCACTCACTACCCGACTATATCCGTAGTTAACTCACTCAACCCTAACACCGACTATATCCGTAGTTAACTCACTCAACCCTAACACCGACTATATCCGTAGTTAACTCACTCAACCCTAACACCGACTATATCCGTAGTTAACTCACTCAACCCTAACACCGACTATATCCGTAGTTTCCCCGGGGTTACTTTTACCCCATGCCTATTTATTACATTTTTCTGAGACAAATTGTATGCACAGTGTCAAAGCTAATGTTTTTAGATTTTACAGGGTAATGGAAGTTGAATAAAACTATCTATGTACATGCTCATTTTAAATACATTTTTTTCCAATTCTGAAAAGTAGCAAAAATCTCTAAGATTGAGTTAGTGAGTTCATGGTCAGTGCAGCTTGGCCCATCCTGGCATTCTCCAAGGATGTGCTCCATCGTCTGCTCTGGGCATCCACATGTACACAAGCTTGTACAGTCTAAGCCAGCCCCCACTTTTTCATGCTTTCAGCTGTTCTCCCAACAACTTGGAAGAAACTGATGATATCCTTTGGATTAAAACCCTGGACCTGCACGTTAATGAAGATCCAAATGTCCACAAGTCACCGTGAATGCCAATCTGCTAGAAGCTGTTGATTTTAACGAGGATAAAAGATGTGCCGCAATGTGGTCTAGTGGTTTGACACTCGCCCTCGGATCGGAAGGTCCTGGGTTGGAGTCATGCTCAGAGCGGCGCATGGTTGAGTCCTTGGAAAAGGTTCTTTGCTCGCATTCTCTCACTGTACTCAGATGTAAAATGAGTAACTGGCTATTTGCAGCGTTGTCTCTGTCGTCGGAAAAAAATAAAATTGTAATCTCGCCAAATTGTAGGGTTTGTGTCTTATCCTACTTGTTAAGTATTGTTGTTGACTTGGGACCCCCTGTAAAGCGCTTTTACCTTGTTTAGTGGTTATTGCGCAATATTATAGTTCAATTATTTATTTTAAAATGTTACCTTAAACCCAGCTACCAAAATCTCTCGTGGAGTGGAAGGACAGATGAGTTAAAGATATTTTAAAATGTGACAATTCTGGGATTGGAGCCAGGCCTTTTGGTGTCAGGTGACAAGAGTTCAAGGTCCCACGTGACTAATATTAAGTCATATCAAATTCAACGTCTGTCAAAAATCCCCATTCCTTTTCATACCACCCATCTCTACCCGTCCTGTCAACGATTATGTATGCACGGCGGATGGAAATCGGGTCAAAGGTCATTGTCCGGTCACGGTGACCTCATCGATTTGGGACGCCGTGGGATAAAAGCGTGTTGACCTGATTGGAAATAATTGGGAACGTTGGGGGAAAGGGGGAGGGGGGGGGGGCGGGGAATGAGGCCTGGGGGCGGGGCCAATAGATATGACAAAGGCCTTATCTAATTTGTCCCCATAAGTTGTTCGTCTTCAAATCGATTCTAGATCATGACAATAATGGTTGATAAACATTGCCTATAAAATCAATCAATGGAATTAATGATAATGGTTATCTATGCGTCCACAGGAAGGCAGTTTGAGTTGTCTTGGTATAAATTTAGTCTTCTCGAGAGTGTGTCACGGTTTTTGCATCGTGAATCTGATAGTGATACAATTGATCTGCCATAATAATAGTCAAATGGAATGGAATATTCAATGTAATCAACGAGCAGATCATGAGGACGTTTAGGATTTCCCCTTTGTCTGCAATACACGAATGCAACAATGAAGACGAACGAGTTCTGAACTCACTCTCTCTCTCTCTCTCTCTCTTTCTCTTTCTTTCTCTCTCTCTCTCTTTCTCTCTCTTCTCTTCTCTCTTCTCTCTCTCTCTCTCTCTCTCTCTCTCTCTCTCTCTCTCTCTCTCTTTCTCTCTCTTCCTTCTCTCTCTTTCTCTCTTCTCCTCTTTCTCTCTCTCTCTCTCTCTCTCTCTCTTTCTCTCTTTCTCTCTCTCTTTCTCTCTCTCTATCTCTCTCCCTCCCTCTCTCTCTTTCTCATTCATCAAGCTGTTTACAAGCGAAAACCCGATATATTTACACCATCTTTCTCGTTAAGTAAATTAAAGCTTCTACCGTTTTGAGACTCTAAGACACTTTCATTATCGTTAGAAATACTCTTCAACAGTCGTAACGTCACTTCCTTCCTAATGACGCATGAAAAGGGAATGAAAAGTTCTAGCCAGCATGAAGAATAACAAGTAATGATTATCTTTGTTTAGAACCAATATGGCCGCTGTTGCTGGGGGACGTGACGTCAGACTATTGAATCGAATTCAGCACTTGTCATCATTCTAATTTTAGCCATTCTAGTTTTATACATTTTTCTGTCCAGACTGTTACATTTTTTCTTTAAAAATAAAGGCCAAAAATAAATACCGAAAAAAAAAGGATTGCTGCATTTGCCAATTTTAACCCAAGAGTCCTATTACAACTGACTTCTATTCCTGTGCTCAGATATTATTCGAATCTGATTATGTCTGGGATTTCGTTCGTCTTCTCCGCCAATTTATTCATTCGTTTATTCCTTTGTTCTTATCTCCATCTATATCCATATTTATTTATTTCATTTATTACTCATTTGATGTAGTTTTTTTTTTTTTGTTCACCGTGTTCTATGACGCAATGTTTAAGATGGTCTAGCCATTTGGACACGTTGCCAAGAACGGGTGTGAACGTTACAATATTATTATAATCCCTTAAGGTCAATGTGTTAGGTCATCATATCACGTGACCCACAGACTTGTGTTGCTCGGTGAGGTCAACGGTACGGCGTCTCGTCTTGTCACAAAATTCAAGCAGTGTTAAGCGTGATCAGTGTCCAGATGGGTGACAGAAGAAACAGTAAGACAGATAGTATGTGCTACCGGGAAAGATCAACGGTTTTGAAATGTCCGACATTAAAGTATAGATAGTATGCAGATGACGTCACTCAGGCCTTTGTTATTGTTTTTGCCATCCGCGTTTGTGAGTTGTTCTCACTAAACTGTATTAACCGGACTATAAAAGTTCATGGTTACACAGAGTTTGTGTGTTGGTCCGTTATACTTCCGGATGGCAATGTTGTGAACTCCTTGGCCAAGCGCATTCTATCTATAGAAGAAAAGGAGGAGACTTTATCCAGGTGTATCAACTAGTTCATGCTATAGATAGTATGCGCTTGGCTTAGAAGCTCACAACATTGCCATCCGGAAGTATAACGGACCATCACACAAAACTGTGTGTATCCATGAACATTTATAGTCGGGTTATTACAGTTCAGTGAGCATTACTCATAAACGCGGATGGCAAAAAAAAAAACAATAACAAGACGTGATAACGTCAACTTCGAATATCTATAGACAGTATGCGCTTGGCTAAGAAGCTCATAACATTGCCATCCGGAAGTATAACGGACCAACACACAAAACTATGTATAACCATGAACGTTTATAGTCTGGTTAATACGGTTCAGTGAGAATAACTCACAAACGCGGATGGCAAAATATAATAACAAAGGCATGAGTGACGTCATCTTCGAACTATCTATAGATAATGTTGGTTACAAAGGTGTTTGTACTTATTCAAGAATAACGTTCACTGGACGTGATGATTTTAAAATATTTATCACCAGATGCGATACATCCATTCGTTAACGTTCATTTATTTCAAGAACTGTAAAAACATAGAAAAGTCCATGCGGGAGCTATCAGATGCTTTCAACAATGTCATAGATAGGGAACTAGACGCTTTAAAATATGAGTTTCATTGCTAAAGATAATTTGTTATGATGGTTAATATGTGTGTGTGTGTGTGTGTTTGTGTGTGTGTGTGTGTCTGTGTGTGTGTGTCCGTGTGTGTGCGTCTATGTGTGTGTGTGAGTCATTATGATGGATGAAATCTTTTCTTTTCTTTTATTTGTATTAAAATCTTTCTCCATTTTAAATCGTATAGCACGTTTTCACAATGGTATAACATATCATGTCGGAGTGATTGAGATGCTAAGTTTGAAATAAACGATCGAGTTCTTTGGTTAAATTAATTTGGTTAATCTTGGACAATGGGTGATATTGGTTCTTAAAGTTTCAAAGACTTAGTCTTTATCTATCTCATCATGTCAACGTTATGAGCCAGATGAAGCCTCTGAAGGAGTAAAGAAAGCTATGGAGACGACGTCATTCAGATCGTTATCATTGTCTTGGCAAATCGGAAAAAGGGTGATTTGTTCTCACCAATTTCTCTCACTCAGACTGTAAACGTTTTTGGTTACACATCGTTTTCTGTGTTGGTACAAATTGATCTGTCGTGCCGGGATTGGTGTGTATTTTACTTAACCACATAGCATCGACGTGGAATTGATTAAATATTTATATTTAGAATGAGATGACCTGGTTTGGAATTTAGTTGACCTCAGTTGATGTCCCAGCGTATTGATTGGTGGCCAGCTGGTGACGAGAATGAGGTCACGCATTCAGGCCGATGGATTCGGGGATTTGATGAATGAAATCAAACTATAAATATAAACAATTGATTATAATGTAGCATCTATCAACGGATCCACCATGCTCAATGCGCAGCACATTACGTCATATGTGACCCACCGTCCCTAAACGGTTTTATGTCGTGATGAATTGGGTGCTGGAAATTGATTTTATATTAACACGTATGCAGCTATGTGGTCTTGTGTTAAGACACTCACTTTCGGATCGGAAGGTCCTGGGTTCGAGCCTCGCTAGGTGCATGAGTCCTTGGAAAAGGCTCTTTACTCATATTATCTTACCTTACTCAGGTGTAAAATGAGTACCTGGCCTTTAACAGCGTTGTCTCTGTCCGAACAAAATGTAATATCGCCTAACAGGCGTCGTGTCTCGTTCCACATGTTAAATGTTGCTGTTGTTAAGCGACCCCTTGAAAAGCGCTTTGAGCACGTTTAGTGGATATTGCGCAATATGAAAGCTCAAACTTTTTTAAAACTTGTATGAAACTTGGGGTGACCATTTGTTCTTTATTGTGGAGAATTTGTTCTATTTGTTGCATCGCAAAAAAAAAAAAAAAAATTAAAAAAAAAAAACTCGAAGGTCCTGTTTGACATCGTTATATTTTCTAAATTCACTTTAGGTCCGTCTTCATCCCAACATAATATGTTTGTGCAATTATGTTATGAAGAAGTCTTTTTGAGCCATCTGCCAATAAAGCCGGAGTTTTTCCCAGTGTCTGAATTGTTAAAGAAACATTGCTTGCTATCCTTTATATAAGACGCCTTACTATGGCAAAGTGGTTTCCACTCGAGATGATATACATTGAGTCCATGGAAAAGGTTTTTTACCCGCAGACTCTCATCGTACTCAGGTATAAAATAAGTACCTGACAGGCAATAGCGTTGTCTCTGTCGGTAATTGCAATATCGCCCTCCAGGCTTCATGTCCTGTCCTACATGGTAAGATATGATTTTGGATAGGGACGCCCACTGCGCTCGTTTAGTGGATGTTGTGCTATATAAAAGCTTGTTTTTAAACATGGTCGTCTCTGCGCGTGAACAGAAAGGCCATAAAAAGTCTAACTGTCTGGATTCGATCCAAATCCTTTGAGCACTTTGATCAAATCTGTTTACAACTGGGACACGTGTAGACACAGACTCAATAGCGTCAATGACTGGCGTTTTAAACAACAGTTTTTGTTTTTGTTTGTTTTTTCCGTAACCCCTTATTTTCCTGACAAAGAGTTGAATCGAATTTAGATAAAATGCAAATTACTTGACAATAGACCCACGTCCTGTGTAAAGGGTAACAAGCAAACATTAGTTGTGTTCCACACAAACAAAAGAGAAAAACCTGACTTCTTAAGTCTTTTTCTTCTTCCATTCTTCTCCATGTTAACATATAACACATCTGTGTCAAAAGGCGTGTTATTGTAATTGCATTATTCTGGGAAAAAAATCATGTTTTTAGAATTTGTCAGAAATCTCATTCTCCTTCAAATAAATCTCGATCGATTAAATGGTCGCCATCTTGCCTTAAACTCTCAAACCTGGGACTGGAGATTTGAGATTTATTTTGTTGTTGACAAAATGAGCGTCGATATAATCCATGGATATAATACAAAGGGAGGTTATCTAGCCAAAATGTGAAATACGTGTTTTCTACAGTTTTCAGGAATAGATTTATAGATCAAAATAGATGAAAGGGGAGATAATATTTCGTGGACACGGAGATATCACAGTCAACATAGACCTGATCTAATCTACAGATTATTTAGGTTGGATGACAGATTAAGATCAAATTACCCTGTGTCTCCTTTAGCTCAGATAAAAAAATAGATTTGTTAACGATCACCTGACCTAAAATGGATGTAGCCCCCCCCCCCCCCCCACCCCTGCCCCCCGTACTTAGATAGAACCAGAGGCCTACTCGATTCATTGAAGAAATTAGGAATGTTCCGTTTTTAACACGAAGCACATCTTTACTCACACACCACAGACAGTGAACAGAAATGATCGTCCATTTTTGCTGGTGGATGAATTTATCATTGTGGTTATAATTTTAAATCATTATTAGATGTAGTGGTGGTAGTAGTAGTAGTAGTAGTAGTAGTAGTAGTAGTAGTAGTAGTAGTAGTAGTAGTAATAGTAGTAGTAGTAGTAGTAGTAGTAGTAGTAGTAGTATTAGTAGTATAAGTTAGTAGTAGTAGTTATAGTATAGTATAGTAGTAGGTAGT
>NC_088364.1:83164085-83194085 GCF_034508935.2 Berghia stephanieae
ATATATATATATATATATACTTATCTATCTACCTCTCACCCCCCCCCCCCCCCAACTCCTTCTCTCTCTTTCTCACTTTCTTTCTCTCTCTCTCTCTTTATTACTATCTCTCTCTCTCTCTCTCTCTCTCTCTCTCTCTCTCTCTCTGTGTGTGTGTGTATGTATGTGTGCCGAGAGCTATATTGTATTGGACAGGCGCTATATAGATAAATTACATTATTATTATTATTATTATTATTATTATTATTATTATTATTATTATTATTATTATTATTATTATTATTATTATTATTATTATATATATATATATCACCTTCTCTCTTTTTCTCTTTCAAGCTATTCTGGAGGGGGGGGGGGTGGGAGAGGTATAATGTGGATATATATTTCATTCGTCAGGTTCCTTCATTTAGTTTTGTACTATAATGATATTATGTTGCCTCTGGTTGTACCGTGAGTTCTTTTTATATATATACAAATATTTATTGTGTTTTATCTCGATAGTTCTAGAAGGTTTTGCCCGTTTGGTTTGGTCTGACTTTTCGTTATTTCCGTAAATGTCATTTTGGATGGCGGGGTCGGGGCTCGGCAGGGGGTGGGGGGGGGGGAGGGGGTGGGGGTGAAGATGGAGTCTAAAGAGAGGAGGCCGTTTGATTTATGTCTCTATAACAGTATCAATTCTCTGTCTCTCTCTCTCTCTCTCTCTCTCTCTCTCTCTCTCTCTCTATCTATCTATCTATCTATCTATCTATCTATCTCTCTATCTCTCTCACTTTCTCTCTCTATCTCTCTCTATCTATCTATCTATCTATCTATCTCTCTATCTCTCTCACTTTCTCTCTCTATCTCTCTCTCGATCTCTCTATATCTCTCTCTATCTCTCTATCTCTCTCTATCTATCTATCTCTCTATCTTTCTATCTCTCTATCTCTCTCTCTATCTCTCTCTCTCTCTCTCTCTCTCACTCTTTCCTCTTTGTCTGCCCCCACCCCCTCTGAACACTGTAAACGGCCAGGTACTCATTTTACACCTGAGTACGGTGAGAGAATATGAGTAAAGAGCCTGTTCCAATAACTAAACTATGCACCGAATCGAGAACCTTCAGAGTGTCATACCACGTGACCACATAGCCGCACAATATGGTATTATGTCGGTATAAACCACGATATAGAAGGAACGGCAAGGTACTCGTCTTACACCTGAGTACGGTGAGAGAATTCACGTATTAATACATGTTAAGAGGGCATCTCAAACAAACAGCAATATATTGGTATTACAAGACATAACGTAACGCCTGTACAGCTAAATTATACTAGTTTTACAGTCAAGGTACCCATTTACACTTGAAAAGGTGAGGAAATGTGAGTATAGAGCCTTTTCTTCAATCAAATGGGAACCAGTAACCTTAAGTTCTTGAGGCGAGTGCCCAGGTATAGATAGTATGCAGATGACGTCACTCAGGCCTTTGTTATTGTTTTTGCCATCCGCGTTTTGTGAGTTGTTCTCACTAAGCTGTATCAACCTGACTATAAACGTTCATGGTTACACAGAGTTTGTGTGTTGGTCCGTTATACTTCCGGATGGTAATGTTATGAACTCCTTGGCCAAGCGCATTCTATCTATAAGAGTACAAAAAGAACACACACAAACACACACCCACACACACGTAGAAACTGTCTTTATTAATTTGTCCTGTTGTGTTGTGTAGTGTGTTTTACGCTGTATCCCGTCATACATGGAAAAAACACGCATTGTGAAGCTATGTGGTCGCGTGGTAAGACACTCGCCTCCAGTCCGGACGGTCAAGGGATCGAGTCCAGCTCTGAGCACCGCATAGTTGACTCCTTTAAAAAGGCTCTTTACCCACATTCTCTCACAGTACTCAGGTGTAAAATGAGTACCTATCAGTTAACAGCGTTGTCTCTGTCGGAAAAAATGTTTTGTCCTACATGTTACTGTAAGAGAGTTAGCTTATAGCAAGTGGGTTTAATGAGTTCACAGTGCTTGTATATCAGTTAAACTTGGTCATTATATTGAGTAGTCTAGGACAGTTTTACGTTCCAAAGTTAAAGGATTGGTCATTATATTGAGTACTAGAAAATTATTTCTTTGATCGGTGTTACTTGGTATTTGGGGATAAAAGCATTAAGTTATAGTTGGTATTCATCATTTAGGCGTACGATATTATTTGGGCGTAGCGTATTTGTTATTTGGGCGTACGGATTATTTAGGCGTACGCCATTTGATTATTTAGGCGTAAAACTGACCTTTGGTGAAAGGAATTGTGGGACAGTTTACAATAGGATATAAAACAGTGTGTCTGATCAAACGGGGATCATTCTACCTTTTGATTCTGCATTCAACTTGACCATGAGCTGCACACTTTAAACCTTTTGTGCTAACCATCATTTATTTGCTTTTACGGACTTAGAAATATTCCACGAATATTGAAAATGGTTACTTAGGCAAAATTGACTTTACATGTGGACTGATTTTACGGATTTGGAATTTATGAAACTGATTGAATTATGACCATGCTATTTGATTTGGATTTGGAATTTATCACAAACAAATAAAACTGTAAGAAATGAAACTTGGAATCTGGACTTTTATTTGAATGTCTTGATGTTGTGCATTCAATTATCATCACCGACCCTGAACTCTTTCGTCATTATTAACATCTACAACACGACGCAAAGGATAATACTACCATCTATGAAAAACACCACTATGCGATCATCAGCCATTACATATGTGTGCGACTACCCCACATTATGTATCTTATTTGGTGCCGTGACCAGGATGTGTTCTTGTGAAGATGTTTTTAAATTAACGAAGTTGGCTAAAATTTTGAATTACTTTATCTTAATATAATGAAACCAGAACAACTACCACAATTAAAAATAATAAAGCAAAATAAATTAAGATCAAAAAATTATAAAAGTATAGGTTATGCTGAAAATTTAGACGAGGATTATATTTTTGTATTTGAGGGAATTTGGGAGTTATCATTTGAAGCTAAATCAGGAGTTATAGGAGTAGGAGACAAAGTTTTTATTCCCGGGGAAAACATAATAGAAGTGGGTACTGTAAAAGAAATAATTAGAGGGATAGAAGTCACTGAATTAAGTTCAACAGAAAGTGAAGGAATTACTTTGAGGGATATTAAAATTGACCATATATATCACGATGAAGTTGGGCCTAGTGAACAAAGGGGTAAATTAAAAATAGAATTAGATGTGGATGTTTCTGTTCTCGAGGAAATAGAAATCAACATGATTTGCTGTAGGAGGGTTTAGTGATTATGTTATTTGGTAACAAGAAATGGCACAATTTTTAGAATTTTTTACAATTAGATGCCCGGGTTGCAATAAAGTTTTTGGGGAAGCAGAATATTTATCAAAAGATAATTTTTTTCATTTTAGTGATACTCAAGGAACCGTAATTATCGATGAGATAAGTGATATTAAACTAGGGCAATATGTTATAGATGAAACGAGTAAGACGGTGTCCATTCATTGCGATAAAGATTTATGTGATGCTGAAATAGGTTATTATTATATAGCTTTAACATTGGAAGAAATAGAGGCATTTGAAGGAAAATATTTAATATACAGCGAGTGTATTGAAAGAATATTGGTAAGAGATAATGAATAAAGAAATAAATAATTATTAACAACGAAAAAAAAAAAAATAAAGTCAGAAATGAAAACTATAATAGTGTGTGAGTATTGTAGAGAAATTTTGGATGTTAAGGAACCTTTATATTGGCGTAATAAATTTGAAAGTGTTGATAAAATAATAGCAGTAAGGGATACTACTGAAGACAGAGAATTAGTACATTGTATCAAATGTTTAAAAATAATTGGTTATTGTCGTAGAAACGTTTACACCATATATGAGCGTAATATATCTGTTTCCTCCAAGTTATCTAAAGTTATTTCGAAACACGGTGTCCGAAGGTAAATAAATAAATAAATACAAGGAATTAGTTAAGGGGATATTAATTAAGAAACAAAACAAACAAAAATGGCCGAAAATCCGGTAATTGATGCAGCAACAATAGTACAAAATTTACAATTAACACTAGATCAATTGTCGAGTTCTATCTCAAATCAAGGAGTAGGTCACTTGATAGAACCCTTTGACGGGGCTTCTCACAAATTTGCGGAATGGATTAAGAGTGTTGAAAAATATAGCTTGCTCAATAGTTACAATGATGTAAACCAGATAAAAATTGCGTTAATGACAGCAAAGGGGCCTGTCAGTGATTTTATTGTTCACTGGCAAAAGGATAATTCAAATAATATACAGACTTGGAATGCTTTGAAAGCTGAGTTAGCTGTTCATTTTTCAAATATTACGAGTCCAGAGCAAGCAACAAATCTGTTAAGGCAGATTAAACAAAAGCCCGGTGAGACAATTACTGCATTTAATCAAAGATTGCTTAATCTCGCATCAGAGGCATTTGCAGATGTTAGAATGGATTTAGCAGAAACTAAAACTCTCGTGGAGAGACAGTTAGTAAGCTATTTTGTAGACGGACTGTTAGATGATGGAATGAAATTTAGGATATTGAGAGAAAGTCCACAAACGTTAGATGCAGCTTTGAAAATAGCTATAGGGGAGCAAAATTTAAGAAGAAGATTCGTTTCTCGATTTTCTTCTAATGTACGTAAAGAAGAGGACATGGAAGTCCAATATATGAAAACAAAAATAAAGTATGCACAATATGCGGCAGACAGGGACATATTGCTGTTAACTGCAGAAGAAGGGAGATTAATGTAGTGACTAATGACACAAGACATAGAAATCAGCCTATCCGATGTTACTTTTGTAACAAGCTAGGACATATCCAAAGGGATTGCCGAAGTTTGAAAAGTGCTCAAAGGGGCAATTCGATGAATTCAAATTCACAAAGTGGCTACAGTAATTATAATCGACGTGGAAATTCAGGTGGTAATTTTGATCGGAACAAGGAATGGGATAAGCCGAATCGACAAAGTTTTCATGAATTCAACAGAACTTTTAGGACGTTTAATAAACCAAACACAAAAAACTAGAAAACTCTTCAAAGAGCGAAACCGCTTTGGGGAGAAAAAATAATTCTCAATATTCAGTCTACAGTTTAAATGTTTCAAATAACCCAAATTCTTGTCTCGTTAAAATACAACAAGCACAAATAAGAGCGCTTGTAGATACGGATCAGAACTTAGTATAATTAATCAGCGAGTTTATAACAGCCTTAAGTATAAAACACCATTAAAAAGAAAACGCATAACATTGTGTTCTGCAAATGGTTCTAATCTAAATGTTTTAGGTGAAGTAGAATTAGATTTTAAAATAGCTGGCATTAGGTTAAAACACAGCTTTATCGTAGTTTCAGATTTGAATAGAAGTATAATCCTTGGTAGGGATTTTTTAGTTAAAAATGGTGTTAGATTATATTTTGATCTAGGGAAAATGAGAATACAGAATGCCTATGTTCCGTTAGAAAATGATATTCACGTGTCAGCAGTATCTCGTTTAACAAAAACCATAGAGATAAAACCGAAAACTGTGTATCTAGTAGAGGCAAGGATAAAGAAAAATCCATATTTTGATGAGGAGAAAAGTTATGAAATTATAGAGTTAGACAGGGGATTTATAAGCGAACAGCCAGAAATTAAAATAAGCTCATCAATAATTAGATTGAATAAAAAAACGAACATTTCCTCTACAGCTAATAAATCTATCAAATAAATATGTTCGGTTGAAAAGAGGTTGTATCATTGGAAAAATACAAGAGGTGAGCGTGGTTAACGCTATTGATTGTCCTCGATTAAACCCAAAAACCGAAGTTAAGTCGATGAGGAATTCATTAAACAAATTATAGTAAATGATGAATGTAAGAAGCCAGTGACAGAAATGATTCTCAGAAATAAAAATGTATTTGCGTTTGATGATTCAGATTTACAATGTACTGATCTATTAGAAGCCGACATAGATACAGGTAACCATGACCCCATTAACCTGCGCCCGTATAGAATACCGTTATCACAGAGAGATAATGTTAGTGACACGATAGATGAAATGTTGAGTGCTGGAATTATCAGGCCAAGTTTTAGCCCATGGAATTTTCCGGTAGTTCTAGTAGAAAAGAAAGTAGATGGTTTAGGTAATAAACCGAAACCACGCATGTGCATTGATTTTAGGGCATTGAATAAAATAGTGAGAATAAAAAGTTATCCTATTCCACTGATTGATGATATAATTGGTAATTTAAAAGGTAGTCAGTATTTTTCATTATTTGATTTAAAGTCTGGATTTCATCAAATTTCAATGTGTGAAAGTTCCATTCCGAAAACCTCATTTTCATGTTTTAAAGGTAAATATGAGTTTAACGTTTTACCATTGGCTTAAAGAACGCACCTTCCATATTTCAACGTATGATAAATAAGTTGTTGATAGGGTATGAACATTTTGCAACAGCTTATATAGATGACATATTGATTCATACAAAATCAACACTGGAAGATCATTTATACCATATCCAATTAGTGTTTGATCGGCTTTTACAACATAATTTGAGACTAAAATTATCCAAATGTAGTTTTGCACAATCAGAGACTAAGTATTTAGGCTTTATAATAAACACCAAAGGAGTTAAACCTGATACTGAAAAGGTGAACGCGATTAAATCGTTGAAACCTCCAGCGAGTGTAAAACAAGCACGCAGTTTTTTAGGTTTGACAAGTTGGTACAGGCGTTTCATTCCAAATTTTGCTAAAATAGCCGAGCCGATCATCTCGTTGACAAAGAAATATGCACGTTTTAATTGGGATGAAAACTGTCAAAGAGCATTTGATTATATGAAGGATAGTTTAACTGTGGTTCCATTGCTCGCGTACCCTGATCCAAACAAGCCTTACATTTTGTATACTGATAGTTCAGATACATGTGTAGGTGCAGTTCTAGTACAAAGTTGTGAAGATGAAAAAGAGTGTATACGAGGCATTTCCAGTGAAAAACCAATATACTTTTTAAGTCATAAAATGTCGCAGTCACAAATAAAGTCATATTCAACTTCAGAGAAAGAAGCTTTTGCAATTCATTATGCCCTGAATAAATTACATTATTATTTATATAATGCGAAATTTGTAATAAAAACAGACCACCAGCCTTTAAAATATTTGTTTAGTGCGGAACAGAAAAATAGAAGAATTCAAGCCTGGGCGTTAACTATAAACTCTTATGACTGTGAAATAGAATATTTAAAAGGATCAGAAAATGTATGTGCCGATTTGTTATCTCGATCGCCGCCAGAAAATGAAGATACCACTGTTGAAATCGCAACTTTAAATTCAAATAAATTTAATCCCGAGGAATTTATAAATGTCGAAGTCCATGATGAAAATAATGACGAACGCCCTACGTTACCCGACTTTGATATAAAAGATGAACAACAGAAGGATTCAGATATAGTAGAAATAAAAACAAAATTAACAGATGGAACAGCTGATACTTCTTTATATAATAAATTCATCGTAGTTGATGACATTCTATATTATATTTCACAAGTAGATGAGGATCCAATATTAAGACTGTATGTGCCAAAGCATTTAAAGCAACATGTGATTAAACAGTACCATCATTCAAATGGGCATATGTCAGTAGGAAAAATGTTCGATGCTATAAAATTAAAATATTATTGGCCAAATTTATATAAGGAGTTACATGAGATTCTAGGAGAATGTGTGACATGTAAAGTAAGAAATATGAAACAACAAAAAGCACCGATACAAGATACAGATATCCCACCTTATCCTATGGCAAGCGTCTCTTTAGATTTATCGGGACCTTACAAACAAACGTTGTCAGGAAATAAATATATTGTAACTTTTATAGACAAATATTCAGGTTGGCCGGAGGCATTTCCAGTGCCAGATAAGACGGCTGACAGTATCATAAACCTTTTGCTAGAAGAAATAATACCTAGACATTCATGCTTATTATCAATTACTACAGACAACGGACGAGAGTTTGATAATAAATATTTTAAAGAAACTCTTGAATATTTAAATATTGTTCATATTAAAACAAGTTTCTATCACCCCGAAGCAAATAGTAAAGTTGAAAGAAGTCATAGGACTATGCATGACCTATTAGCAAAAAAAATGCAGGAAAATATTGACACATGGGATATACACTTGAATAATATATTGCTAGCAATACGCACTAATGTTTCGAAAACCACAAAAATGTCTCCATTTTTTTTGTTATACCATAGAGACCCAGTACTCCCTCTAGACAATGTGTTAAAACCCAGAAGAAAATACGAAGGTGAGGAATTCCATAAAATCGCGTTAGAAAATCAACATCGTACGTTTATGACACTTGTAAAGAACACGAAAGAAGCGAGGCGTAAACAAAATACAGTCATAAATAAAAACAGAAAGGACGTAACACTTAAAGTAGGAGATCCTGTATATTATCGTAATCATGCTAAATCCAGCAAACTAGAAAATAATTGGCTGACCCATCACATTATAGTTAAACAAACAACACCAGTATCCTTTTTGATAAAAAATCAATTAACTAACAGGATAATAAAAGCACATGCAAATGATCTTAGATTAGCAAATCTTGAATGGCAAATAAAGCCACAACAAGGACGAATATTACGTAAAGCAGCACTTGCAGAATCACCACCGGAGGATAGTGATAACGAAAGTAATGATTCAGACAGTAGTCAAAACACTATCATTTATGATTATAATGAGAGAACTGATATCCCAAAATTAAACGAACCAAATCCAAATTTTGTGAATAATGATAGCGAAAATTTGATTGATAATGAAGAGGAAAATCTAGCTGATGAGGAAGAGATAATGGATTATGAATCCAACCAACCTACCACTATGATAGGTACACCAGCACAAGAAGATAGTATTATGAAAACGTTTAATAAACGTAAAGTCTTGGACGATTCAGATCAATCTGAAGATGGCATTCCTATGTTCGAATTACAAAAACGACTTAGAACAAAAGCTTATAAAAACACAAGGAGCAGAAAAAATGTTCATGAAATCCAGTGTAAAAATAGACCAATTACTAATTCGACTCGCAAAGTCGATGATATTTGCAAAGTTATCAAGACTGTATTGTCAAATATATAAGAAACTACGAATTATAATCAGACTGTATTGTCAAATATATAAGAGACTGAATATTTAATTTTAAAAGGTTTCAAAGTGAATGTAAAGAAAATAATACTGGTTTATGAAATAAGACTGAAAAGTCAGACAGCTGATAATGATTGTGACACAAGCGGTTAGCTTGTAAAGTATCAGTTTTAAAAAAAAAAAAATTTAAAAAAAAAAAGGAAAATGAGAAGAATATTATTTTCTTAAAGAAAGTACCGATCGGACGAAAGAACGTTGACGAAGCATACAAAAGAATCAAAATTTTTATCTTTTATGTTATGATTTATAACTGTACAGTATTAATGATACCTCTATAAATGTAATATTTATGAAGTTAATATTATGTACTACCAATAACCTTGAGTTATGAATGGTGTGATTTAAGTTGATGTTTGTACTTGTCCACAGGTGGGGCACGAACCATCAGTCGGTGTTCATTACCCTTTACCTTTCCCTGTTTCTAACCAAAGCTATTGTGGTCAAAGAAAATGTTGTGTTTGACAAAGTAAAGGAAATCAGTTCCTCACGAAGTTCATGGATCATAACGCTGGTCCTAAGTTTACAACCGTATGAAGATTTAATTAACGATTTCTCTGAGAAGGCGTCACAGCTAGAAAAATTAGTTTTTGGGGCAATAAAAAGTGACATAGGAAGGATGCAACCACCATATCGGGTTCATTTTGAATTTATCAAACATGAACTGGAGCATATAACAAACATGAAATACGAAATAACAAATAGTTTTCAAAGTTACAAATCTTTAAATCAAAGGAACAAGAGATCATTGCTTCCCTTCGTAGGCAAGGCAATGAGTTTTTTATTTGGTACTACGAGTGAAAGTGATTTAAGAAATATTCGGAAGGCGATGAAAAAGTTGAAACAAAGTCAAAATAAAATCCAACATATTGTTAAAGAAAGTTTGTCTTTCATTAACATGTCGCATGCAGAAATAGTTAAAATAGAGTGAGAATTAATAAAATAAATGTTGGACTTGCTCGACTATATAGACAAGTGAATCAAGGCTACAGTGAATTAAAAACCGATTTGGGAGGTTTTAAAACCTTTGTGAGTGTCTATATACAATTAGACAAAATTGCTAACGACATTCGTGAAATGATGTTAGAAACAATAGCACGTTTGGAAAATCTGCAATTACAGATTGCTGTAGTGTCGATGGGAAAATTATCTCCATCAGTGCTTCCACCAAAGTTACTGATAAATATGTTAGTGGAAATAAAATCTAATTTGCCATTATCATTAACGTTGCCAATAGATCCATTGACACAATTATGGAATTATTACAAAATATTGTCATGTTCAACAAGCTTTGAAGACAATAACCTTTTGATTATGATTTCTGTACCACTAGTAAATAATGGAAGAAAAATGGAAATCTTTGCGGTCCATAATTTACCAATCCCAAATCTTAAAATGTTGTCACAAGACACGAACACTTATCAATATAATTCTAAGTTTATGGTTGCAAAATATGAACTAGAAGCTAATGCTATTGCGATCAATAAAGAGAAAACTAAATACGTTTTGTTATCTCGAATTGAAGCAGACACGTGTGCAAAACCTGAATTGCCGTATTGCGAATTCAAAAGTCCGATTTACCCCATTAATGTTAGTAAATTTTGTATTATAGCGTTGTTTTTGGAAAACAAAGAAAATATTAAAAAGCTTTGTAAGGTAACTGTAAGTTCTAATGAAAACCTTCCACAAGCTAAATATATCTCTCAGGGTCTGTGGATTGTAACGTCAGTATTTCCATTGCGATTTACAATACTTTGCGAAGACAAAACGATTAGTTCATTTACGTTACGTACAAAACCTCCACTTGATGTCGTAAAATTGCCTTTAGGATGTACTGCTAATAGTGATTATGTTACACTTCCCTCATATTACACAATGAACTCCACCATTAATGTACGAGCAAATTTCTCAGCACTCAAAATGAAAATTTCTGGTTCATCCTATACTTTGTGGGAGCCTCTGAACAGGGTGATAAATAAATATAATCAAACATGGGATATAAAGAACTTGGATAACGTTGCTGACATTGACATGTCTAGTTTGATAAATGATATAAATGCAATGAATGAGACCACCATTAGTGAAGGGTTAACTTTGTGGAAATTAGTTGCATTATTAGTAGGAAGTATATTAGCTGTCATAATAATGGTTGGAATAGGCTTGTTAAAACGGGATATAATTGTGCCTAAAGTCTTATCATGGTTAGGAAAGGGATTGAGTAAGCGGGAAAATTCAAGTTTGAACCCAACTGAAGTAATGGCGATGTCAAAACAAGACACACTTGGTGAATCGGAAGTGACTGAAACGCTAATGACGGCGACAACGACAGAGGCAACTCAAACACAGCCACAACAGAGGTCGGGAAATGTCCTAATCCCTTTGGTCTATCCACGGATACCTTGAAATGGAGTAACAATCTCGACAACCACTACGCATTGATACGTCCAGAATCAACACAATCTACAGACTACAAACTACACAGCAACCTCAATTACATCGTACCTTCCAACTTATACAAACTTGACAGAATTCATAAAATAATATCTGTATCAACACAGATTTCTTCCATGAACCTTTTTATATTTACATTCTTTATTGAACAATTGGATTACTTGTATTTACTTCTACGACAACAATACCCAACGATGTACGATGTCAATAATTACATAAACGTTCAAGATACGATTGTTTTTACAAAAATGATGTCCAATTGTGAACAATACTACTTCCTTCATATGCAGTGGTGAGCGTATTCAAATTTAAACTTATGTCAATATACAAGTGTGCAGCACCCATATCTACAACTTATAAACATTGAATATTATAATAAAGCCTGTCTTAGTATCATTGTAAAAGATAAAGGCTATATATGTATATAAGACAATGCAGGAAAAAGTATCGCAAAACGCCACATGAGCGATTTCCTTGGATTCATTATCGTATGATATTCAACAACCTGCGTTCAAATAACGAAAATATTGTTGACCTTATTCGACCCTACTACATACACTACTAGACTACGTTATTGTTACATCATCTACCTGGTGTTTGGACTCACGTCACCCACCGATACTCTACAGATTACATCATCTACCTGGTGTGTACTCACATGCCACCTCATCGAAACTCGATCAACAAACACAGACAATTACAACACACGACCTCTGTCGAACTACACACGAACTCTTTGTCAACACATGGCTGAGTTCACAACTTTCTTTTGACTTGCTGGATAAGTCAAACTTCATTTAAATTCAAGATCTCGCACACAGTTAATCTTGAATTTTTACAATTTCATCTACAATGAGATTCAACTATACACAAGACAACCACAAATATCACGAGGAGAATCGACCCAGATGCCGGAGATGAATGGATTACAGCGACGTCACAAGACCAAGAAACAACCCAACAGGTTAAGCATACGTTTGCTACCTGTAGAGTCTTTTTTCGTCCAATTCAAAAGACTCGAACAAATACAACACACTAATTACAAAAGTTGGTCACTTTAGTAACAGCCCACAATCACATACTGTGTTAGATTTTACTTATTTAGTTATTTACACTGTACTAAATATGAATAAGTCGGACAGACAAATGACTGATTATTTACTAAACACTAAATATGTGATGTGAACAAGTCGGACAGACTAATGTCTGATTATTTATTAAACACTAAATATTTGAATGTGAAGACATTATGGTGATAATTCGAAGACATTTACAGAGGAAAAAGTTTTTAATTAATTAACAATAATTAAAGTGAATTTATGACACTTGGGCTATTCAGTGACCACAACACACACAACAATGCAACACGTAGACTAGATACAATCACCTCAACTCTTATAGTTGATATATTTTTTTTTCATTACATGAAAACTCATTCTAAATGGAGACAATGACTTAATTAACAATTACTGACAATTTTTACAGGATGACCATTCTCAAAACGAACGGATTACTGAGAAATGTGACCTCTGATGGATGACCACAAAGAACAATTTGATATCAATGTAGTTGTAAACTACACCCTCATGACTTAAAAAGCTTAAAAAATTGAAACATCAACAATGAACAATGAATGATAATAACTTCAACTTGAATTTTAAAATGATGATAATGCTATTATTATGATTTATTTTTAAATATTTTTTATTACTAATTGAAATGTAATCCTTCGTATATGGATCTAGATGTCTATAATACATTATTTGTACCACATATTATAAGTAGGAATTAATGTAATAATGTTGTTTAAATGGAATCATACAATATAAGGGAATATACAAGGTACTGGTTTTGATATGTCAGTAAATGAGTAGACATACATGGAAGCTGAGATTATCACCCATGTCGTGAAGAGTTGAATTTGAGATTGAATAAGACAACGTGAGTATATCACAAATGGAATTTGAACCATCCTTTTTCACGCAATACTATTTATGTGTGATGGGATATGACGAGAATTAAACACTTTTATTGCTATGAAGATGGAAGTTAAGGTGAAAAGATATTTTTTCTTTGAACTTTTAATTACTTGATATCTTACTGTCAATGTTGTAATGCCTTAAAAAGTATAATCGATAAATATAAAAATGTTTAATCAACTTTCGTGTTGGTAAATTTAAATTTTAATCACTTTTAAATGATAGATACCTTACTGTTGATGTTGTAATTTGAAAGAAAAATCTATAATCGATATATATATATCTATTTAGATGTTGTAATCAAATTTGATGTTTGTGAATTTATCAATGTTGTAATACTATAAAACCTATAATTGATATATATGAATGTTGTAATCAACTTTGGTGTTTTTGAATTTAAAGTTTAAAGTTTTTAAATATTTAACTGGTATAAGTATTATCATTTTAAACATTTATTTATTACATTTTAGTTGGACATTACATATATATTTAATCTCTCACTGTAATTTTTTTGAATTGAAATTGTTTTAAAGTCAATTTAAATTCTAAGAAAGGGGCGTATGTAAGAGAGTTAGCTTATAGCAAGTGGGTTTAATGAGTTCACAGTGCTTGTATATCAGTTAAACTTGGTCATTATATTGAGTAGTCTAGGACAGTTTTACGTTCCAAAGTTAAAGGATTGGTCATTATATTGAGTACTAGAAAATTATTTCTTTGATCGGTGTTACTTGGTATTTGGGGATAAAAGCATTAAGTTATAGTTGGTATTCATCATTTAGGCGTACGATATTATTTGGGCGTAGCGTATTTGTTATTTGGGCGTACGGATTATTTAGGCGTACGCCATTTGATTATTTAGGCGTAAAACTGACCTTTGGTGAAAGGAATTGTGGGACAGTTTACAATAGGATATAAAACAGTGTGTCTGATCAAACGGGGATCATTCTACCTTTTGATTCTGCATTCAACTTGACCATGAGCTGCACACTTTAAACCTTTTGTGCTAACCATCATTTATTTGCTTTTACGGACTTAGAAATATTCCACGAATATTGAAAATGGTTACTTAGGCAAAATTGACTTTACATGTGGACTGATTTTACGGATTTGGAATTTATGAAACTGATTGAATTATGACCATGCTATTTGATTTGGATTTGGAATTTATCACAAACAAATAAAACTGTAAGAAATGAAACTTGGAATCTGGACTTTTATTTGAATGTCTTGATGTTGTGCATTCAATTATCATCACCGACCCCTGAACTCTTTCGTCATTATTAACATCTACAACACGACGCAAAGGATAATACTACCATCTATGAAAAACACCACTATGCGATC
Source organism: Berghia stephanieae (assembly GCF_034508935.2). Taxonomy (NCBI): domain Eukaryota; kingdom Metazoa; phylum Mollusca; class Gastropoda; order Nudibranchia; family Aeolidiidae; genus Berghia; species Berghia stephanieae. Next base: position 83,179,078 of record NC_088364.1, read on the forward strand.
ATCAGCCATTACATATGTGTGCGACTACCCCACATTACGTCTTGCTGCTGTAAAGCGTTGTGAGCATTTCCCAAAGGACTCAACTATGCGTCGCTCAGAGCGGGTCTCGAACCCTGAACCTTCTAGTCCGAAAGGTGAGAGTCACACAACTAGGCCACATAGCCGCAAATTGGGTATTAGCAAATGATCTGCCTTTCCCTGAAAAAACAATCCAACAACAAACAACACGTGATTAGGATTTTGGACAGATTACTCATCCTTCAAAGTATATCCGTATTCTCATATTTTAAATGTTGATTATATGGCGGAGTATTTATTCAATGATCGGTATTTGAAGAACGCGTTATGGACAAAAACATTTTAAAACGTTCCCCGCCCCCCCCCCCCCCAATCCACCCCTTCCCCAAGGGGACTAAATTATGGGGGTTTTTTTACCCAGTGGGAGACCGTGAATTGTACTCAAGATATTGATAAGCGGCCCTTTGTTTGACACTAGATCAACGTGCACTAATTTGCAGGTCTGATAACCCAATTCCTTATGGACTCATTGTTGTAATGGAAATCTCGTTCGGGTGTCAGACCTGCAATTATGAACACGTCGCACAAGATGAATAAAGATATGCAAAACAAAATGGTTTAAAAGAAAGCTTTCATACAGAATGTTATTAATAAAACAGCTTCCAAAATTAACATTTTAATTTTAAAATATGCCAAACACAGAACAATTCGAACCCAAAACCCTTCGTCAGCCACTAACAAAGAATAACCCAGTACAGTAAAAACGTTCATACATCACATGATATCCTCAGACAGGCAGTGGAAGGAAATCAATTGGTCCAGATACAAGATAGATACGTGAAAAACTTCTGACATACATGATAGTTCTTCAGGACAGAGAATGGAAAATCAAGAGATAGATACGTAAAACTGCCTGGTTTGGGACGAGATGGGGACATTTTGAAATGACTGATCAGTGTTGAAAGACATCGTTGTTTACAGACAACTGGTCGTTGCTTGAATAGAGAATAGGATGTGTGGGCGGTGGACAAAATCATTCCCTTTCTATCTTGTGAAGGGATCTTGGTTAAGTCTGTCAAATTATTCCAGTCATGGCAGCTAGTGACGTCACGTTGCCATAGAAATACGTCACAACACACGTGGGCGGGGCAGTCAGATGCCCTAATATCGTATGTACTTAACGATTTGGTAATTGATATAAAGCACTGGGGATTAGTGGGTGGTGATTTGTGGGGATGGGGGAACTGGGGGCGGGGGGGGGGGGGGGGATGGAAATAAAGGGAGATGAAAGACGTTGTAGGATGATACAGATGGGCAGGGGGAAGAGAGGGAGTACATAAAGGAGGAGGGGAGGAGAAGGAATGGGGGTTTTATTAGGAGGACATGGGATGAGGAAGAGGAACCCGGAGAGAGAGAGAGAGAGAGAGAGAGAGAGAGAGAGAGGTGGGGGGGGGAGGGAGGGAGTATTTATGGGAGGAGGGGATGAGAAGTCGTTTTAGGAGGATGGAGGTGAGGAAGAGGGGGGAGTTATAGGGAAAAGGGCGGAAGAGTGATTTTAGGAAAATAAGAATGAGGAGGAGGTAGATGGGAGGTGTTTATAGGAAGAGGAAAGGAGAAGGAGTGTTTTAGAGCATACGTATGAGATGGAGGGAGAGAGGGAGTAGTTATAGAAAGGAGAAAGGAGAAAGAGTGATTTTAAGAGGCCGAAGATGAGGGATGGAGAGAGGCGGTAATGATATGATGAGGGATGGAGAGAGAGAGAGAGAGAGGGGAGAGAGAGAGAGAAAGAGAGGGGGAGAGATAGAGAGAGAGAGGGGGGGGGGGGAGAGAGAGAAAGAGAGGGGGAGGGGGAGAGAGGGAGAGAGAGAGAGAAAGAGAGGGGGAGAGAGAGATAGAGAGAGAGGGAGAGAGAGAGAGAAAGAGGGGGAGAGAGAGAGAGAGAGAGAGAGGAGAGAGAGAGAGAGGGAGAGAGAGGGAGATAGATAGAGAGAGATAGAGAGAGAGGGAGAGAGAGAGGGAGAGAGAGATAGAGAGAGAGGGAGATAGAGAGGGAGAGAGAGATAGAGAGAGAGGGAGAGAGAGAGAGGGAGAGAGAGAGAGGGAGAGAGAGAGAGGGAGAGAGAGATAGAGAGAGAGATAGAGAGAGAGAGAGATAGAGAGAGAGAGAGAGATAGAGAGAGAGAGGGAGAGAGAGGGAGATAGATAGAGAGAGATAGAGAGAGAGGGAGAGAGAGGGAGATAGATAGAGAGAGATAGAGAGAGAGAAGATGAGAGAGAGAGAGAGAGAGGGAGAGAGAGGGAGATAGATAGAGAGAGAGAGAGGGAGAGAGAGGGAGAGAGAGATAGAGAGAGAGAGAGATAGAGAGAGAGAGAGGGAGAGAGAGGGAGATAGATAGAGAGAGAGAGAGAGAGGGAGAGAGAGGGAGATAGATAGAGAGAGATAGAGAGAGAGGAGAGATAGAGAGAGAGAGAGGGAGAGAGAGGGAGATAGATAGAGAGAGATAGAGAGAGAGGAGAGAGAGAGGGAGAGAGATAAGAGAGAGAGAGAGGGAGAGAGAGGGAGATAGATAGAGAGAGATAGAGAGAGAGGAGAGAGAGGGAGATAGATAGAGAGAGATAGAGAGAGGGGAGAGAGAGAGGGAGAGAGAGAGAGAGAGAGAGAGAGAGAGAGAGAGAGAGAGAGAGAGAGAGAGAGAGAGAGAGAAAGTGGTTTTACAAATGTAGGAAAGAGGAGAAGCTTTCTATATCAAGGAAAAAAAACCCGAGATGCCAACAAAAGGGCTGGAACCCGGAACCTTGTATACCTGACCCTTTCTGGGTGTAAATGAAAACAATAAAAACCTTATCCTTATACTTCGCCGAAGTCACGGGTTTGAAAGCTTTGGCCAAGATGACAGTCATTGAAATCGATGGATAGTTTTCTAGTCAAATGTTTAAATATGAGTTTTTCCAAATTACGTCAGTCGTGACGTCAGCACGTCGGCATTCTCGAATCAACACAAAACGATGACGTTTTCTTGTCAAGATCTTACATTGATTGAAAAGGATGCAGAAGTCAACGAATTTGTGAGGAACATTTCAAAAGAGTTCCTTGTAAGATATGTCAACCAAATTAATTGTGCGGCTATGTGGTCTTGTGGTATGACATTCGCTTTCGGATCGGAAGGTCCTGGGTTCGAGCTCGCTCGGCGCATAGTTGAGTCCTTGGAAAAGGCTCTTTACTCACAACTCTCACCGTACTCAGGTGTAAAATGAGTTCCGGGCCGTGAACAGCGTTGTCTTTATCCGAAAAAATAATATAATTTCGCCCTAACAGGTGTCAAGTTTTGGCCCTACATATTAAGTGTTGCTGCTGGTCAGCGACCCCTTGTAAAGCGCTTTGAGCACGTTTAGTGGATATTGCGCTATATAAAAGCTCAATTTGAATTATCAAGACAACAAGTACTACTAGGTCAATGAAAGTTTAAAATGTCGTGGAAATCCTTGGTCTTTGAGGACAAATGTCAACATTGACAACATTGCTGCCTTGACATTCCCGTCACATGACAATCCGGGAACAAACAAATCTCCGATAGAAATCTGTCAACTCAGTTGCACAGAATGATAAAATAAAAACCCGTAAAACTACAAAGACATTGTGAAATACTAAAACGCACTTAGTGTGAAATCAACAGACAGCATTCATTGTAAAATGGACAATTTGGAATATATGATCACTATTTCAAATAATTTAAAGCTAGAGATTTCATATCAATATTCAGTAATGGGCATGATCTATATTAACTTTCCATGTGCTCGAGGTCATTGGTCACATTGCAAAATGTGTTCAAAGTGACCTACATAGTGAAAATGTTCACAGCTTTTTCAATATCTAACATCACGATTGGTCATTGTGTTCAGCTTGACACATGGGTATGTTTATAACATTTGTAAACAAAGCAGCGTGTTTACATTTGTTCAAAAATATCCAATCGTTGGACAGCAACAAATCATGTGATTGATGACCTGGTTGAACGAAAACATGAATAAAGATCGCTCCCATTGCAACATGGTGTAGATAAAAGGCAATAAATCCTAAATTTGAGGTTTCGCGAAAGGCGTTATAGAAATATGTTTATTGTTATTATGATTAATTTAAAATTGGGTGCAAACAATATAGATGGTATGCGCTTGGCAAAGAAGCTCATAACATTGCCATCCGGAAGTATAACGGACCAACACACAAAACTGTGTGTATCCAGGAACGTTTATAGTCAGGTGAATACAGTTCAGTGAGCATTACTCATAAACGCGGATGGCAAAAAACAATAACGAAGACCTGAGTGACGTCATCTTCGAACTATCTATAGATAGAATGCGCTTGGCCAAGGAGTTCACAACATTGCCATCCGGAAGTATAACGGACCAACACACAAACTCTGTGTAACCATGAACTTTTATAGTCTGGTTAATCTAATTCTTCTTCTTCTTCGTCTTGTGGAAACCTCCAATATTGTCGAGGATCACTCCACAGTTTGTAGTGTTTTACATTTTAAACTTGCTAAAACTCTGCACATAATACTAAAACCACATAGATTAAAAAGTCACGTTGTGAACTCCAGCAATCGCGTGAAGGCATGTTGGCAACCGTTTTCAGCCACTTCAGCTGGGAGGCTATTCCATAGTCGGGCAGTGGAAGGGAAAAACGAATACATGTGGGGGTCTGTTTTTGATGTTGGGATGGTTACTCTTGCTGTGTGTCCCCTCGTATTTCTTGTGCCGATATCTTTGATGTCGTTTGGAAGTTTAAGGCACGAATTTTTGTAGTAGATCTTGTGGAACAATTTAAGTTTATCTATCTTTCTTCTCTTTTCCAGATATTCAAGGCCAATCCGTTGTGATATTTCAGACGCACTTGAGAAAGGATCGAATGTGTTTGTGATGCGTCTTGCTGTTTTTCTTTGGATGTTTTCTAAGGTGTCGATGTTTTTCTTTGTATATGGGTCCCAAATTGAGCTGCCATACTCCAAAATTGGTCTAACAATAGTTTTAAAAGCAAGGGTTTGAGTTGTGATTGGGCATCTTTTTAAATTGCGGGTGATGTAAGCGCTTGTTTGATTTGCCTTTGAAGCCAGGTGACATATGTGGTCATTCCATTTGAGGTTTTTAGCAAACTCAATGCCAAGGTATTTTGCTGTCTTTACATGTTCCAGGTTTTGACTATGAAGTTGGTATTCAAATGTAATAGGTGCTTTCTTATTTGTGATGGTTAGAACATTGCACTTTGATACGTTAAATTCCATTTGATTTATTGTTTCCCATTCTTGTAATTTAGCTAGATCGTCATTTAGTGTTTTGCAGTCGTCTGTTGTTCTTATCTGATTATATAATGCTGTGTCATCAGCAAAGAGGCGCACTTTTGACCTTATAGCTCGTGGAAGATCATTTATGTACACTAAAAATAGGACGGGCCCAAGGACTGAGCCCTGAGGTACGCCCGATGTCACCATCCCGATAGTGGAAGTCTCGCCGTCGACAAGAACTTGTTGGGTGCGATTGTCCAGAAAAGTTGCAATCCATTGTAAGGTTTTGTTCCTGATACCAACGTTATACAATTTCTGGATTAACCGATGGTGAGGGACCTTGTCGAAGGCCTTGGCAAAGTCCAGTAGTACTAGATCAATTTGACCACCTTTATCAATAGCAGCTGACAGATCATGTGTTAATGATAGAAGTTGAGTTTGACATGAGTGGTGCTTCCTAAATCCGTGCTGTTCATCACAAAAAATACTGTTAGTTTCGAGATATTCAGTTATTGAGGATCTCACTATATGCTCCAACAGTTTGCAGCAAATGCAAGTTAATGAAATTGGACGGTAGTTTTGAGCCCTGCTTCTATCACCTTTCTTGTAGATGGGTTGGACAAGAGCGTGCTTCCAAACAATTGGTATGTCTCCCGTTTCAAGAGAGAGTTTGAACAAATGTGTGAGGGCAGGTGCAAATTCGTTACTCAATATCTTTAAGAGACGGGATGGTATTTTGTCTGGGCCACATGCTTTCTTTGGATCTAGAGTGGCGAGGAGTTTGGAAACGCCCTCTACTGTCACATTGATTTCGGCCATAGTGTTGGAATCGTTTTCTTCGCCTTGTAGTTGTTGAGTGGTAATTTTGGTATGAGCTTTTGAAGCAAAAACAGAGCAGAATTGGTTATTAAGTATGTCTGCTTTTTCCTTTGCATCAGAGTATAATACACGATCATGCTCAAGGGGCGCTATACCAACCGAATCGCACCTCCTACTTTTTATAAATTTCCAGAGCTTTTTGTTTGAGTCTTCACTGACAAGTTCCTTAACATGATTAATATAGGCTTTTCTACTCTCTTTTTGTGTTTCTTTTTTCAGTCGGGCGTAATTGTACCAGTCTTTCTTACTGTTGGACTTTCTCGCTCTGCTCCATGCCTTTTGTTTCCGTCTAGATAATCGATTGACGGTAGTGTTTATCCATGGTTGGTGAAATTTCCTTGAGCTTTTCTTCGTTGGTACAAGTTTGGTCATCATTTTGTTTAGGTGGTCGTTGATGGCAGTCCAAACATCCTCAGTGCTTTCTAGATGTTGATTAATTATGTTTTCATTAAAAAGACGTGTTTCTGTCCGCATTTCGGCGATATTTGCCTTTTTCCAGATAGTAATAGGGTGTGATTTTTGTGTGATTTTGTTTGCTTTGATAGTGCTTTCCGTGATGAGAATGTCATGGTCACTAATGCCTGGAATGGTTGTACACTTGACAATTAAATTTGGTCGATTTGTGATAAATAAGTCGAGGATATTTTTGGATTTTTGTTTATTTGACTAAGGCCAAAATCTTGCAATTTGTTAATAAATGCTTGGTTTATAAATGAAGGATATTGGTAATTGATGATTTTTTCTTGTTCCCAATTGATATCAGGTAGGTTCAGGTCTCTGCTTAACCAGAGTACATTTTTCGGGTCTAGGCTATCAATACAGCGTGTTATCTCAGTCATTTGTTCCATAGTTGAGTTTGAAGGTGTTCTGTACATAGCACCCACAGTGAGTAGGCCTTGTTCTGTTTTGATATTTACGATCACCGATTCTGATTTTGTTTGAATGTCAAGCTTTATTACTGAGAGGTTCGTTGTTGTTGCAACCAGCACCCCACCATACCTATCTTCTCGGTCTTTCCTGCAATAATACTCTTCAACAGTCATAACGTCACTTCCTTCCAAATGGCGCATGGTAACTTAGTAATACTGGCGCTAAACTATCGGAACAATGGCGGACGCCCGTATGAAATATTTCTCCGGTGAACATAAAAGCATATCCAAAGGAAAAAACCCCCATAAATTTGATCATGTTTTGACTTTTACACATTCTGATCACAAGGCATATGAAAAGTTCAAGCCAGCATGAAAAATAAAAAAGTAATGATTTTCTTTGTTTAGAACCAAGATGGCCGCCGTTGCCGGGCGCGTGACATCAGACTATTGAATCGTATTAATACAGGTTAATACAGTTTAGTGAGAACAACTCACAAACGCGGATGGCAAAAACAATAACAAAGGCCTGAGTGACGTCATCTGCATACTATCTATAGATAGCTCCCATTGCAACATGGTGTAGATAAAAGGCAATAAATCATAAATTTGAGGTTTCGACGAAAGGCGTTATAGAAATATGTTTATTGTTATTATGATTAATTTAAAATTGGGTGCAAACAATATAGATGGTATGCGCTTGGCAAAGAAGCTCATAACATTGCCATCCGGAAGTATAACGGACCAACACACAAAACTGTGTGTATCCAGGAACGTTTATAGTCAGGTGAATACAGTTCAGTGAGAATAACTCACAAACGCGGATGGCAAAATATAACAACAAAGGCTTGAGTGACGTCATCTTCGAACTATATATAGATCTTAGTTGTAACTTTATAACAGTTAAACCGAATTGTTTTTATTCGGATACAGTATGACGTGAACTCATAATCACAAGCCGGAACTACGTGTCAGCACGAGATTTTTTGGAAAAACGATGAAATCTTCTCACACTTTGTGGTGCGAAAATCTCGAATTTTATGACAGCGGTTTTAAAGTAGTTTATTTCATAGGACTTAAAGTTTGGAATAAAAATAGATGGAAGGAAGATGACGTCATAATACTGAAGCCAACCGTTGGTCGCTTCCGCCATATTGGGTAGACCAAAACATTCCTTCGTTACGGCCATAGTTACGGTGATTCACTCATCGGTGGAAATCCGAATCGCGATGATCATTGGATGTTAAGAACAAAGGGGGGGGGGGGGGGGGGGTTGCAAATTCCTTCTAGTGGAGTTATTGATGTCTGTTTAATTTCTGAAAAGCATTTCAGAATATAAGTTGCTACTGCAGGTCAAGATCATTTCATTTCAATCGATATGATTGCCATAAGCTTTTGCTAAGCATCATGAAGTCTTTCGTCAATAAACCCGTTTTTTCTACATTATTTCATTCTCATATGTTTGATCATGAGGGGACTGAGAATCATTTGATTCTTCTACTAAAAGCAAAAGCTGAGAAATATATTCAGGTCAGGTATTTCTATGCTGGTAAACTGTACAGTGAACAATTGAAAAAGAAGCTAATGTGTAAAAGCCGTCAAGTTCTTAACAAATTCATTTTATTTACAGGGCAATAACAATGTCATTATTAACTTGTGTGATTTTTTTAATTAAAGAGGCAAAAATGTTTGTGTACAACCCTTTCCTGGCTAGGCTGGATTTCATGTCAAACATCATTCCATCCGCTACAACTTTCACCTCGAGCACTCGGAGGGCTCGAGTCGCATCACAGGGGCTAATTTCTGAACTGTAGAGGATTGAATGATGAATGACGTAAAATCCCGTCTCGCCATGACAGACTTCTGAAATAACTATTAATGATGAACTAGTAATGAAATTGCTGGGATTTTTGTTTTATTTTGAAATCTTAGTGAATTATGATCAAACAATGAACCTTTTTGTGTGACCATGATATTTTGTGTAATAATGTCTTCTTTTTTTTTTTTTTTTTTTGTCACTCTACACAAATAAATATAAAATGTAAATAGCATTTTGTGACTTAATTTTTGATGAATTATTGTAATTCATAGCTCTAGTAGCGGGGGTCCGGTTAGTTCAGTTGGTAGAGCATTGGACTGTCACGCCAAAGGTCTCGGGTTCGAGTCCCTTTGCAGCCAGAATTTTTATCCGGTTCCCCTGTCCACCCAGCAGCAATTGGGTAGCTTACTCTACTATTCTATAGCTGCAGTGGTACGTCCACATTTTAAGTTGTCACCATTAACCCTTTCATGGCTAGGTTTGAGTTGAACCGAACCAAAACCAAACGTACGTTTGTCTATACATGACTGACTTATGCAGTTTCACCTAGAAATAGTCCATGTGATGCGACTCGAGCGCGCTTTAGACTAATCTGTGATGAAAACTGTACAGGATCGACTCATATTTGACGTGAAATCTAATCTAGCTGTGAAAGGATTAAGAATTGTGGTCGTGTAGTGGTGGCCTGGTTTTAAATGTGATTCCTACCCGAAACTGTGTGCTGTAAGAGTCAGCTAAAAGTGGTGGGTGGTTGGGAGGGCCTCCTGCATTCTTGCAGGAGATGTATGCTTTCTTCTACTTTTATCCCCTTATCTTTTGTAACGTCTGCTTTCTGCACTTGTCCCTGACCGAAATAGCTCGATTGTGGTTGGGTTCATGTGGAGTTTTCTGCTTTTGAGGAGTATGACGCGGCCGGGAACCAAACCCCAGACCTCCTGGTTACGACGCCAACGTTCTAACCAACTGAGCCACTGTGACCAGTAACAAGTAAAGATTGGTACCGGATGACCGAATGGTCTACTTGCTGTCCTCTCTTCTTGGCCAAGCGAAATATGCCGTCTCGTGGCACGCAGGTTCGATTCCGACCGGATCAACTTCTTATTTTTCGATATCTTTAATTCGAGCTTGAACTTCCATTACTTTCTGTGCGGTTGTTTGATATTTTACAAGTGTTTACTCATACTCATACTCCTCCGTTTTTCCTTATAATAACTTATATTCATGTCATGTCATAACCAACAAGTAAAGCAAATCGAACCGTGCGTAGTGATAGTGCTTTGGATTCAGAATTGAACGAAGAAAATAATTTAATTAATATTGCCTTTGCAAGGTATTTTACAAAATCATAATGACTAAATTCCCTTAGTAAGTGAGTGTTTTAATCGGCAACACAAGATGATTTCCATCACTCAAGTCTATAGTTTCTACGATAAACAATCGTTTCCTGGGCTTTTCAATATGGCGGCTAAGCTCCGCCCACTGGCATCAACTTTGCGACTGCGCGAACGAAGCCGCTTACCTTCCATGTATTATTATTCCAAGACTTAAAGTAAAAAAACGTTTATCGATATGACATCAATACGGTCCAAAATCGATATTCGGTTAGGATAAATCGATTCAAGGGTTGACACAAACTCTTACAACTTTTGATAGAGGGACAGCTGGAAAAAACTAGAAAAACACGCGCCATTCAATAAAATTCTGACTATATTAAAATTGCTATTCATAATGTACTACCATAAGACCCTACATGGCCAATGTGTTGATCACTGTTTCCTGTGACAAAAGCAGAACTTCTATAGATAGTATGCAGATGACGTCACTCAGGCCTTTGTTATTGTTTTTGCCATCCGCGTTTGTGAGTTGTTCTCACTAAACTGTATTAACTAGACTATAAAAGTTCATGGTTACACAGAGTTTGTGTCTTGGTCCGTTATACTTCCGGATGGCAATGTTGTGAACTCCTTGGCCAAGCGCATTCTATCTATAGATAGTATGCGCTTGGCTAAGAAGCTCACAACATTGCCACCCGGAAGTATAACACACAAAACTATATCTGACCTTAAATGTTTATAGTCTGGTTAATACAGTTTAGTGAGAATTACGCAAAGGCGAGGATACGACCAAAAAAAAAAGAACAAAGACCTGAGTGACGTCAACATAATTCAATCTATATTAAACAATATTATCTATAACAAATTTCATATTATTTCATGCTGACCTTGTGTCCGTTGTCCTGGCGAGACGTGGCATTCTTCCTGGTTTCAATCCGTCCTAATGACGTCAATCGCCGATAGAATACATCGTGAATGTGCCAGTCATGATTGTCGTTTTAGTTCGAAAAGGAAATGCGAATGAACTCAGTAACCTCAATTACCTTTAATGTAATAGCTGCTTTTAACATAAACTTGTTCTTTGTAGGCATCGTCGTTGTCGTCGTTATCATCATTCATCGTCATCATCATTATCATCATCAATTATCTTCAACATCATCATCATCATTATCATCAATCATCTTCAACATCATCATCATCATCATCATCATCATCATCATCATCATCATCATCAACAACATCATCAACATCATCATCATCATCATCATCATCATCATCATCATCATCATCAACATCATCAACATCATCATGATCATAATCATCATCATCATCATCATTGCTGTCTTCATCGTCACTTTTGCCATGTTTTCATCAATCCTACCACTATCATAATCAATTTGTTTGTCACATCAGCTTCATCATTTTGTTTTTCTTCTTCGTCGGAATCATCTTCATAATCATAATAATCATCATCATCATCATCATCATCATCATCATCATCACCATCATTATAATCATCACCATCATCATCACATCATAATAAACGTTCAATGTTACACAGTTTTGTGTGTTGGTCCGTTAGATTTCCGGATAGCAATGTTGTGAGCTTCTTAGCCAAGCGCATACTATCTATAATCTGTCTGATAGAATTTAGTAAGAGGTATTCATTAAAATGCCAGGCTAAAAACAATATCAAAGAGCTGAGTGACGTGGATTTCTTTCCATCTGTACCCATCCAGTGACATAACCAATCCCACTCACTCACCAGCCCATCTCCCCCCTCACTTCACTGTTCACGCTCCACGCAGGGTGCCCTAACCCCACTCCAAGACATGGACTGGCACTGATTTCATTCCAGGCCAGTCCAAAGGTTCACGGGCCAAGAGATGATAAACAACACTGGCCCCATTTCACTCGTACTAGCCCTACTTTTAGATGTCATCATCACAAACATTTTACTACCACCCTCTTTACTCTTTGAATTACTTTATCCACCCCCCCCCCTCTCTCTCTCTCTCATTCTCTCATCTTCTCTTCTTCCTCTATCTATCTATCTGTCTCTCTTCCCTCTTCTTCTATCTTCTTTCTATCTCTATTATTATCTACTTCTATCTCTCTATCTATCTCTTCTCTATCCCTCTTCATCTATCTTCTTCTATCATTATATCATATATCTATACTATTATCATATCTATTATGTCATCATCATTATATATCTACTCATCCATATCTACTATCTACTATCTCTACTTCTTCTGTCTCTCCTCTTCTACTCATCTCTCTCTCTATCTTCGATCTATTAATCTATCTATCCCTCCTCTTCATCTGGCTCTCTCATCTCATCTATTATCTTTATCTATTCATCTATCTATCTCTCTATCCCTATTATCTCTCTATCCATTCTATTATTATTATCATCTATCTATCTATCTCATCTATCTATCTATCTTTCTATTCTTTTCTCATCTCCTCTATCTATCTATCTATCTATCATCTATCTATCTATCATATTATCTATCTATATCTATCATATCTATCTATCTATCTGTCTTTCTATCCCTCTATCTATCTATCTTCTTCTATCCATCTATCTATCTATCTATCTATCTATCTATTCTATCCTATCTATCTATTCTTTCTTCCATCTATCTATCTATCTATCTATCTATCTAGTCTATCTATCTATCTATCTACTGTTCCATCTTCTTCATCTATCTATCTATCTATCTATCTATCTATCTCTCTTCTTCTATCATCTTCTATCTCTTTCTATCCATCATCTCTACTCTATCTTATCTATCTATCTATCTATCTATCTATCTATCTATCTATCTATCTATCTATCTATCTATCTATCTATCTATCTGTCTTTCTATCCATCTATCTATCTATCTGTCTTTCTATCCATCTATCTATCTATTTTATCTATATTATCTATCTATCTATCTATCTATTCTATCTATCTATCTATCTTCTATTTATCTGTCTATCTATCTATCTATCTAACTGTCTATCGTTCTGTCCATCTGTCATTATCTATCATCTATCCTCTCTCTTCTCATCTCTCTCTCTCTCTCTCTCTCTCATCTATCTATCTCATCTCATCTATATCTATCTACTCTATCTATCTATATCTATCTATCTATTATCTATCATCTATTCTATCTATCCATATCTATCCATCTATCTATCTATTATCTATCTATCTATCTATCCATCTATCTTTCTATCTATATATCTATCCATCTATCTATCCATCTATCTTTCTATCTATATATCTATCCATCTATCTATCCATCTATCTTTCTATTTATATATCTATCCATCTATCTATCCATCTATCTATCTATCTTCTATCTATTATCTATCCATCTATCTATCTCTCTTCTTCTATCTATCTATCTATCTATCTATTTATCTATCCCTCTATCTATCTTTTATTTCAAGCTTACTAATTATTTATTATTATATATATATATAATATAATATATTATATATATATATATCATACAAGACACAGACACAATATTTTGTTCAATTCTCTCCATCTGATCTATCCCTACCCCCCACTCACCCTCTCTCTCTCTCTCTCTCTCTCCCTCTCTCTCTCCCTCTCTCCCTCTCTCTCTCTATCTCTCTCCTTCTTGCTAGTTCCGAAATTAAAGTTTTTGTTTTTAAAAATAACAGTAACAGCATCATTCTGAGAAGACTATAACAGATGCAATAAACACTGAGAATTATCATAAACTAAATAGACCTAAACAATAACCCATAATTATAACACGATCAACTACAACACTTTGATCTCACATTGAATGTATACAACACACAGAGTGTTATTGGGTGTTTTAATGAAAATATGTCTGTCCTATTTCAGATTTAAGTGGGTAAAATCCAACATGTAATTATGATGTTTTCACACAGGGTGTTTTATTTAGTCCACAGTTATTTTGTGCTTTGCAATGCAAATATCGAGTAACGATCTATAATTATCTTGTTTGGGTTGAAATTATATTTTGAATTATTTGATCTGATTATTTTTAGAACTCTCTTTATTTTTTAACCCTTATAATAATTTCCTCCATTAATTTACATTATTTACATTGGACTTTTCTGATCAGAGAATTGTTCTCGACTTCTATTTTCCTTTTATCCTTCCTTTATTTCTTTTAATATTTTGGTATTGATTGATCCGTTATAGAAAATGCTATAAGAACCAACAAAAGCTGAAACATTTTTTAAAATCTGGATTTAATACGTGAAAATAAAAAAAATCTTGACAAATACAACAAAATTTACTTTATAAGTCTTTGTTGTCTGTGTAGGGGGAGCGGGGGCGGGGGGGGGGGATTGGGGAGAATAGAATAGAAGAGAGAGAGAGAGAGAGAGAGAGAGAGAGAGAGAGAGAGAGGGGGGGGAGAGAGGGGGAGAGAGAGGGGAGAGAGGGAGAGAGGGAGAGAGAGGGAGAGAGAGGGAGAGAGAGAGAGAGAGGAGAGAGGAGAGAGAGGGAGAGAGAGAGGGAGAGAGAGGAGAGAGAGGAGGAGAGAGAGAGAGAGAGAGGGAGAGAGAGAAGGGAGAGAGAGAGAGAGAGAAGAGAGAGGGAGAAGAGAGAGGGAGAGAGGGAGAAGAGAGAGGGAGAGAGGGAGAAGAGAGAGGGAGAAGAGAGAGAGAGAGAGGAGAGAGAAGAGAGAGAGAGAGAGAGAGAGGGAGAGAAGGGGAGAAGGGAGGAGATAAGATGGAGAGAAAAACTAGATGGCCAAGTGTTTAAAGCATTGCACTGTGACCCGGGAGGTCGCAGGTTCGAACC
>NC_088364.1:83201585-83231585 GCF_034508935.2 Berghia stephanieae
CCCTTTTCCAATAAATCAACATTGCATGCACCGCTCAGAGCGGGGCTCGAACCCAGGAGGTTCCAATCTAAAAGCGTAGATAGTTCGAAGATGACGTCACTCAGGCCTTTGTTATTGTTTTTGCCATCCGCGTTTGTGAGTTGTTCTCACTAAACTGTATTAACCAGACTATAAAAGTTCATGGTTACACAGAGTTTGTGTGTTGGTCCGTTATACTTCCGGATGGCAATGTTGTGAACTCCTTGGCCAAGCGCATTCTATCTATACCACAAGACCGCATAACCGCACGAAATGGAAAACAGCAAATACCCTGAAGTGTCATCCATGCCTTCCCCACCCCCCCATTGACATTGTACATACAAAGGCGTTTGTTTTTAGATCTAGATATTAATTTCCAGTGTGTAAAAAGACTCTCAGACTACAAATGAAACGGTCTGGATGACGTGGCCGTGATTATTCACACAGTCGAGTGGCACGTGACTGTCCATTCATGAGTGACCTTCATGAGATCACAGACCTCTCTCTAATCAGATGTGACAAATCCTTGTGATAATTATCATTGAATTTCATTCTGATTTGTTGGGAAACCAGAGTCAAATATCTATATTATTTCATGCGATTCTGCTGTCACGTGATCCACAAAAGAAATCTGATGGGGTATTCATTGCAATAGGTCAGGACCTCATTAGTAAGGAATCTACAATAAGTATATACACACACACAAAAACACACACAAACACACACACAAACATATTACATTCTATTATTCTAGAAAATGCGATGCTACAGCTTCAATAGTCGTGAGGTAACTTCCCTCGTAATGACGAGGTAGTAAGTTAGTTACGGGTTCTAAACTATCAGAACAATGGCGGACGCCCTGATGAAATACGTCTCCGACGAGCATAAAAGTGTATCCAGAGGAAAAAAACATTATAAATCTGAATCCAGTCTGCCTGATCCCTTAGACTCCTTGTACAGCGATGTGGCTTTTTCTGTTGGATATTTTGGTGGAGAAAAAGCTCCTATGTTTGTTTTTGGTTGTTGTTTTTTGTTGTTTTTGTTTTAATTTTGTTTTTTGACTGTTGTTTTTTTTTTAACCAACAGAGTGTCAGATGTAGTATGTTGTAAAAAAAATATCTCAAAACCAAAGTTCTTAGACTGGGGATCGAACATCAGACCTTCTGATTGTCGGGAAAAAGTGCAGTAGATTGTACGATAGAGGTCATCGGATGACATAAATTTTCTAAATTCTTTAGCTCACCCAAAAACGATAATCTACCCACTCTCACTCTTCTATCCATTGTGCCTTGAGACAGAAGGTTGGGGTTGAAAGTCAGCTCAGTTATTGCTTACTGCCCACTCCCCTTGGAGCGATAATGACCAATTATGGTCACGCACCCGCCACACCCTTTGTAGAGAAAGAACGAAAATAGAAACACTTAGTGGAAACTGTGATGTGATTTGATGGAGCCATTCCTGGTGCATGAGGACGTAATTTATTGGGGGGGGGGGATGTGTCTAAATTTAGTCTCAGTGACATCATGTGATGATATGAAGCAAAGATAGGCAGGATGTTATCCCCCCTCCCCCCCCCCCCCCCCCCCCCCCCCCCCCCCCCGCCCCGTAGTGGGCAATCAATTATCCTTCAAACTGAATGGCCGGATTCGAATGGGCGTGGAGAATTAGGATTGTTGATTTTTTAAATCTCTCTCCTCTAAATCATGTATCACGTATTTTCATGACTCTGTACCTATCGCAGACAAACATAGGGGATGAAAAAAAATTGGAATTTTTGCCTTGTTTCTGCTTCGCGGTTCTGAGACAACTGAAAAGTTCTAGTAAAGGAAAGCCCGTAATATCCATATTAAGAAAACAATGATAAATATTTTTGTGTTCTTGGGAAATTCCAATCAAACGAGAATACACAAACTCTGCATGAGTTAAATCTAGATATGAAATGGAAATGCCGTGATCTAGATGAATTCATTTGATACAACATAATGAACTCAACTGATGTGTGACCCACATTCTCTAAACGGTGAAATGCCGGGATGAACAAGATGCTGGAAATCGAATTTCGATGGTCGGAGGATCAAAGCTGTGGAGTCTCGATTGACACGATCGGAGGATCAAAACTCTGAAGTCTTGATTTTTTAAAGAGGTTTTATAATGTTTGCGACGCAATTATGTCATTTCAGCTCCAGGAAAAACGAAGATGATAGGGAGGAAAGTTGCAGATCTGAAAATCAAAGCAAATAAGAAAAAGTTCAACAAATTCTGGGTTGGTTCAAATAGGAAACTGAAGATTCCACGAGCTACCCATCAATACACCTAGATTGACACAACCTAAGTACAAAGTACAATAGAAACGAAGGCTGGTTTTCCAAAACTAAGTCCATTTGTTCTACTTGTTGAGATTTTCCTTCCATGAGAAAAGTTGAAATATAAATTATATTTAAGTTCAAATTACACGAGAATTCCCTTCTAGGTTTGTGTGAATTTGAAGCTTAAATTTGATAAAATAAAAGACAGAATGATAAAATTAGGGGAGATAATCCTCAATGTCTCAAAATGGGAAAAACCCGATTTAGGGAGTTTTTGTAAAACCAGTCTTCGATGATCGTCCTTTGTGTAACGCCTCAAAATAAATCATAACAGAGGGTACCTTTACTGTTACTCGTAATAAAAACCCTTTAATAAAATCACAAACAAAGCTAGGCCTCTGTTCTCCGGGTGTAAATACACTGCCGTCACCGCCCGGCCATTTCTCCACAAACTACAATCGGTTCAATCAGACGTTTTGATAAAACCTCGTGAAAACACCGTCGGATGTTTCAACGTGCGGGAAGAAAATAAAATGGCAGTCCAAAGTAAAACTGTGATTAAACTGTTTATCTTCTCCCTTGTCAATAAGCAGATTTGAAATAAAAAGTATGCCCTTCCGCCACGACATCATAAGACATCGTCGCCTAGGCATTCCACGAAGGAATATAGATAATTCATCAAACAAGATGTCTGATTTCAACAGGAATCACCCATGTTGTGAGATACCGTCGCCTAGGCATTCCACGAAGGAATATAGATAATTCATCAAACAAGATGTCTGATTACAACAGGAATCACCCATGTTGTGAGATACCGTCGCCTAGGCATTCCACGAAGGAATATAGATAATTCATCAAACAAGATGTCTGATGTCAACAGGAATCACCCATGTTGTCACAGTGAGATACCGTCGCCTAGGCATTCCACGAAGGAATATAGATAATTCATCAAACAAGATGTCTGATGTCAACAGGAATCACCCATGTTGTGAGATACCGTCGTCTAGGCATTCCACGAAGGAATATAGATAATTCATCAAACAAGATGTTGATGTCAACAGGAATCACCCATGTTGTGAGATACCGTCGCCTAGGCATTCCACGAAGGAATATAGATAATTCATCAAACAAGATGTCTGATGTCAACAGGAATCACCCATGTTGTAAGATACCGTCGCCTAGGCATTCCACGAAGGAATATAGATAATTCATCAAACAAGATGTCTGATGTCAACAGGAATCACCCATGTTGTAAGATACCGTCGCCTAGGCATTCCACGAAGGAATATAGATAATTCATCAAACAAGATGTCTGATGTCAACAGGAATCACCCATGTTGTCACAGTAAGATACCGTCGCCTAGGCATTCCACGAAGGAATATAGATAATTCATCAAACAAGATGTCTGATGTCAACAGGAATCACCCATGTTGTCACAGTGAGATACCGTCGTCTAGGCATTCCACGAAGGAATATAGATAATTCATCAAACAAGATGTCTGATGTCAACAGGAATCACCCATGTTGTGAGATACCGTCGCCTAGGCATTCCACGAAGGAATATAGATAATTCATCAAACAAGATGTCTGATGTCAACAGGAATCACCCATGTTGTGAGATACCGTCGTCTAGGCATTCCACGAAGGAATATAGATAATTCATCAAACAAGATGTCTGATGTCAACAGGAATCACCCATGTTGTGAGATACCGTCGCCTAGGCATTCCACGAAGGAATATAGATAATTCATCAAACAAGATGTCTGATGTCAACAGGAATCACCCATGTTGTAAGATACCGTCGCCTAGGCATTCCACGAAGGAATATAGATAATTCATCAAACAAGATGTCTGATGTCAACAGGAATCACCCATGTTGTAAGATACCGTCGCCTAGGCATTCCACGAAGGAATATAGATAATTCATCAAACAAAATGTCTGATGTCAACAGGAATCACCCATGTTGTGAGATACCGTCGCCTAGGCATTCCACGAAGGAATATAGATAATCATCAAACAAGATGTCTGATGTCAACAGGAATCACCCATGTTGTGAGATACCGTCGCCTAGGCATTCCACGAAGGAATATAGATAACTCATCAAACAAGATGTCTGATGTCAACAGGAATCACCCATGTTGTGAGATACCGTCGCCTAGGCATTCCACGAAGGAATATAGATAACTCATCAAACAAGATGTCTGATGTCAACAGGAATCACCTATGTTGTGAGATACCGTCGCCTAGGCATTCCACGAAGGAATATAGATAACTCATGAAACAAGATGTCTGATGTCAACAGGAATCACCCATGTTGTGAGATACCGTCGCCTAGGCATTCCACGAAGGAATATAGATAATTCATCAAACAAGATGTCTGATGTCAACAGGAATCACCCATGTTGTGAGATACCGTCGCCTAGGCATTCCACGAAGGAATATAGATAATTCATCAAACAAGATGTCTGATGTCAACAGGAATCACCCATGTTGTGAGATACCGTCACCTAGGCATTCCACGAAGGAATATAGATAATTCATCAAACAAGATGTCTGATGTCAACAGGAATCACCATGTTGTGAGATACCGTCGCCTAGGCATTCCACGAAGGAATATAGATAACTCATCAAACAAGATGTCTGATGTCAACAGGAATCACCCATGTTGTGAGATACCGTCGTCTAGGCATTCCACGAAGGAATATAGATAATTCATCAAACAAGATGTCTGATTTCAACAGGAATCACCCATGTTGTCACAGTGAGATACCGTCGCCTAGGCATTCCACCAAGGAATATAGATAATTCATCAAACAAGATGTCTGATTTCAACAGGAATCACCCATGTTGTCACAGTGAGATACCGTCGCCTAGGCATTCCACGAAGGAATATAGATAATTCATCAAACAAGATGTCTGATTTCAACAGGAATCACCCATGTTGTCACAGTGAGATACCGTCGCCTAGGCATTCCACGAAGGAATATAGATAATTCATCAAACAAGATGTCTGATTTCAACAGGAATCACCCATGTTGTCACAGTGAGATACCGTCGCCTAGGCATTCCACCAAGGAATATAGATAATTCATCAAACAAGATGTCTGATTTCAACAGGAATCACCCATGTTGTCACAGTGAGATACCGTCGCCTAGGCATTCCACGAAGGAATATAGATAATTCATCAAACAAGATGTCTGATTTCAACAGGAATCACCATGTTGTCACAGTAAGATACCGTCGCCTAGGCATTCCACGAAGGAATATAGATAATATCATCAAACAAGTTGTCTGATTTCAACAGGAATCACACCTGTTGTCACAGTAGGATACCGTCTCGCCTAGGCATTCCACGAAGGAATATAGATAATTCATCAAACAAGATGTCTGATTTCAACAGGAATCACCCATGTTGTCACAGTGAGATACCGTCGCCTAGGCATTCCACGAAGGAATATAGATAACTCATCAAACAAGATGTCTGATTTCAACAGGAATCACCCATGTTGTCACAGTAGGAATATAGATAATCATCAAACAAGATGTCTGATTCAACAGGAATCACCCATGTTGTCACAGTAAGATACCGTCGCCTAGGCATTCCACGAAGGAATATAGATAATTCATCAAACAAGATGTCTGATTCAACAGGAATCACCATGTGTCACAGTAGATACCGTCGCTAGGCATTCCACGAAGGAATATAGATAATTCATAAACAGATGTCTGATTCAACAGGAATCACCATGTTGTGAGATACCGTCCCTAGGCATTCCACGAGGAATATAGATATTCATCAAACAAGATGTTGATTCAACAGGAATCACCCATGTTGTGAGATACCGTCGCTAGGCATTCCACGAAGGAATATAGATAATTCATCAAACAAGATCTGATGTCAACAGGAATCACCATGTTGTAGATACCGTCGCTAGGCATTCCACGAAGGATATAGATATTCATCAAACAAGATGTCTGATGTCAACAGAATCCCATGTTGTAAGATACCGTCGCCTAGGCATTCCACGAAGGAATATAGATAATTCATCAAACAAGATGTCTGATGTCAACAGGAATCACCCATGTTGTAAGATACCGTCGCCTAGGCATTCCACGAAGGAATATAGATATTCATCAAACAAATGTCTGATGTCAACAGAATCACCCTGTTGTGAGATACCGTCGCTAGCATTCCACGAAGGAATTAGATAATCATCAACAAGATGTCTGATGTCAACAGGAATCACCATGTTGTGAGATACCGTCGCCTAGCATTCCACGAAGGAATATATAATCATCAAACAAGATGTCTGATGTCAACAGGAATCACCCATGTTGTGAGATACCGTCGCTAGGCATTCACGAAGGAATATAGATAATCTCAAACAAGATGTCTGATGTCAACAGGAATCACCATGTTGTGAGATACCGTCGCTAGGCATTCCACGAAGGAATATAGATAACTCATGAAACAAGATGTCTGATGTCAACAGGAATCACCCATTGTAGATACCGTCGCCTAGGCATTCACGAAGGAATATAGATAATTCATCAAACAAGATGTCTGATGTCAACAGGAATCACCCATGTTGTGAGATACCGTCGCCTAGGCATTCCACGAAGGAATATAAAATACATTCAACAAGATGTCTGATGTCAACAGTAATCACCCATGTTGTGAGATACCGTCACTAGGCATTCCACGAAGGAATATAGATAATTCATCAAACAAGATGTCTGATGTCAACAGGAATCACCCATGTTGTGAGATACCGTCGCCTAGGCATTCACGAAGGAATATAGATTAACTCATCAAACAAGATGTCTGATGTCAACAGGAATCACCCATGTTGTGAGATACCGTGGTCTAGGCATTCCACGAAGGAATATAGATAATTCATCAAACAAGATGTCTGATTTCAACAGGAATCACCCATGTGTCGTGAGATACCGTTCGCCTAGGCATTCCACAAGGAATATAGATAATTCATCAAACAGATGTCTGATTTCAACAGGAATCACCATGTGTCACAGGAGATACCGTTACCCTAGGCATTCCACGAAGGAATATAGATAATTCATCAAACAAGATGTCTGATTTCAACAGGAATCACCCATGTTGTCAGTGAGATACCGTCGCCTAGGCATTCCACGAAGGAATATAGATAATTCATCAAACAAGATGTCTGATGTCAACAGGAATCACCCATGTTTAGTGAGATACCGTCGCTAGGCATTCCACAAGGAATATAGATAATTCATCAAACAAGATGTCTGATGTCAACAGGAATCAACCCATGTTGTGAGTGAGATACCGTCGCCTAGGCATTCCACGAAGGAATATAAGATAATTCATCAAACAAGATGTCTGATTTCAACAGGAATCACCCATGTTGTCACAGAAGATACGTCGCTAGGCATTCCCGAAGGAATATAGATAATTCATCAAACAAGATGTCTGATTTCAACAGGAATCACCCTGTTTTCACAGTGAGATACCGTCGCCTAGGCATTCCACGAAGGAATATAGATAATTCATCAAACAAGATGTCTGATTTCAACAGGAATCACCCATGTTGTCACAGTTGATACCGTCGCCTAGGCATTCCACGAAGGAATATAGATAATTCATCAAACAAGATGTCTGATTTCAACAGGAATCCCCCCTGTTGTCACAGTGAGATACCGTCGCCTAGGCATTCCACGAAGGAATATAGATAATTCATCAAACAAGATGTCTGATTTCAACAGGAATCACCCATGTTGTCACAGTGAGATACCGTCGCCTAGGCATTCCACGAAGGAATATAGATAATTCATAAACAAGATGTCAGATTTCAACAGGAATCACCCATGTTGTCACAGTAGATACCGTCCCTAGGCATTCCACGAAGGAATATAGATAATTCATCAAACAAGATGTCTGATTTCAACAGGAATCACCCATGTTGTCACAGTAAGATACCGTCGCCTAGGCATTCCACGAAGGAATATAGATAATTCATCAAACAAGATGTCTGATGTCAACAGGAATCACCCATGTTGTCACAGTGAGATACCGTCACCTAGGCATTCCATGAAGGAATACAGATAATCCATCAAACAACATATCTGATGTCAACAGAAATCACCCATGTTGTCCAAAGTGAGCAAATTGGAGGTTAATAATCTTGCCCAAGAAGAAAAGAGAAAAAAAAACTGAAGTTCCTGAATCGGGCTCGAACCCGGGACCTTCCGGGTCACAATGCAATGCCTTAAATACTCTGACATTTCGCCTCGTGTGATAAGGAGAATAAAGCATTAAATCAAAAATGCATTTCCAGAGGGATTCAGATTGCAGTCCTAAACTCCAAGACAAGGTACTTCAAGTACAAAGAGGATGTTTTGTTTTCACGAGTTATACCCCTTGCCTCATTTTCTTTATCATTCCAGCACCAAATGTAAAATACAATAATAATAATAATAATAATAATAATAATAATAATAATAATAATAATAATAATAATAATAATAATAATAATAATAATAATAATAATAATAATAATAATAATAATTAATAATTAATAATAATAATAATAATAATAAAAATATAATAATAATAATAATAATAATAATAATAATAATAATAATTTTTTTTTAAACAACAAACAATAACAAAAGAAGAAGGTGATGATAATGATGATGATGATGATGATGATGACGATGATGTCTATTCCTCACTAACAAGCGTCAAATATTTTAGACAGACAAGGAGTGCATGTCACAGACATCAAGTACAGGCGGCCTTGGGATTAGTTTTAAAAGCTGGAGGCATAAATAGCTCCAAGCTCCATCGATCTTGACTCCTGTCTGAGTCTGAGCCAATGGAATGTGACCCAGACGACATAGGCCCTTGAGGGATAAATCCAGATAATATGGAAATATATATTATTATTTTATGACAAACCCACAGTTGCCATCATTGCTGTGTATAACAATGAGACAATTTACAGGAAACAAAATAACCAAAATCAAACAGCAAAGTGGCAGAGATTATTTATTAACCTCCAATTTGCTCACTGTGACAACATGGGTGATTCCTGTTTGACATCAGACATCTTGTTTGATTTATTATCTACATTCCTTCATGGAATGACGAGCCAAAGATATCTGTTTATACGTAACGGAAGGGCTTAATATTTTAAAATAAAAAACAGAGACAGGCCTCATGACCCCAATTTTGTGACCTTTTTAAAAAAGTCACGCCCGTGCGGTATGCTAGGCACCGTAAACTGTGTATTTCACGAAGGAAAACAGGAAATCCGTTAACATAAACGTCTGATGTAATAAAGGAATCACCCGGATGAGCACATTAGGCCTTTACCATAAGGAAAAGAAACGAAAGTGCATGAAGCGGGGCTCGAACCCGAGTCCTTCTGGGTCACAGTACAATGCCCAATCCAAGGATAACCTTTGCTAAAATCAAAAATACCTGAAAACGTTTTCTCGTAAAGAGCTTATTATAATGATAATATTTCCTGAAAACCTTCTCTTCATCAAATAGTATCACAAATGTAATCACCCAAAAGGATACACATCCATCTTCCCTTAACCGTTGTTGCATTTAAGCAACCAATACTTTCATCTTTATCAAAATCAACTCACCAATACCGACCAAAATGAGCCGGAAGATCTCAAAAAGTCGGCTTTCCGGCTTTAGCCGGAATAAGGAAGGGCATCTCTGGCCAAACTAGTCGGCTACTTCTCACCCAAGTACGTGGAAATAACCCTGAAAACGGATTTAGAGGGGACATTTTGGAGACATTCAGAAGATTTGTTGATGAAATCTTTATCTCAGTCCTTCAATCTGTAATCTTGTTTTAGTGGCTTGTTGACAGTGTTTGTGATACGTCAATGTCTTTCTGGCCTTCGGATGGGAAGGTCCTGGGCTCGAGTCCCGCTCTGGGCGGTGCATTCTTGAGACCTTGGAAAAGGCTCTTTACTCACATATCATTGTAAATTGGGTACCTGGCCGTGAACAGCGTTGTCTCTGTCCGAAAAATTGTAATATCGCATAACAGGCGTCATTTGTCCTACAACATGTTAAGTGTTGTTGTTGGTTAGGAACCCCCGGTAAAGCGATTTGAGAACGTTTAGTGATTAATGCTCTGTATCTTTTTCAATTCAAGCAACTAAGAAAAGACAAAGTAGAAAACAAATAGTGAAAAGATGGAACAGAATTGGGTTTCTTTATGTATTATTTGAGACCGCCATGGCACATAGTCACAAAATTCTGGGTGGGGTTCCTGATATCCCATAGTGGGCAGGGAAGTACATACTGTGTCTTCTATCCCCCTATATCTGTTTTCCAACATGCTTTCTGTCTTTGTCTTTGAATGATATTACTTGGTTTTGTTCTGGCCCTTGGGAGATGATATTTTTTTGTCTTGTAAATCATATCTCTGTTATAGGATTTATTTGTAAACATTTGAGTGTATTCCTTTTAGTGGGGGCCTTTGCTGACGTTGTTTTTAGATACACAGTGTATGCAATGTTAACCAAATAGCACATACTGTGTTCTTTAATAAAACGACTGTGTGCTTGTGCTGGGATGAGACTTTTAGGTGATCTCATTGATGTGTGCTCTTGGAATCTACATATGTTCCCTATTTAAAACATTCCCCTTTGTCTTACTTTTCTTGAGTGCTTTTAATTGTAATTTTATATATTTTTTAAATATATCATTTTCTTTCTTTCTACTGGCGCTGACATGATCTAATTGTGTCGCAAGCGTCGTAAAACCCTTTAAAAAACGACCTTTGAGGCAAATATTGATCATTTTAATGACGATTTATTGAGGATGATACAAGAACCAAAAGGACAGATAAAAGATTTCCATTTTAGTACCGGTAACTCTCGTGGCACTTTAGAAAAATAAGATAAAGGGGGAAAGTTACAAATATTATATTTATATCCCTGCAGTTTTCCCCCCTCTATGGCCAGCCTACGTAGGCCCATCGTCGGACACAGAACAAGTTCTGGGGTCCTCGCCAAAAGGGAGACATTTAGATGGTACTCATTACTTTCTTCTTTTTTAAAAAACAATGGTAGCTTTTATATAGCACAATATCCACTAAATGTACTCAAAGGGCCTTATAATGGGACCCAAGCCAGCAGAAACATTTCATATAATGTATGACGAGACATGACGTTTATGAGGCTTTTTTTTTTTCGACGGAAACAACAATGTTACCGACCAAGTACTCATTTTACACCTGAGTGCAGTGAAAGAGTGTACTTAGTTTGAAATAACCTCAATGTCTAATCCTGACAAACACACGTCCCCACTAAAAGGAACACAGTCAAATGTTTACAAGTCATACATATGTAAAAGAAAACAACAATAATACAGAGAATAACAGAGATGATTTACAAGACAAAAAATACCATCTCCTACAATTCTAAAAATACAGACAGAAACCCCACCCAGCAGGATATAGGGGGATAGAAGACACAATAAGTGCCTCCCTGCCCACTATGGGAGGTCAGGAACCCCACCCAGGCCCACTATGGGAGGCCAGGAACCCCACCCAGCAGGATATAGGGGGATAGAAGACACAATAAGTGACTCCCTGCCCACTATGGGAGGTCAGGAACCCCACCCAGGGTACAGGTGGATAGAAGACACAATAAGTACCTCCCTGCCCACTATGGGAGGTCAGAAACACCACCCAGGCCCACTATAGGAGGTCAGGAACCCCACCCCGGATATAGGGGATAGAAGACACAATTAGTACCTCCCTGCCCGTTATGGGAGGTCAGGAACCCCACCCAGAATATAGGGGATAGAAGACACAATTGGTACTTCCCTGTCCACTATGGGAGGTCAGGAACCCCACCCAGGATACAGGGGGATAGAAGACACAATTAGTACCTCCCTGCCCGTTATGGGAGGTCAGGAACCCCACCCAGGATATCGGGGATAGAAGACACAATTAGTACCTCCCTGCCCACAACGGGAGGTCAGGAACCCCACCCGTCACAAGATTTGACCAGTTCACTGCCGTACTCTGGAAAAAACACGCATTTCAAAATTTGACCAGAAAACTCGTCCCTCAAATTATAACGATCGATTTAAATGGCCCTCATCTTGGCAAAAACTTGGCGAGGTCTTCCTAAAATTTTCGAGAGTTTTTGCAAAAATGAGAAATATTTGAATCGATCGATATTTGAAGGACGAGCTTTCTGGCCAAATGTGTACAGACAAGCCCCCCCCCCCCCCCCACCCCTCCCCATCAGTACGACTGTTCACTGGTGAATAAGACAACATAGTAGACTTAACGTTAACAAATAACAAAGGAGAAGAAAGAATAAAAATCCCATAGGTTGAATTTCAATAGGTGCTTTATTCCATTTTCATTCAATGTTCCATCATTGGAGAATCAGTTTGAAAACAAAAGACATATTCATTCACAATCACAAAAGTATGTCCAAGACATATGGACACGTGGTCCTCAAGATCTACAGAAATAGGACGAACATGATCATTACGACGACGACGACGATAATGATAATGATAATGTTGATGATGGCGATGATGATGATGGCGATGATAATGATGGTTATCGACGGCAAAGATAATGGATGTTGAAGTTGACTGGTGGCAAAAATGCTGTCTCAATGCCCTAAAATGACAACACAGTTTTAAAAAATTTGCCCAGTAACCTGACATATTGATGAAATCAACAAATGGTCATTAAATAGCTAGAGAATTGGGGGTGGGGGGGGGGGGGTTGTATCTCATGTCATTGATATGTGTGACCCACCTTCCCAAAACGGTATAAGATTGAAATGAACATAATGCTTAAAAAGTCAATGGAAATGAGAACTTGTAAAGCTAACTTTAGAAAAAATAAATAAATGACCGATTATTAGGACCTAAAACTGGAATATTGTGGACTAATTCATACCTACATAATACCAGATTCACACGACTGGTCACATTTGTGAAGTTAAAAGGTTTACTTTAACCACAACAATGATAAAGATGTTTTGTTTTGTCATCATTGTGCAGTTTGGTCAGTGGCAGAAATGTCAATGGTAACATCAGGGGAAATCAACGTATCCCCAAAATGCCTAACTAGTTATTAATAATAAATAAAGTAACTCACACAAAGATAGTGGCTGTCTTCACCCATCGTGGACTCATAGCCTGACAATGGAAAATTAACGATGACCGTTGCCAACCTACAATGATCGACCCAAAAACGTGGTAGAAAGCGAACATCTGTTCTAAGTCTAAGACTCTTGAGAACAGATGTTCGTTTTCTTTTGTTTGTTTTTATTTTGAAGGGTTTTACGGCGCTTGCAACACATTTAGGTCTCATATCAGCGCCAGTAAAAAGGAAGAAATGGGATAGTAAAAAGTTCTAGAATTACAATTAAAGCACTCAAGAGAAAGGAAGACAAAGGGGAACTGGGAACAAATAGGGATCAGATTCAGATTCCAAGAGCAAACCATCAATGTACTTAGTTTGAGATCACCTAAAAGTCTCATCCGGACACAAGCACAAAATCCAACAAAGGGGAATACACTCAAATGCCTACATTATACATTAAAAATAACAAACATAATAATACATAACGGAGAGATGATTTACAAGGAAAAAAATATCACCTCCCAAAACAATAATTATGCATTTGACTGTTTCCCTCCAAGCCAAGGAATTCCAGCCAGGGTCAGGACAAAACCAAGTAATCTCACTCCAAGACAACGACAGAAAACAATTGGAAAACGGGAATGGTGGGATAGAAGACACAGCATGTACCTCCCTGCCCACTATGGGAGGTCAGGATCCCCACCCAGTGGTAGAAAGCGAACATCTGTTCTAAGTCTAAGACTCTTGAGAACAGATGTTCGTTTTCGTCCAAGCCGTTCGGCAATCGTACAAGGTTACGATAACCAAAAGAAAGTGATTGATTGTTTGTTTGTTTGTTTGTTGCTTTAGGTCTCTTCCAACACAATTGAGGTTATATGAGAGACCGCTGAAACAAAAAAACAAGCAATCTAACAAAAATAGTACAAATGTAAATCAAAATCATAACCTAAAGATATCATAAGCTAAATTATAAACAACCAAGAACAAACAGGCAGAAGATTTACAGAAAAAAACATATCCCCTGTCAAAAATACAATCACAAACCAAAGAAGCAGGATAGGCTAGTAAAGAGAAGAAAACGACATCACTATCGGATCGTACACCCATGCGAACATCATAGGTATATGATTCAAGGGTGATGCTCCCATCCAACCACCCGCTAAAAGAAAGTGAAATTTAAGTTGTTGTTAATATAGCTCCATGAAACAAATACAACAAATTATCATCACAATCCACTTTCTTCAGTTTATCGTGTATTATGGGTAATTTTATTTTATTTTTATTTTATTTTTTGCAGTTTACGGAGGCTACAAAAGGTGACAGTGACGTCACAATGAGAATCAATATCGCCAGAGTATTTCAAAAGTACAAATTGGAACAATTCAACTAAAAAGATTGTCTGACATAATATAAATACTGTTACCAGGTAGGAACAAAGTGACACGACCGTCACAATGAGAATCAATATCGCCAGAGTATTTCAAAAGTACAATTTGGAACATTCAACTAAAGATGTCGACATAATATAAATACTCGACTCACTCATATGGTCATGGAACTATAAACACAACACACACAACACCAATGGAAACAGAAGATTGTTGTATAAGGACGGAACATTTATGTGCGTCAACACCGGTGCGACTGTGAAATCAAATCATAGAATTGACTCATAATAACAAAAGTAAAGCCAAGTTGGAGAGGGGGGGGGGGGGAATTGAAACTTGTCCGAGAACGACGACCAGTGAAATTCACATTTACAAGTCCACAGCCCAAATGATGATGAGGAGGATGATGAGGATGAACATGATGATGATGATATTAAATAGGAATAATAATAATAATAATAATAATAATAATAATAATAATAATAATAATAATAATAATAATAATAATAATAATAATAACTAGTCATTAATATTAATTAATAAACTCAACTATCGTCATTTTACTCTTTAACTAACAAAATTAATTCAAACAGTCACTCTCTCTCTCTTCTCTCTCTCTCTCTCTCTCTCTCTCTCTCTCTCTCTCTCTCTCTCTCTCCACTCTCAGACCACACCGTTTGTGAAAGATCCAAAATCTCTCCGATTCCAATTGAAAGACTGATAAAAACAAAATGATTAACGGCAGTCTATAAAACATGGGTACAACATATTGCAATCAACGATAAACAACGATGATGGTGATGATGATGATGATGATGACGACGACGATGACGATGGTCGTGATAATGATGATGGTGGAAGTAGTGGTGATGATGATGATGATGATGATGATGATGATGATGATGATGATGATGATGATGATGATGATGATGATGATGATGATGATGATGTAGTGTCAAGCTTTTCTAGCCCATGTCCAAACAGCCATCAATGTAAATCTCAATGGTCCGTGTTGTATCATTTATGTCGTTAGGCTGAAGTGTTTGTGTTAGTGTTATAAGTATTGGGTTCAAAGTCTGATTATCATTGGCCGGGTCAGGTCAGATTCAATGTACTATGTCAGTAATCACTGTTACCTTTTTCTCCGATACCGATAATCGATTCATGATCGGCGCCCATCGATGTCTCTTTAACAGTGAAAGGAGGAAGGGGAATAGAATCCTCGTGGGTAGATTTGAGTCGGTCGTTGATAGTCAAGCGGTGTTGACCATGGACAGATGCGTGCGTGCTGTCAGCAGGACGAAGATAATTCAACTATCAATTGTAACCCACGGCCTATATCTGGTATTATGTCGGGATTCACTTCATAAAAAATATCGATTTTGAAAAGATCAGAATTAGGAAATGTAAGTTTTTAAATATTTTTTTTTCCCCAAAGATTAAGAGACAAGACTTGTTCTTCTCAGTGAAGGCAACAGAATTATCTGTAAGTTTTAGATTAAGATAAAAATATGATTTCTTTGAATCAGATTCATTTCGACATAGAATACTGTCTTAAATACAAAAGGCAAGGATTTTACTTTTTCTTTTTTACATTTTCGCCAAAAAAACGTTTATTTTATATAGATCTAACGATAAATTGATTTCTTTCATTCCCAAACTTGTAATAATTTTGAACTGGAAACTTGTTAAAAAATCAGTTTTCCTGTAACGATCTCAACAAAACTGTCGAACACGAAAACGACGAAAACATCTTTTTCCTCATTTTGTCGAGAGACCCTTTAGATGTCTATAACCTAACTCGATGGGAAAAGATGTTACGATTGAAATTGGAATAACGCTTACATCGGGCGACATGTCTTGTCCTACCTGTAAAGCGCTTTGAGCACATTTGGTGGATATTGGGCTATATTTTTTTTTAAACGTATTTTTTTTTTTTTTTTACTAAAACTTTTATATTTAGTTGGGGAATCATTTTCAACCAATTGATATAACACGAGGAATAAGTTTTTCTGGCTATAACTATAACAATATGTGTTTTTGTCTTCGTAACTCAAAGACTATTTTAGCGAATGCAACAATTTCAAAAATTATTTTCATCTTGAAAAAGAAAATATGTCTTTTTAAAAACAGAAATCAACAATCGAATTTCGAGAGAAAGACGGGACAATGAAGGCTACTATGCGATGTAACATCCCATAATATAATACACGTCATTCAACATGGAGATTTAACAACAAAACATGCATATTCACCGTATACCTTATATTAACATAATTTATCAAATCAGCTCATAATAAAGAAGACGAATTATATTTTGAAATGCCTGGCAATGGATCCATTTTTTTTAAGGAAACAAAAACTGTGGAAAAAATATCTTTTCTGTAATCGAAATATTATAAACCGGCCCATGTGTCACTCGTTAAAATACGAAAAAAAAGATGAAAAGATGAAAAGGAATTTCAAAACGAAGTAAATGCGTCCATTTTAATTCATCCAACAATTTAACAGTCAACAATTGTTTTGTTTTTGTTTTTATAGGTTTTTTTAGCGTTTGCGACAAATCTAGGTCATAACATCAGCGCCAGTAAAAAGAAGAAAATGGAAAAGTCGACATTTACAATCAAAGCACCCAAGAAAAAAAGTAAGACAAAGGGAATTTGGTTCAAATAGGAACAGATGGAGAATCCAAGAGCATACCATCAATGTACTTAGTTTGAGATCACCTTAAAGTCTCATTCATTCAGACACCAGCACAGAATCCCACTAAGAGGAACTCACTCAAATGTTTACAGAATACATGACAATACAAAAGTCAACAAGGAAATCCGTATTTATGCATATTCATGAGTACCGATCAAATTGTGATTTTTATGACGGCTGAATAAAATCCTAGAATTCTTGTTATTTTTTAATCCCAGTAACAATCTTCATCTCCAAACGTCAAAAAATGGATGTTTACAACAAAACCGGTTACAACGATATTCTATGGTCAAGAAATTCGTGTTGCTATGAGAGGTTAATGACGGGTTGTCATCATTAATACAGCGACAATTATGCGTCGGTAAATAAATAACCGATCCTGACGGAATATTCGATATAAACGTCTAGCGTTCATTCTTGACAATGTCTTTCGTTATAACCGGCATTATTGGTACGTCCTACATTCCACTCGACAAACACGATTCGTCGATATCACGAAATTCGAATTGAATGGATTAAAATAACCTGATATAACGATAACTAATGTCTCAATGCGATTGCCTTGCCGTTGATGACGTCAACAGGAAATAGATACCGTACCAAAAGTATGTCTGTCTCTCATGATTTATATATTATATGGTTATGGTCAGACTGATATGAGATAGGATGTGTCAAGATTAAATATTTGACTGTCTAGAAAATAGATTTGTCGCATTATCGCTTACATTACATTAACACACCCCCACCCCCCAACCACCCGTATCCTTTAAAAAAAAATAAATAATAATAATATTTTTCAGCGAATATTCAACAAGCGATCCACATGATTTATTGTTTCCAACTTGAAAGGGAGTAAAACATCAACAATTGATAAAACCCGTTGTCGGAAGAACGACGTGCCCACGTCAAAGAGACAAAAAAATACTCCCATCTTTTTTACACAAACAACTTGTTTGTTGATTTTTAAAATTAATATATGTAGATCGATATATATATACATATATATATATATATATATATATATATATATATATATATATAAGAGATAGAGAGAGAGAGAGAGAGAGAGAGAGAGAGAGAGAGAGAGAGAGAGAGAGAGAGAGAGAGAGAGAGGAGATGGAAGAGCGATAAATGATAACAGTGCATTCATTACACGATGACAAATTTAAAATGATATAATTAGCCAACTTGCAAATATTAAAACATGTGAATAAAATCAACCTTATTTCCCGTCCAACATTTTCATACTTCAATAAGAATAAAGTATTAAGACACAAATTAAGAGATTCATTTCTGTAGACGTTGAAGTCAAGAATTTGAAGGTATCCAAATATTATGGAGGACTTATGACATGGGAGATCAAATTTCATATTCATTATGATCAATAATAACAAAAAAAATATCTAATTTCCCATTTCCAATTAGCACCAAAAAGGCCTCAATAATTTGATATTGTCATCTATTTTAGGGACGACAATATATCGGGTCTATATCATGATGGCTTTATCAGGGTGACCTGGCTATCTGGATGGTCAGGGTGGTCTGACTCTCTCTCTCCCTCTCTCTCTCTCTCTCTCTCTCTCTCTCTCTCTCTCTCTCTCTCTCTCTCTCTCTTTTCCCTTCTCTCTCTAAGCGATTCTCATCAATTAACCATCAAAATCGATATCTTTAAAATGATGTTATCAATACTACAAAACAACATCGACATCGTGAAAAATGTCCAATCGATAAATGTAAAGCATGGAAAACACACAACGGATGGAGGGTGGTGTAGACCAATGGTGTGCTTTGATGGAAGGAAAGATCTAGTTTGAAATTTATTTTTTAAAATCCTATTGGAAGCGGGAGTAAGGAGATGGTGATCCCTTGTCAGAATTATGACATTATGAAACCGATTTGGAGTACGAATGACTATTAATACTAAACGGATAGAAACTGTCAGAAGTAATGTAAAAAATGAATATTAATAACAGCCTATGAATAAAAAGAACTAAGTAATAAATATGTACTAAGAATTTCTGAATGCAGAAGGTCTAGATTAAAGATTAAACGTCAAGTATAATAACCGTTTTAACTGATTGTTGTTAATAGCTGAAGAAGGGGTTTGAACCCGAAACGTTGCATGGTTAGCTTGTAGTTGTTCTTATGTTTGTTAAAACTGCTATATATATATATATATATATATATATATAATATATATATATATATATATATATTAATATATATATATATATATATATATAATATATATATATATATATATATATATTCATTTTTGTACATTGCCTAATCTGCACATGTGAAAAATCCCAAATTCCTTTGATGGCGGCCATGTTTGGTGTAAAACTTTAAACTTAAACTGTGCCAACATATTAGGACGACGCCTTATTGCATGTTCCTTTTTAAAATAACAATATTAAGGTTTCGGTCTTCCGTGCAAAACCAGAAGTAGATACGTGCTACGCCAAAAGAAGCGCACAAAACCCCCCCAATCCTTGCGCAGTCTACAAAAGTGCGCAATGCAAGCAGCACACCGAGTAAGCACAAGCAAATATTGCCCAGTGTCTTGTGGTGAATGATTAGCGACGATTGTAAGATTGATGACACATCCAAAGCTGGTTGGTGAGTGACAAACGATGGAACAAATCTCGGGGGTGTGTAACGTGTCGCCCATCATCAACGCCTTGTTAAAGCCTTGTCTTTGGCGCTTCTCAATTAACGCCTATGCTATAACCCCACAATCGACTCGAGCGTGAACGAGTACCTGAACACAGACAGTGATCTCTGTCGTAAGAGTGCATATATAAAAAGGCGCCAGACAGGCAATTTGCACATGATGAAATAGCAATTCAGTTCCATACGATCAGGTAATACAATAAAATGAAGTATTATGAAACGCATCGATTGAAATGGAACCATGGAGGAATAGTAATTGAATACACAGTACAAATGGTGTGTGCATGTCTATCTAGGTATTCATTCATGGATTGGATTGAATTCAGGTATTCAAACAACAACTCAAAACAATAGCAGTCTTGGGCTTGGATGTTTACATTTATATAGCCTATGTGTCATGTATGGATAAGCTGATGATGATGATGATGACGATCATTTATGGATGAGTCAGTATCAGTGTCAACAATGTGAGTGCATTCATCATCTCAACAGAAATGTACCAGTTCCCTTCACCCACCTACCAGTTCCCGTCACCCATCTACCAGTTCCCTTCTCCCACCTACCAGTTCCCTTCACCCACCTACCAGTTCCCTTCTCCCACCTACCAGTTCCCTTCCCCCACCTACCAGTTCCCTTCACCCACCTAACAGTTCACTTCACCCACCTACCAGTTCCCTTCATCCGCCTACCAGTTCCCTTCACCCACCTACCAGTTCCCTTCTCCCACCTACCAGTTCCCTTCTCCCACCTACCAGCTCCCTTCACCCACCTACCAGTTCCCTTCACCCACCTACCAGTTTCCATTAATGGCCCTACACATGACAACATGAACAATCAATAATGAAACTATGATTTTGATTTATCTTGAAATAAAATACTTGGAAAAATCATGAAATTGAGATCAGTTTGCAGTTGGAAGTAAAACGTGCTTTGCTTTTTCATTCACCCGCGTGCTTTTTTTCCTTTTTTTTTTTTTGGTTGTTTTTTTTTTTTTCACACATTGTGCTTCATCCCTTTGTAAATATCAAGTAAGACAGAATAAATCAATGATCAAACTAAAATCTTTAATCAAACTTGTGGTTTTTTTCAATCCGTCACTTCCTCCAAAATGTACACATCTCGTCACAATGAACGGACATGCGTGGTCGATCCAATTAATACAGTACATTATAAATATAAATGAAATGCAAATAATCCAAAGTGAAACAACACAAATTCCATCGTCTTAAAACAATAGCATTCATATATGTGTACGGCGTTGTTGGACGTTCATTGTATTCAGCTGTCGCTTCGATATGAGGTCAATAATACGTGGTTTTTGCCTCCCCTTGACTGAGGTGGGAGGAAAACGTCTCAAAGACAGAAATAATGTAGAATGAAGGCATAATAATAAATTACACATCCGGTTTAGATGTAAGATCATTAGTTTGAGAGAGAGAGAGAGAGAGAGAGAGAGAGAGAGAGAGAGAGAGAGAGAGAGAGAGAGAGAGAGATATGACAACCGATAAAATATAAACAAGTGGCGGTGGTGGTGGTGATGATGATGATGATGATGACGACGATGACGATGATGATGATGTTGGCGATCCATCCTAAAAGGGAATGATTAACAGAGGGGAGATAACGAGTATGTATCGTTACAAATAAATCAATGAGGTCGTGCTATCAAATCGTTGATTTCTAACAGATCATTATTTCAACCACAGTAACAACATCGGAGTCCAGTCTCCAGAATCAAGCAAACCAATGTCTTCTTATTTGTTTTTGTTTTTTTTTTTTGTTTTTTTTGTTGTTGTTTTTTTTTTTTTCCAACGAGTCGAATGCCGCTCGCGACACTTATGCGTGAAAATCAGCGCCTTCTGAAACTCCCGCCTCCTGGCGATAGAAGAAGGATGAAAGATGATATAAATATAATGGTGGATATTGGCAGCTCCATGAAATGTTGACTCCGGGAAATAGGGGTCAAGTTGTCCCAAGGTAACGTACAGTTCTACCGTATTCTCATTGCCACATCCATTTAATGTGAGAAATCGACTCTATCTGGTATCATGTTTGGATAAACCCGACGCTGTAACTCTCCAATTTGAAGACGTAATAATGACACAATACACACAGTGAAACCCTGATGACGTCACCTCCCCTGGACCAAAGAGATTGGATGACTTTATTAAACGAGGTTGAATTGGTTTTATCCGTTATCAAAGAAACACATTTAGATAATGAACGGAAAATATGGCGTCAATAAGAGATGTTGACTTTAAGCAGAAGTTGACTTGAAGAGTGTTGATTGTATACGAATTCCACTGTTGTAGTAAATTAATGAAGATGTGACTGTCTATAAGAATTCTAATATTTTCCTCTCTCAGTCGGTAAATAAATGGAAATAAATAACGATTTTCTCAGAATGTTTTTTTTTTTAAAATACTTAATGGAGTTTGGAAGTCACAGCCTCAAGTTTCATCAGGTCAGATAAAAGTAGTTTTCACAAACGCCATTTAGTTGATTCCACAATTCTAATAACGTGTTTAAAAACTCATGGGGTTGATCCTGACATAACACCAGATAGACAAGAGTGGTCACAAAACTGACGTGGACACAAACCAATCATTTGAATGTTTGTTGAATCAGCATTCAACGTTTGGTGGAGCTGCCTACCAACCATCATTAGAATTGCACATCGTTATAATATTAATACAGGATCCAATGAGCCGCGCGGGGTCTTTCACTGAATCAGACGGTTCTGGACGACTGGGCCTGTTTGAAGAATCCCTGGTCGGAGTCACTTTCCAGGAATGTGACCTTGACCTGGTGACACTGGACGTCGGTGACGGTGATGCGATGGGTGTCCATGGTGTGCCGACGTTTGGCGTGGTGGAGTTTTTTGTGGTGGTATTGGTCACTGCCGCTGTAGCTGTAACAACGGGGATGGCCCAGGGAGGAGGACGATGGTGACGGTAACGATGGCAATAACGATGATGACGGTGATGATGATGATGTTGTTTTTGAAGAAGAAGGTGATGTTGTAGATATGGGTGATAACGTTGATGTCAGTGCTGGTGTCGTCGTCGTTAATTCTGTTGAATTTCCCACCGACTCTGTACTACTCCCGACAACGTCCTCCTCAGGGATAACTATTGATAGCTGTTGGTCATCAGCCGATTCCTTCATGAGCTGCAATTCCATTCGTTCTCGTTCTGCTCGCACCAGGGATTCGAACTGGGAGCTCAGGTTCCAATCGTCGTCGGCATCGCCATCTTCTGTTTTCCTTGTGGTGTTGCTGTTGTTGTGGTGGAGGGGATGCTGGGTGAGACGGGAATTCAAAGGATCACAAGATGAGACGTTGCTGACGGAGATTGTTGTTTTGGATGTTGTTGTCGACGTTGTTGATGTCGGACTACTTTTTGAGATTTTGGATTTGTGAGAGAATTTGTTATTGTTGTTGTTGCTGTTGTCTTGTAGGCGCGAATGTTGGAGATCATTGTGGTGGTGATTATCGTGAGAATGGATGCTGTTGTTATTATATTTAATTGTGTTGTTGTTGTTGTTGACGTTGTATTCCTTTGTGTTTGACAAGTTATCACCCACGGGACTTAACTCTCTCTCCACGTAATCCACATCAGACCGAACACGGTGAACCCGAAGCACATTGGGCTCCCCAGGTGAAGAACTCAAAGGAGGCGAGTATTTCACCTCCCAGCATTCCGTACTCCATTTATCTTCTTCCTCCTCTTCTTCTTCTTCCTCCTCCTCATCGTCTTCATCTTCTACGTCGTCCTCTTCCATATCCTCCTCTTCATTTTTCTTCCTTTTCTTGATGTTTGTCTCCTCGTAAATCACGGACAGTTCCTTGTTGGGTTTCGTCAGAGAGTCAATCCTTTCCTCCGCTTCTTCTTCCATCAGTTTCCGTTTCTGCGCCTCTTCCACTGATTTCTGACGGGCTTTCCGGGGTCGGGGCGCTCTTGGTGGGGTGCCCCAAAGTAGAGGGAGCCTGTCGGAGGGGAGGTATGGCCATAGGTTTTCCTCGTTCTGGCCCCGGCGTTTGGTGGACCTGTAAACCATGACGTCATCCTGGTCACTCTCTACAGCCTCGTCACTCAAGTGTTCGGCACTGGCCAGGCGCTAGGGATGGAAGGGAAGAAGAAGAGAAAAAAAAGGTGCATGAAATAAATGCGTAATATAACAAATAATATGAATATTCATCTAATCAAATCAGGGGTTGAGATAATCAGAAGGACAGGAGAAGGAATAAAGAAAACCAAACAACAAAAATCCCTGAGCAGAGATCGAAATCAGATGACTGTACCTGCGACTAGAACGTTCTATGGAATGGGCTCCATTGAGTACATATGAATGATATACTTGGATAAAGTGTTTTCAACCCTGACAGAACCAGGGGGACGGAATGTATCAAACCTGACTGTAAACGTTGGCTCCATAATACAACATGGCCAATCTTCCAGTCTGACAATATTTCATATCGCTCTTCTTGGCGTAGTTAGAGTTCTGATAAAGATTAATACTAAAAACATTATATATCACATATGCATTCTTTTGGCACACGATCTCCTCTCTCTCTCTCTCTCTCTCTCTCTCTCTCTCTCTCTCTCTCTCTCTCTCTCTCTCTCTCTCTCCCAAAGTAAGATCGATAACATGGTTAAAGTGACTTATCACAGCGATACATCTCAACCTGCCAGACAGACAGACACAGAGACACAGACACCACAACAACCACCGCACCTTCAATACCAAGTAAACAATCAACCAACTCCTCTATATTCATTTATTTATTTATTTATTTGTACCCGTGTGATTTCTTAGAGGTAGGAGTTGTTGCAACCAATGAAGGGAATAAGAGGAAGAGATGGAAATAGAAAAATTAACTGATGGAATGTGTTAAATCTGAGAGAGGAGGGATGGAGGGAGGAAAGAGAGATTGTGTATGAGAGAGAGAGAGAGAGAGAGAGAGAGAGAGAGAGAGAGAGGGGTGTATGAGAGAGAGAGAGGTGTATGAGAGAGTATCAACGAAACATGGAGTGAGAAGGGCTAGATGAGAGAGAGAGAGAGAGAGAGAGAGAGGGAGAGAGAGAGAGAGAGAGAGAGAGAGAGAGAGAGAGAGAGAGAGAGAGATGATATGATTGAAAAGTTAAGAACGCCCTTGAGACAGAGATAGTGTGT
Source organism: Berghia stephanieae (assembly GCF_034508935.2). Classification (NCBI taxonomy): domain Eukaryota; kingdom Metazoa; phylum Mollusca; class Gastropoda; order Nudibranchia; family Aeolidiidae; genus Berghia; species Berghia stephanieae. Next base: position 83,226,993 of record NC_088364.1, read on the forward strand.
CAAAATTATACACAGAACGCCAAGTCTCGAACACACGAGGTCATCATAACCCAGGAAGGATCACAATCACTTTATATTGTGTAAATGAATATTTAAACCATTTACATTATGGGGGAGGAAAACAAGAACGGATATTGTCTGGGAATACCAAGAAGAAAAAAAGGAAGCAGGAAGAGGAAGAAACAAGAGAGAAAAAAAAAGGAGAAAATTACATAAAGAAAATCGTTTTAAAATATCGCCGTTTTGCTCCTAATCTAAATATGCAAGTGTATATATAATATGAATATGCGTGAAACCCTTCAGATCATGGCTGACAAATTAGCGACTGGTTGTAGCGAAGGAAAGGGACTTTGGCTGTACGTCCAGGAAACCGAGTAGACATGGTCGAAAACAAACAAACCCAAGATCTATCTTTTCACCTGACCAGGAAAGGGGAAACTATCAAATAATCTAAAGTTTAAATATCTCGGTGCAACCCAACCATAATATCACGAAGGACGTTAGAGATTTGGTAGAAATAAAACAAAGAATTACGACCACTAAAGACACCTTCCCCAATCTAATACCAGACATGTCATCTCTGTCACCAACATCAAATTAATCACAAAACTTACGGCTGTCCAAACTTAATTCTCTCGTCTCTTTTCTAAGCGTGTAAAACCTGGACTCTATACAAGGAATGTGAAAACCGCCTGGATAGAATAAAGATGACGTCACTCGGGTCTTTGTTATTGTTTTTTTGCCATCCACGTTTTTGAGTAACTCTCCCACAACTGTATTAACCAGACTATAAAACTTCATGGTTACACAGAGTTTTATGTGTTGATCTGTTATACTTCAGGATGGCAATGTTGTGACCTTTTTTAGTCAAGTGCATACTATCTATAGAAAACCTATTCCTGTTTCTCAAAGACTTTGTAACCTGGGGAATTTCCTTGTCCTTTGTCGGAAACAAATTACAAATGGGTATTGTTTATAGCAGAGCAAAATATTATTAAGTGCTGAGCGAAACACAACATTAATCAACTTCTAATTATAGAACATTTCTCGTTTGGAGAAACGACGCGATAAGTTTATTCCAGTTTTCACTAGAACAAATTAGCGTTATCATTTTTTCAAGCGACTGTTTTGTAAGACCGTTATCATTTATTCCTGTTTAGTATTTGGAATAGTTGTCAGTAAAGTGTCCTTAACGTCAATAATAATAATAATAATAATAATAATAATAATAATAATAATAATAATAGTAGTAGTATAGTAGTAGTAGTAGTAGTAGTAGTAGTAGTAGTAGTAGTAGTAGTAGTAGTAGTAGTAGTAGTGTAGTAGTAGTACTAGTAGTAGTAGTAGTAGTAGTAGTAGTAGTAGTAGTAGTAGTAGTAGTAGTAGTAGTAGTAGTAGTAGTAGTAGTAGTCGTAGTAGTAGTACTAGTAGTGGTGGTAGTAGTAGTAGTAGTAGTAGTAGTAGTAGTAGTAGTAGTAGTAGTAGTAGTAGTAGTAGTAGTAGTAGTAGTAGCAGCAGCAGCAACAGTAGTAGTAGTAGTAGTAGTAGTAGTAGTAGTAGTAGTAGTAGTAGTAGTAGTAGTAGTAGTAGTAGTAGTAGTAGTAGTAGTATGTAGATAGTATAGTGTAGTAGTATGGTAGATAAGTAGTAGTAGTAGTAGTAGTAGTAGTAGTAGTAGTAGTAGTAGTAGTAGTAGTAGTAGTAGTAGTTGTAGATATGGGTGATAACGTAGTAGTAGTAGTAGTAGTAGTAGTAGTAGTAGTAGTAGTAGTAGTAGTAGTAGTAGTAGTAGTAGTAGTAGTAGTAGTGTAGTATGTATAGTAGTAGTAGTAGTAGTAGTAGTAGTAGTAGTAGTAGTAGTAGTAGTAGTAGTAGTAGTAGCAGTAGCAGTAGCAGCAGCAGCAGCAGTTGTAGTAACAACGACGATGGCGATGGCGATAACGACGACGATGATAATAATAATGATGATGATGATGAAAAGAAAAGGTAGGTGTGAATCCTCATGACATAACATCTCATCATCATCCTCCTCGCCGGGCGGAAATTACAAGCCCTATTAGCCTATTGGTTGTTGTGTCTGTGAGGTCATGACATGACATAACCGGCACAACGTGACACTGACACACATACACAAACACACACACACACACACACACACACACACACATACACACACAGCATTACAATAATCACAATAATCATACTCGGGCCTGTATGGTGAAGTTGCCAACAGGTAGTTGTTCAATTTAATACAATAATAATATTAGTACAGTCAACCCCGCTATAACGCCCCACGGTTCTATTTAAACCTAACCTCACAACAGGATTGCCAGAATCCATTTGACAAAATCTGCTGATCGCATTACAAAAATATTCCAAAATCATCTGATAAAAATGCAAACATTTTCTAAGCATCACTTATTTTCCTGCTAAATTACTACCCCGGCCTATACATCTTTACACAGTGATGGGTCCCCGTTGTATATTTACAACCTTTTAAAGGTATATTATACTGTAGTTACGTCAGGTGTATACTCCAACAAGAAACTTTATATCGAGTGATGATAGGCTCAAATTGGTGAGGCCAATAAAGATACTTTGTAAGGTAGGCACTCAATCGTTTCAAGGTTCCGAGTTCGATCACCCGACGCTGCGCTGTGTGGCCTTGAGCAAGTTACCTCGTCCTAACTCACTTTGCGGCGCTACTCTGCGGCTGACGCCTGGGTTTTTCCAGTCTTCCCTTGGAATAGACGCTAAAGACAAATTTCCCCATGGGAATTTTATTTATTTATTTATTTATTGATAATAGCCTGTAGCCCCAAATTGACGGTTTAATGGGGTGTTACTGTACCGATGCTACGTCGTTATGGGGTTGGTTGTACTTGGCACACACGTGTTGAATGCATGTTGTTGTCTAATCGCAAAGACTGATAGTTACATGGAGTGAGAGACACCGTGCAATATCGTGAGGACGAAGAATACGTACAGTGATATGATATGGGAGGGAGGGTGGGGTGAGAGGGTGAGAGGACGAGAGAGAGAGAGAGAGAGAGAGAGAGAGAGAGAGAGAGAGAGAGAGAGAGAGAGAGAGAGAGAGAGAGAGAGAGAGAGAGAGAGAGAGAGAGAGAGAGAAAAGTGTGTGTGGGTGTTGTGTTGTATGTGTGGGGGGGGGGGGGGGGGGGGCGCGTAATTATATTCTGAAACTGAGTACGGTTAATGGATTGAATAAAAAAATATATAAATAACTGTTTGAATTGTTTGTGAAATAAGGCTAAAAGGGTTCGCATTGAATATTCACTTGCATATTAGTGTAAACATAATTTACAATTACTAAAAACCAACATACAAAAAACTCAAAAAAAAAAAAAGACGAACAACACAAATCAATATACATACATCATATTGATTACGCATACAAATTTGACAGCCATAAACTGTACAGCTTGTAATTGAAGCACAGAGAACCACCTAACCCTTCCCCCTTGTATCCGATGCCCAAGTGTTCCTTGAAATTCATGGCTATAGATAGTATGCAGATGACGTCACTCAGGCCTTTGTTATTGTTTTTGCCATCCGCGTTTGTGAGTTGTTCTCACTAAACTGTATCAACCAGACTATAAAAGTTTATGGTTACACAGAGTTTGTGTGTTGGTCCGTTATACCTCCGGATGGCAATGTTGTGAACTCCTTGGCCAAGCGCATTCTATCTATAGCCGCCACCTGCAATGTTGTATATCAAGTGTCCATAAACCAAAGCCTTCATTCAGCCAATAACAACCTGATAATTATTACAGCCATTATGAACCTCTTTCATTCATTCTCCCAACACCCAACATTTATGGCAAATCTCTTTCAGTCCAACATTCATTTGGATAACAGTGCGTAGAACGTCCAAATTCTCACAGAACGCTTTTTAAAAAATAAATTTGGTCAGAATTTGTTTGTTTTAATTTTACGCTTTTATCGACTAATTTCCACAACGAACAAACAGTCCAAAATTCTTAAAAAAGGAAATTTCTTGAAAGACCCGAGTTTAACAATGTTATCAAGTAAAGAATCATCTTAAATCATCCATAATATTTGAATGTTAACATTAATTCCAGCCCAAAGTATGTTGAAATAAGTGTTTTGTGTGAGAGAATCAGTCCGTGTTAACTACTACAGATTCGTATCACCAGAACATATCGGAGATTTCTTGTATTTGAATCCACGTTTACAGATTGGATCATATTGTGTCAACCCTTTCACGATAACATTTATTTTTCTTTCTATTTTTATTTCAATTCACGATTTCCCATAACGCCGATCATCATCATCTCTATAAAACAACACTTGGCATGCATTGACAAAACGCCTATTATCACTTAGGCCAGAAAATAAAATAAAACATTAACTTCAAATATGGATTATATCTAATCAAGTTGAACAAACAAAAACTGACCAAAATGGAAAAAGGAGGATGAGGGGGTTTTTCTCTCTTCTTTTTGTTGTTGTTTTTTTTTTTTGTTTTTGTTTTTGTTTGGGGGGGGGGGGGGGGGGGGCGGTGGTTGTTTGTTTGTTGTTTTTTTTCCTTTTTTTTTTAAAATGGGGTTT
>NC_088364.1:83236585-83244085 GCF_034508935.2 Berghia stephanieae
AGAGAGAGAGAGAGAGAGAGAGAGAGAAGGGCCTCACAACTCTACTGATCTACAAAAGAAATTAAGTACGGTGATAGTTTAAAGAAATCAATTATTATAGCATACCTGTTTTCGTTTTCGTCTCTGCATTCGCTGCTTCTTTCTCCATTCTTCTCTCCTGTGGAATAAAAATATAGAAATACATTGAAACAATTTGAAAAGTTAAACAAAAAACAAACAAAGGCTAATCCAATGAAATGCCATGACCAAAGATAAAACACTGGATGGACCAATGAAATGCCATGACCAAAGATAAAACACTGGGTGGACCAATTAAATGCCATGACCAAAGATAAAACACTGGATGGACCAATGAAATGCCATGACCAAAGATAAAACACTGGATGGACCAATGAAATGACAGGCCAGTTGGATATGGAGATGACGTACTTGTCGGAGATGCATTTTGAACTTTGGAATTCACCAGACCATAAAACGAACCGTTATCCATTTTACACTTTTGTTAAACAAGCTCTCTCACGATACCATGTCATGTCATAACCAACATGTGGGTATTTCTTGGCTTGTTGTCATGGAAACACTCTCATAACAAAATAAAACATCGGCCATTACAACAGTGTTCTATCAAGCCCACAGTTGCGTTCGGTTTATCAGACGCTTTTACAGGCCAGTACTTAATTGAGTGCGGTGAGAGAATGTGAGCAAAGAGCCTTTTACTAGGATTCAACTTTGCGCCGCACAGAACGTGACCCGAACCACAGACCTACAGATCCAAAAGCGTATGTAAACTTAACACCACGTGACAGGAGTACAAAGCCCATGAAAATCAAATAAAAAGTTCGGGTATTTTAATAAATCTGTGGATAAACTTAGTCAGGACGATGATGATGTGACTGTATATAAACTAGATATATCTATTGGGACATGGGAAGGCAGGGCAAAGGAGGTGAAGGATGAGGAGGAGGATGATGACGACGATGATGATGATGATGATGATGATGATGATGATGATGATGAGGAGGAGGAGGAGGAGGAGGAGGATAATGATGATGATGATGATGATGATGATGATGATGATGGTGATGATGAGGAGGAGGAGGAGGAGGATAATGATGATGATAATGATGAGGAGGAGGAGGAGGAGGATAATGATGATGATGATGATGAGTGAGGAGGAGGAGGAGGAGGGAGGAGGAGGAGGAGGAGGATAATGATGATGATGATGATGATGTGATGATGATGATGATGATGATGAGGAGGAGGAGGAGGAGGAGGAGGAGGAGGAGGATAATGATGATGATAATGATGAGGAGGAGGAGGAGGAGGGGAAGAAGGAGGAGGAGGTGGAGGAAGAAGAAGAAGGGAAAAAAGAGAGGTTACATGAATTGGAAAGAGATAAAAGTCGATCAGTGCCGTATATAGACAGACGCCATGACACAATAACCCTGACCCCAGTCTGCTCACCGACATTTCTGACGAAGTAAAAAGAACGTCCCGTTCCATTTTTTCAAAACCAATCCCGTAGCTAGACTGACACAATGGTGGCCATTTTAGGAATTGGTTCCATTTATTGATATACCTGCTATGATCCAAAATTAATGTTATCCAAATATGCATTTCTTTCTCTTTTCTTTTCGTTTCCAGAAGTAAACATAGGAAAAGTTTTGACATTTCATGGTGGCAAATAGGAAAATATCCTACCGATTTAGATCTAAATTACTACTGTGTCTATTCCTGGACGCATTCACAAATGAAAAAGTAGGTGCAGATTCACTCTCCCGTGAGTGTCTGTGTGTGTGTGTGTGTGTGTGTGTGTGTGTGTGTGTGTGTGTGTGTGTGTGGTTGGTTACTTGATTGATTCATTCATTCATTCATTGAGGTTGGGGGGGGGGAAAGAGAGAGAGAGAGAGGGAGAGAAAGAGGAGAGAGAGGGGGAGGGAGAGAGAGAAAGAAAGAGAGAGAGGGGGGGAGAGAGAGAGAGAGAGAGAGAGAGAGAGAGAGAGAGAGAGAGAGAGAGAGAGAGAGAGAGAGAGAGAGCAGCTGTAACTAATTATTTTGAAATTTGTAGGCAGTAGCAATAGAATAATTTTGTCAAGTCCATGAATATAGTGTTTTGTTAAGTTGATTTTTGGTTCTCTTTGGATAGAAGATTGGATAGAAGAAATAAATTTTTTTTTTAATTTAATCGGAAAGACATATAATAATCATATTTCTATAGCGCCTTTCGTCGAAACCTCAAATCGCAAGTGCTACAATGGAACTGTCCTTAATGTGCTAAACATTACGTAGATACACATGCTTCTATTTTGGACGAAGAATAAGCAGTGCATAGAATGTGTTATTGACATTACGACTGTAAATATTGACGTATTGATCATAGAACACATTAGTTTATCGACTGATTACAATGACCACTACTTGTTGAAATTCTTTTTTAAATTTTGTTGAGAAGCTCGGGATCATTTTAAAATGATAAGGTAAATGTAAAAAGTCCTTTTGAACGTAAAGACAGATCTATCTATCTATCTGTCTGTCTGTCTGTCTGTCTATCAGTCAATGTGTATGTCTGTTCATTGACCCATCCATTTGTCCATCTATCTAGCCTATCTATCTATCCATCTTTAACTCTTTCTACACTTTTCTAACACACACACCACACACACACACACACACACACACACACACACATACAAACATTCACGCAAAAACATTCTCTCTCTCTCTCTCTCTCTCTCTCTCTCTCTCTCTCTCTCTCTCTCTCTCTCTCTCTCTCTCTCTCTCTCTCTATCTATCTATCTACCTATCTCAGTCCTGAAGATGGCTGAAAAGGCCTGAAACAGCGATGAAGACTGACTCCAACATTGTGGTAAATATTAAAATAATAATCTCTCTCTCTCTCTCTCTCTCTCTCTCTCTCTCCTCTCTCTCTCTCTCTCTCTCTCTCTTCACTCTCTCTCACTCTCACTTTTCTCTCTCTTTCAAATCAATCTAAATCAAAATCATTCCCGTCACTAAGACAAATTGATTTCTCAGATCCCCAACACGAATTGTATGAAAAATACAACAAATAAATCAACAGGAACGCGTCACTGGTTGTAGACGAAATGCGCAGTTCCAGAGGGTTATGGCGATGACTAAGTGACGGGGGTGAGTAGTCTTGTTGGCAAACCGTGACTCACAGCTGATTCAATCATTACACAGACATCAACAATGAAAAGGAGGGGGAAAAAAACTGGAATTTGTATATAAAATATAGATTGCTATCGTCATTCGCTTAGTAATTATCATTGCACAGACGAAGGAGACCGCTACAAACGTTACCTTCATTATCACCATCGTTATCATCTTCATTATCATCTATCATTATCTTTATCTGCTCGTCCGTCCTTATCATTATAAACAGTTTTATGAAAATCTCATCATCATCATCATCATATCATCAATCATCTCATCATCGTCACGACCAACAACATTAGCGATAGCAGCACCATCTCCATCACCACCACCACCACCGACAACAACAACAAAAACAATAACCCAATCAAAATCACCATTATAGTCTTCGAATCAAACTCATCGTTATCGACATCGTTAAACACTTCACGTTTCACTTCCAATATGTCATCAATAAATATTGTGGCAAAATCATTTGGAAATAACAAAAAAACGATCATAAAATAGCATAATAAAAAGTAAACGCGCTAGGCGCATAGTTGAGTCCTTGGAAAAGGCTCTTTACTCACTTTCTCTCACCGAACTCAGGTGTAAAATGAGTACCTGGCCGTTAACAGTGTTGTAATATCGCCTAACAGGCGGCATGTCCCGTCCTACATGTTAAATGTTGCTGTTGAACAGGGACCCCTTGTATAGCGCTTTGAGCACATTTAGTGGATATTGCGCTATATAAAGCTCAATTTGAAATTTGAAAAATTACAGGAAAAAAACGAATGTGAAAAGATAACCATATTTGTTCTCTACCCCCCCCCCCCCCGGTCTCTCTCTCTCTCTCTGTCTCTCTCTCTTCTCTCTCTCTCTCTTCTCTGTCTCTCTCTCTCTCTCTCTCTCTCTCTCCTCTCTCTCTCTCTCTCTCTCTCCTCTCTCTCTCTCTCCTCTCCTTTCTCCATGTTTTACATAACCTACATCCAAGACACTCGTGTACTCTTTATCCTTTCAATGTAAATCCATGACAAAAACTACTTGGGCGACAAACAAATTCATTACTAGAAGAAAAAGATATAAAGAAGTACAATGTCATCCCCCTTGGGTTCAAATCTTTTATCGCGGCAAAGTTCTCTTATTCTCTATTGTCTTCTGTCACTTTTCTCTCCTCACTTCATTTCTTGTTATCATCAACATATCACGTCATCACTGCCTGCCCCACCCACTTTTCTGAAACCCGACTGATACGGCAACGCCGCCTCCTAGTTACAAACAATAAATGAGTACAAATTATATCTTATATTGAATGATTTTAAAATGGTTAGTCTATTCTTGGCAAGGTAAACACAATAATGATAATATGGGTGATAAACGCAAACCAACCTGCATGGACGCCGCTGTAGCAGAGGCAGCACCAGCAGGTGAATTCGGCCAGTGACCCAGATAAACACCGATGATCATTAATGATCGCGGAAAATCAACGTAAACAGGTTGGGGATGAGTATATTATAGCAGTGTTATTTTTATCCATTGTAATGATGAGTGGGGGGCACAGGTATGAACAGCTTGTTTGTATGTGATAGTCGGCGTGGAGAGATGGACATGTAGAGATACTACGTGTAAACAGAGAGAGAGAGAGAGAGAGAGAGAGAGAGAGAGAGAGAGAGAGAGAGAACACAAATCAATAGGTTAATCCAAGAAAAAGAAAAAAAAAAAACATGGTTGACTTACTTGGAATCAAATTCCACAATGAGCAAAGGATCCAGAATATTTTCTGTGGGTTCCCATGTGCTTTGTCTGGAAAAAAGGAAAAGATAGAATAATAATAATAATAATAATAATAATAATAATAATAATAATAATAATAATAATAATAATAATAATAATAATAATAATAATAATAATAATAATAACAACAAAGCAATGCTGTATATTGCCAAGATAATAATAATAATAATAATAATAATAATAATAATAATAATAATAATAATAATAATAATAATAATAATAATAATAATAATAATAATAATAATAATAATAATAATAATAACAACAACAAACAATGCTGTATATTGACAAAACCAAATGTTTCTTCCTTTTGTACAACCAAAGGGACCAAGATGGATCCAGGGCCAAGTACTTTGTTTTCAGCAGGATTGTTTCAGCAGGATTGTTCTGCTGACCAACGAGACAAGACAATCTAGTTCTAGGTTAGAACAGAAAACTGTCACTTCATCACACACACACACACACACACACACACACACACACACACACACACATCAAGAGATTAAAATGACCCTCGACCAATCAAACGTTCGACTTCAAACAGAAGATCTCCATTGAAGACTTTTTGACAAGTCGGATATCTTAATCTGATTATGTTCTAGGAAATACAAATATCTGGGGGAAATGAAAGCACCAAGATGTATTGTCATAAGTACAGCTGTGGACATTTTATTTATAGAATACATAATAAACTTTGCATCCCTTGATTCCCAAGGCCAGTAGATTAGCCACAGATTGTGGGATAAAGGTAATGAATTGGAATGGGTTTTTTTTTCCTTTTCAAGTAAAGAATGGAAAGAGAAAAACAGAGGGGGAGGGGGGGGGGGGATTTTATGTTTTCAAAAAGAAGAAGTTTTTTTTTAATATAACATGGAAATAAAAGGAAGTCTGGCCTTTGTATTTTCTTGACGCTCACCCAGACGATGCAGATGGTATGCGTGGGTGACGCGGGGTGACAAGGTCAGCTATGGGACTGCTCACCGCTATTTCATTCACCAAGTCACAAAGCCACGCACGAAGCAATTTCATTTCACGTTCAGGTCGGTCACACATGCCTGCATACCTAGACCCAAGCGTTCGATTCACCATCTCCTCTGAAGTCAACTCGGCACGGGTTTAATCCTACACATGCCATGGGTGAGTGACAAGGTCACTATTTAAAGAAGCGTGTAAAAAGGAAAGGAGTTGGGAAGAGAAAAGGAAAAGGAAATGTGGAAAATAAAAGTGGAGAGAAAGAAAGAGAAGGAAGCAAATTGGCTTCATTTTTCTTCGCACAACACATGTCGTATTTCATTCATAAATCAAAAGGGATTCATTCACAAATTCGTGAACTTTCTATGGCGATTGACTGGCGTGTCTTATCTAATATTCTCCACTGTTGTTTCCTTCACATTTCCCTGTTATAACGCTTGGATCGGGCATTGATCGCACCAATATCGTGGTCTAATCGTGGAGACTCTCGTGTACATGAGATTGACTGATATTGACTGGGTGACTACAGCTTATTAAGACTATGATTTAATTCGCTGGATACTAATACCTACATAATAAATAAATAAATGAATGTATGAAAAAATAAATAATTAAAATAAATAAATAAATAAATAAATAAATAAATAAATAAATAAATAATAATAAATAATAATAAATATTACGAAAACCTTGGCCAGCTTTGAAAATGTCATAAACCTTTCGAAGTCTGGGTTGCTCTTGGCAAGTACAGACAGACAGACGTCGAATTGTCTCCAAAACTTTCGGGACATCAACACATGAAAGAGATATTGCGAAAATGGACATTTTGTGTGACGTCAATTGCCGTAGATAAATGGGGTCGAAGCAAGAGGAGGGGGGGGGGCGTGTTTTAATGAATTCAGCATAAATAACAATGTTTTTTTTGTTTGTTTGTTTGTTGCTTTAGGTCTCTTCCAACACAATTGAGGTTATATGAGACACCGCTGAAACAAAAAAATAAGCAATCTGACAAAAATAGTACAAATGTAAATCAAAATCATAACCTAAAGATATCATAAGCTAAATTATAAATAACCAAGAACAAACAGGCAGAAGATTTACAGGAAAAAAAATATCCCCTGTCAAAAATACAATCACAAACCAAAGAAGCAGGATAGGCTAGTAAAGAGAAGAAGAAACGACATCACTATCGGATCGTACACCCATGCGAACATCATAGGTATATGATTCAAGGGTAATGCTCCATCCAACGACATCACTATCGGATCGTACACCATGCGAACATCATAGGTATATGATTCAAGGTGATGCTCCATCCAACACCGCCATATCGGATCGTACACCCATGCGAACATCATAGGTATATGATTCAAGGGTGATGCTCCCATCCAACCACCGCCACTATCGATCGTACACCATGCGAACATCATAGGTATATGATCAGGGTAATGCTCCCATCCAACGACATCACTATCGGATCGTACACCCATGCGAACATCATAGGTATATGATTCAAGGGTGATGCTCCCATCCAACCACCGCCGCTATCGGATCGTACACCCATGCGAACATCATAGGTAT
>NC_088364.1:83246585-83254277 GCF_034508935.2 Berghia stephanieae
TAACCAATTATGACAACGACAACAATGGACTCCAAGGTTGTACAGATTGGTGTATTCAGGAAATTGAATTCTTGTACGGTTCAATGACGACTTGACTAAAAACCATTGAATTCAGATGTGGGATTTCGTGTCACACACACACACACACACACACACACACACACACAAACACACACCCATTGCAATGCAGTTCTTTAATAATAATGATGAAAGAAAATGTTCGAATGACGAATCTTCTATAAATAGAACCAACGGGAGCCATCTGTTTAATCAGGAAAACACCCGTCACGAGAATGATTTGCAATCTGGATGTGAACCGGCGACCTTTTGATTCATAATATACCCGCTACGTAAAAGACGTCTATCTAACTACGATAATCATGCCTTTATTAATCAATTAGACTAGATTTCATTTATTGCTCAATGACTTTATTTCACAATCACGGCGACGGCAAGTCACAAGAAGGTCTTTCATGAACGTTTGGAATGCCGTCGTGACAACGATAACAATACAAGCTGGAATATCTAGTACAGGTGGCGATACCGTCAATACGTCATAAAACCAGTCATACCTTTCTACCTGACAGGTGAGGTAATAGTACCACGTAGTACCATCACGTTCAAACCACCCGATAATAAACAACAATCTCAGCCTTCTAAATATAGAACTGATGTCACGACAGAGTGGCTATAAATAGACTGACCACCCGATATAAAACCGTACTCGGGGAAAAAAACATATTTTTAAATTTAGCCAGAAAACTCGTCCTTCTAATATCGATCGATTGAAATGATCCACATCCTGGTAAAAACTCTCAAACCTGGGACTAAAGAATACCTCACTAGGTCCCAGGGTTGATCATTTTTGCCAAGCAACCAGATACTACTGTAAACATTTTAAGATCGGTCCAAAACAAAACGGCTAGTGGGAATAAAGATGGGGACGTGAGACCTCAGTCAAACTTAGCAATGATTGGGAAGTTGAGTCTGTTAGATCTGGCGGAAAGTAGTCTTCGACAGCATGCAATTTTAATATCTTCTTAACGCTACAAGACCAGGTTTAACATTGGTATAAATAAGTATGCATAACAACAGTATATTATTATTACTATAATGTTCATTGAAACAAGCTTTCATAGGCTACGTGGACCAATACAAGGATTATGCTGCGAGTACAGGCATGAGGGGGGGGAGGGGGGGGGGGGGGGGGTGAGGGATTTGACCAAACAAAGAGTACGTCCAATGTCAGGTGTGCATGTGAAACGTGCTTAATGGAATTGGGGGGGGGGGGGTGAGTTTGGAGACGCATGTGGTGTGAGACGCGGTCAACCTCAAACGTGACCCGTGCGTACAACAACATAACAACAATAGATACCTCCACCACTACTACTACTGAGCAACTCACAGAAAATAGAGTGGATTAGCAGCCTATGTATGGTTCATAGAATGAAAGGACCGGATATGTGGACATAATAAATGGATTATTATGGAAAGAGGGAGTCGGGGGAGAGAGAGAGAGATTGACACGCTAGATATTGTGATGGCCGTGCTTGGGTGACCGTCAATAGCCGGTACTCACAACACAGACCATAGAGAATACAGCTCCCTGGTCTGTGACACAGACTGTATAGATAGAATGCGGTTGGAGCCATAGGAAGAATTCACACACAGTATGCCTATGCCGGAAGTATAACGGATGCCTACTACACAAACCTATGTAACCATGAATCTGTTATAGTCTGGTTAATTACGAGTGGTTGAGATGAGAGACATGAACGATCAAGAAAAGCCGCGGTATGGAAGCAAATAAACACAATGTAAACATAATTATAGGCCCTGTTATGTTGAGCGCCCGGCGTGATCACAAAAACTTCTCTGACCCATACTATCCTATAGCATAGAATGACGCTTCGGCCAAGGAGTTTCACAACATTGCCATCCGGAAGTATAACTGACCAACCTAACAAAACTCTGGTGTAACATGAACTTTTATAGATAGAATGCGCTTGGCCAAGGAGTTCACAACATTGCCATTCCGGAAGTCATAACGGACAAACACACAAACTCTGTGTAACTATGAACTTTTATAGTCGTTGTTAATACATCGTTTAGTGAGAACAACTCACAAACGCGGATGGCAAAAACAATAACAAAGGCCTGAGTGACGTCATCTGCATACTATTTATAGTCTGGTTAATACAGTTTAGTGAGAACAACTCACAAACGCGGATAGCAAAAACAATAACAAAGGCCTGAGTGACGTCATCTGCATACTATCTATATTATGAAGGGCTTCGTGGATACTATTGGCATGGCACAACGATTTCGACAAATTAAAAATAAACAACGGAAACACTTCTATTTGTATTTATATACGTACACATTTCTTAAAATTAAAATGTATTTATTGATTTACTTATTTTTTGGATGCTTGACTTTAAACTGTATCTAGACATTCAGTTCATACACCACTGAGAAAAGTTGGGGGAAAATGAGAACGAAAGGAAAACATAATAAAGGGCGGAGTCGATTATACAAAAATTTACCCAATTCCCCATAGTACAGCAAGTGTGTGTGCAATTCGCCTTTTTTTTTTTTTTTTTTGTCTAAAATGTGCATTCTTGATTGTTGAAGCGAAAACGGCGTGCGAACTCAACACGCACAACAAACAAAACATCCAAAATATGTCGACATCATTATCTCCCCGATCACAACAAAAAGCCAATTAACCCCGACCCAACGGTGAAATTCATACAAATCATATAGCAAGTCATGACGTCAAAAGGCTTTGAATTTCGAATCTATTATCAAGTCAGAAGGGAAATCCCGTTCTTTTTTTTTAAATCTCATGAGATCTACCTAGATTCTAGAGATTGTCCAGCGTGATTCGTTGCTAAAGGGCTTTAAAATGGACTTTAAACACTGGACAAGGTGTTTGAAAAGCCATAAACTGCCTGTTATACTGACATGACCCTAACTTCCTGCTCATAGTGTGACACCAAGGCAGCACAAAGGGTAATGACATGAACAACGGTCACCACCGACAAAGCAGACAGATGGCATACACCACGGATGAAATTGGCGGGAAACCACTTTCAACGGACTCGGACTTAGGTAGAGTGAGTGGTGGGGTGGAGGGGGGGGGGGGGGGGGGGGGGGGGAGAGAGAGAGAGAGAGAGGGGAGTTATTTTGTGTGAAAGAGAAAGCTGGATCTTATAAGGAAATAAATACTGATAAAGTTGGACATCTTGCTGAATCGCATTGAAATTGTAATGTTTTATCAAACTTCTCTTCTTTAAACACTGTACACTTTGTTTGCTGTTGTTCCTGCTGCTACTACTACTACAACAACTACTACTACAACAACTACTACTACAACAACTACTTCTACTACTACTACTACTACTACTACTACTACTACTACTACAACTACTACTACAACAACTACTACTACAACTACTACTACTACTACTACTACTACTACTACTACTTACTACTAACTACTACTACTACTACTACTAACTACTACTAACTACTACTAACTACTACTATACTTACTACTACTATACTTTCTACTACTACTACTACTACTACTACTACTACTACTAACAACTACTACTACACTACTACTACTCTACTTACTACTACTACTATACTACTATACTACTACTACATCATACTACTACTACTACTACTCTACTACTACTACTACTACTACTACTAACTACTACTAACTACTACTATACTACTACTACTACTACTACTACTATACTATACTACTACTACTACTACTACACTACTACTACTACTACTAACTACTACTACTACTACTACTACTACTACTACTACTACTACTACTACTACTACTACTACTACCTACTACTACTACTACTACTACTAACTACATATACTACTACTACTACTACTACCTACTACTACTACTACACTACTACTACTATACTACTACACACTACTAACTACTACTACTACTACTACTACTACTACTACTACTACTACTACTACTACTACTACTACTACTACTACTACTACTACTAACTACTACTACTACTACTACTACTACTACTACTACTACTACTACTACTACTACTACTACTACTACATACTACTAACTAACTATACTACATAATAATATAATAATAATAATAATAATAATAATAATAATAATAATAATAATAATAATAATAATAATAATAATAATAATAATAATAATAATAATAATAATAATAATACACATTTAATTAAAGCGTAAATTCTTCTTTCTCTAGAAGACCGGGTTAGGATAAAGAGTTACAGATAGAGGTCAGGGGTTGGGGGTGGGGGAAGGGTGAGCGAGTGCACTCGGTCAAGGTTACACTGGCCCAAGTGGTCTAACCGTTTGTCTGATGGCCTTGACGCCAGACCTATTGCTATCGGGGGAGAAAAAAACAATAATATTTCTAAAAAGCAAAAGAACAGAAAGAAAAAAAAGTAAAGGAAAACGATATGTCTGCATGGGGATGGTAATTAAACTGGATAGGATGCATCTTGACCTTATACCATGGGGTCCATCAGAAACGGGCTCTCTATATCTGTTATTGCTGTTGGAAAATGATTAAACACATTTAAGAATTTCATTTAGACATGAACATTAGGGGAGGGGAGTGGGATGGGGGGGGGGGGGGGTTGTGTGACGCACATGCAGAAAGAGGAGAGAGAGAGAGAGAGAGAGAGAGAGAGAGAGAGAGAGAGAGAGAGAGAGAGAGAGAGAGAGAGAGAGAGAGAGAGAGAGAGAGATTGGTTTTATCTTATCTGAGTCAATCGCCAATATCAATCTCTTCTATAGTGATTTTGCAATGAGCAATGGCCCCAATTCATGTCAAAGTCTAAATACTGTAGATAACCAGAAATGAAGTGAGTAGGAAAAGTGTCTTATCCATTCACTTTTCTAAATGATAAATTCTCAAGTCTCGACGGCGCACGTTCTGTTGTACAGCCTGTGCTTGTAAACAGAATAAAGGTATAAAGTATAAACTATGTCCTTAATAGAATCTATTTCTGTTATGCGTATTGCAAAAATACTCACAACATCCACCAGCCAAATTAATTATGCAAACACGCAAAACTGAATGTAACCTTTAATGTTTTTTTGTCTGATTGATACAATTTAGTGATAACTAATCACTGACAGGCTGTCTAAAAACAATAACAAAGAGCTGAGAGACGTCATCTTCATTCCCTCTATTTTATTTCCGTATCATGTGATTAGATTTAGCTATGTCCCATTGAACGTTTTTAGATCACATTAATCTACTTATTACGAATTACTTTTTTCCAAAAGCCTCAACCAGTGACATCTAGCGTTGCCATCGTTATGTTATAGCCTGACACTGAAAACCAAAAGGACTGGCAGTTTGACGTCATTATTTGGTTTTTACACCGTCTAGTGAGTTATCGTTAGTAGCGTTCAAGGAAACAAGTCATTTCATTGGTTGAACTATTGAATACAACTCACCATTTGTTTTCTTTTGTGGCAAAAGACTGGCCTTTTGACGTCATTTCTTGGTCAGTATCAGGCTATATAACTGTACGAAGGCCACGCATCTAGGCCTCAACCAATGAACTTGTTTTAAGTCCATCTTTCACTCGTGGTTTAAAAATCGTGTATTTACTTTATAATCCGTCAGCTGCATTGAGAGGAACCACAGATTGTGAGAGGAATCAAGTGTCTTCAGTGGGATTCGAACTGGAAACCTTTCAAGGTAAAAGCCATGGACTAATATCCAATACGTCACATCGAAAACAGTAGATAACCATTCTTTTGAACAACAATGTAAACGATGATATAATATTATACAGACCAACTGATAGTGGTGGAGGAGAGGCAGGAGGAGGAGGAGGGATAATATGTCTTTTGTTTGTTTTTATCATTTTTGTTTTAATGTTTGTCTTTTGTTTGTTGCGGTGGTGGCGCTGGTAGGAGAAGGAGTAAATACTACATACAGTCAAGAGAGGAAATGAGAGCGAAGTAGAAGGAAATTTACAATCATAATAATGTGTTTGTTTTTGGGATCCCGGGATGAAATTGAAAGATCCGTTTACATAATCACGTGTCAAATCATTTGAATAAAAACATCGCATTCGGCCTTCACCTTGGTCGGTTTGTTGTTATCCTGTACATCACAGATCGCAGAGTGAAGGTAACGGGACCAGGGCAGAAAGGGAAAGAGAGGGAGAGAGAGAGAGGGGGGAAAAAGAGAGAGAAGAGAGTGATCGAATGGATTGAGAAGGCAACGCCCATTGGCTGAGAACAGGGCCGAAAGGGGTCGATGGGTAAAGGAGAGATAAACAACCTTTGTTTGGGTTACAAGGCCAAGGACGTTAAGAAGAAGCGCGTGTTTTTGTTTGTATTACAATTATTATTTTTTATTACAAGGCTATTAAAGAGGGCCATTAATACATTTGAAACACGACAAATAATAACTAATAGCTTGAATTCTAGTATCTAAAAGTTTCAATGGACAACATTGTCTTTTTTTTCTTTTTGTAAAAATTAATATAATGAGGTCAGTAAATATTTGTTCTAACTTGGTAATTCTAAGCAGTGAAAGAAAGAGAAGCCTTACTTACGGGGTTCAAGAAATGGAGTTTGTATGCCCACGAAGCCAGAGTTGATCCCTGATATAATATAATGTAGTCTATAGCAAAGTACTTTCCGCCAGATCTATGACCAGGTACCCAATCACTGCTGATTGGAGAAGGGGGATAAGTCGACTATATTATAACAGTTTAGTTTTGTTTTGGTAGCCACGTCTGGTTTATATTAAACGTTGCTTCCATTTATTTCTCTTACATACGCCCCCCCCCCCCCCCCCCAAATGCTATTTCAACAATAACATGACCGTTTAACAGACTGACGCTGAATGCTGTTGCTGCTATGCTACTACTATTATTATTATACTACTCTACTCTACTACAACTACTACAACTACTACTACTACTACTACTACTACTACTACTACTTCTATACTACTACTACTACTACTACTACTACTATACTACTACTAACTACTACTACTACTACTACTCTACTACTACTACTACTACTTTCTACTACTACTACTACTTACTACTACTACTACTACTACTACTACTACTACTACTACTACAACTACTACTACTACTACTATACACACTACTACTACTACAACTACTACTACACTACTACTACTACTACTACTACTACTACTACTACTACTACTACTACTACTACTACTACTACTAAAACTACTACTACCGCTGCTGCTGCTGATGATGATGATGATGATGATGATGATGATGATGATGATGATGATGATGATAAGAGTGACGAAGATGCCGACTCCGAGCATCCTCTATCATGTAAACAACCCCCCCCCCCTCCCTCTTTAATAAGTTGCTTGGGTGAATTATTCTTACTGTACACCAGCACACCGTCTTTGACATCAATTAGACATCATAGCAACAAGGTGAAGAAATGGGGACGGACAAACAATGGAACGGCCAAACGGAATGTGACCAGGTGGTGGTGATGATGGTGATGATGATGATGATGATGATGATGATGATGATGATGATGATGGTGGTGGTGGTGGTGGTGGTGGCGGCGGTTTTGATGATGAAGATGATGAATGATGGTGGTGATGGTGGTGGTGG
>NC_088364.1:83254377-83267699 GCF_034508935.2 Berghia stephanieae
TAGAACGTCCAAATTCTCACAGAACCCTTTTTAAAAAATAAATTTGGTCAGAATTTGTTTGTTTTAATTTTACGCTTTTATCGACTAATTTCCACAACGAACAAACAGTCCAAAATTCTTAAAAAAGGAAATTTCTTGAAAGACCCGAGTTTAACAATGTTATCAAGTAAAGAATCATCTTAAATCATCCATAATATTTGAATGTTAACATTAATTCCAGCCCAAAGTATGTTGAAATAAGTGTTTTGTGTGAGAGAATCAGTCCGTGTTAACTACTACAGATTCGTATCACCAGAACATATCGGAGATTTCTTGTATTTGAATCCACGTTTACAGATTGGATCATATTGTGTCAACCCTTTCACGATAACATTTATTTTTCTTTCTATTTTTATTTCAATTCACGATTTCCCATAACGCCGATCATCATCATCTCTATAAAACAACACTTGGCATGCATTGACAAAACGCCTATTATCACTTAGGCCAGAAAATAAAATAAAACATTAACTTCAAATATGGATTATATCTAATCAAGTTGAACAAACAAAAACTGACCAAAATGGAAAAAGGAGGATGAGGGGTTTTTCTTCTTCTTTTTGTTGTTGTTGTTTTTTTTTTTTTTGTTTTTTTTTTTTTTTTGTTTGGGGGGGGGGGGGGCGGTGGTTGTTTGTTTTGTTGTTTTTTTCCTTTTTTTTTTTTAAAATGGGGTTTCTTTTGATTGTTTGTTTGACTTTTTTCTTTTCTCTCTTTCATTTATTTCTACTTGAGTGCATGGCCGGTCCCACATATCAGATTGTTTTCACCAAGAGAAGCACCCACGAGTTCTATTGCTGTAACTAACTACTCTATTCGTGGAAACGATTTGAGACATCCGGTGAGGTTTGATTGCATGGGAAATGGGAACCCCGGCTGTTCAAGGTTAAAACGATATAGCTTTACAGTTTGTGTATTTGGAATATCGGTTGATCTTTGATGTGACAACTGCACACCTCTAACACACCCCGGCTGTTCAAGGTTAAAACGATATAGCTTTACAGTTTGTGCATTTGGAATATCGGTTGATCTTTCATGTGACAACTGCACACCTCTAACACACCTTTACTGGAGTATCAAATTACACACAGAACACATTTCATGGAACAGACGGAAATGGTCAAATGGCCCTTTGGAACACACCTTGCCATCTACGTCACGGAATTGACATTACACATCTCATTCAGTTTATTTATTTAATCTTGTTATTGTTGTTGTTGTTGTTGTTGTTGTTGTTCGCCAGATGACTAGAAGTCTCGGGTTTAAGAATTCTTGACAAGTTGGGGGTGATTTTAATCCATCAATAAATAAATTGTGTACAGCCAAAATGCGTGAAAAGGGAGAGGGGGCGGGGGAGCAAATGATATATTAATGTATAAAATAAATTTTAAAAATTCCCTTTATCCATCCCACAGGGGAAATTTGTCTCTAGGCTCTATTCCAAGGGAAGACTGGGATAACCCAGGCGTCAGCCGCAGTAGAGGAGTACATTTTTCATATCTGCATCAACATTTAATTACCTCACCCACCCACCCATCCACCCACCCACCCACGCGCCGAAGCACTCTCTTTAAAAATAGGATTGTCTATAGATTTCCGCTGGATTCAAACTCTGTGTTTCCTTTGAGTTTCAGTTTCGGTGCCTTGATTTCTCCCCGACTTCCCACGTCAAATAAAGACAATTTGGTAATAGGATTTGATTGATCAATATGATTATTCTAAAGCCAAATTTGGAACATTTTGTTAGAGAGATGTGGCATTTCCATTTGTTGTTTAATAATTGAATACAATTCATACACAATCCAAAGGAGTGACTTGACATTTCAATCAAGACATTTCTTCAGGGAATTCAAATCTCAAAGGATGGCAAAATGCCAAGTCAAATTCAAGCAGCCAGTTTTCGGCTATGTGGTCGAGTAGTATGATACTCGCTTTCGGATCGGAAGGTACTGGGTTCGAGCCTTGCCCGGCGCATTGGTGAGTCCTTGAAAAAGACTCTTTACTCACATTCATACTCCCTCCTCCTCCTCCTCCTCCTCCCCTCCTCCTCCTCCCTCCTCCTCCTACATAGATAGAATGAAATTGATCTCAGCGAGAGAGAGAGAGAGAGATATATAGATAGATAGATAGATAGAGAGAAAAGAAGGGGGGGGGGGTGTGAAACAGACAAATTCACACCAGTCCGTCCGTCCATTCATCCCCCCCCCCTCCTCCTCATAGATAGATAGATAGATAGATAGATAGATAGATAGATAGATAGATAGATAGATAGATAGATAGATAGATAGATAGATAGATAGATAGATAGATAGACAGATAGATAGATAGATAGAAAGATAGAATGAAATTGATGTCACTCAGCCTAACTGTTTGTAGCATCCATTTCTATGAGTTGTACCAGACACCAGAAACGCTGAAGGTTACACATTGGTTTGTGTGTTGGTACGTCATATCCGGCTGGCCGATGATATGAGATTCTTTTTAATTTTTTGATTATTCAAAATAACCGCAATGCATCAATGCACAATGCACACACATACATTTATTTAGCCTAACTCCTGCAAACGTCATCACTTAGAACACTTTGGTAAACTCGATCTCCCTGCCTATTAACCCATCGCACCGTGTCTTCAATCCACCCACCCACCCACCCACCACCGTATGTACTGTGCGCCCACAAATCATCCATCGCCTATAGAAAACAATACAACACATATCTACATTCCTATATTAAAATACCAAACTAGACCTTTTCGGATTTTGGCCAGAAAACACCAAACGTCACATTTCAAGATATCGATCGATTCAAACAGCCCTCAACTTGTCCAATAATTATCCAATCCAATACTTCATAAAAATCTCATAGTTAACCTGTTTTGACAAGATACGGGTCATTTTAACCGATCTGTAAATTGATGCGATTACACTTTTCCGGCAAAATAAATGTGAAAATGCTAAATTTGTTTAGACATTGTACGGTGGATAAGCGTTGAGAAAGGCTGTGGTGATAACCAGCGTCTACTGTAGTAACCCTGCATGGTGAAACTAGGACCACGACAAAATAAACCAACGTAATGAATAATAATGCGACTCAGGAACGTGCAATACTGCCAAGGTCTTCCTACGCCACCCACTCAAATTTCAATACAGCTTTCTGGTTGTCATACGACATGGTTGAAATACGTCCCTCCCACCCTGGATGCAAGACCTGGGCATGCAATGGGACAGCATGATTAAATCAGTAGACAATCGGTGTCCTTTAACCGCAAATGCCAAGAAACGCCGATTTCTTTTTAAATCAAATTTAGACAACAAAACATGATAGGCATGGTGATTTGTGGCCGGCCACTGGTCAAACTAAACGATTCAGAATTGAAATTTAAAAAATGGAGGCTCAATCATTATCGCAAATTAAACATTAGGGCTGGAAAGCATCAGATTGTATCAAAGGTGAAAAATACGAAACGATTCCAATCGTTGAAAGACGACTGGTTGCTCAGGTAAACAATAACAAAACATAAGGATTTGCTATAATTATGAGAGCTGTTAGAGACAGTTGTCTTCTTTCCTGTCCTGGTTATGAAGGGGGAAATAGTAAGACGAGAACAAGTGTGTGTGTGTGTGTGTGTGTGTGAGAGAGAGAGAGAGAGAGAGAGAGAGAGAGGAGAGAGAGGGAGAGAGAGAGGGAGATATATGTATATATATATATATATATATATATATATATATATATATATATATATATATATGTGTGTGTGTGTGTGTGTGTGTTATATTATATATATATAAAGAGGAGAGAGAGAGAAGAGAGAGAGAGAGAGAGAGAGAGAGAGAGAGATAGAGAGAGAGGGGGGGGGGAGAGAGAGAGAAGGGCGGGGGATGAATCGGTGTGATTGTGTGTGGTGGTTTAATACGGTAAAGAAAATGAAAAAGACAAGATAATTTGATCATAGATGACAGACAAGAAGGGTAAGCTAGATCAAAAGGGGAGATAATGAATCCAAAAGGAAAACTGAGGGACGACAGAGAGCAATAATGGGGGCGAAGGAGATGAATGGGGGCGTAGCTGGTGCAGTGCATGGCCTGCACACAACGATCCATCCCATTCAATGCAATGATAATTCAGTTACAACTATCACAGGGTAGGATCCGATTTCTATCAAATCCTGACTTCCTTCTCCCATTACATTTCCTGGTCTGATAATCATAATAATTGCCAACGAAACCATTTCTACCAAGACAGATTTCGTCACGCTAATCGCAGCACTCGTGGTTGGAAATTGATTGGCTGATATTAATAAGTCAATTGTAAGAACCTGATCTACAGCACATGTAAAGGTTGGTCTGTAAAGCTCTGATGATAAATAGATGCCTAATGACATGATGGTAAATTTACTGATAAGAAATCAAATTTGAGTCGTTAACCAAGCATTGTCATTGTACAAGGCCAGGTTACTTTGATCTCGAAACTTTTTTTAAAATGTTAAATGCGAGATTTATACCGACTCATAAATGATGGATTTTAATCTGATAACGACTGTGATATTTTACATTAATACATTTTGGATCCCGCCCCCCCCCCCCCCCCCCCCCACCCCTTCACGCGCGCACGCACACACCCACCCACCCACCCACACACACACACACACACACACACACACACCTTCTCCCAACTTTTCAAACACAGTAGTTGTGCTCAATACCCTAAAATTATTTGTTATTGGTTTGTTTGAAAGCCTCTGAAATCCACATTTATGAAATGAACTCTGGAGTCTGTTGTAACACCACAAATAGCTAGTACATATTTATTCAGGATCGAATGAAGCGGAATAAACTCCCAACTTTCACACATTTGTGGCTATAAATTCAATTTGAAGCAGCGTCTGATTCACCCCGATGTAATACAGTTTGGAGACGATAGGTCACATCACCCCCCCCCCCCCAAACCCTCCGTGAGGTGTAGGAAGGTGGATGGGCAAATCGACCTAGCGAGTTGGTCGACCTTATAAATGAACCAGATTGATGAAATAATGCAGGTAGGAGTCATACTTTGGTCTACAAACAATATTGGGGAAAAAATAAAAATACACATAATGTATCGACAGGTTTTACAGGTCGTATTAACTGGGCTATCATGAATACGTGAAATCGATTACTTTCTGTATCATACGTGAAACCGATTACTGTCGTCGTCATCATCATCATCATCATCATCATCATCATCGTCGTCGTCGTCATCATCATCATTATCATCACCACCACCACCACCATCATCACCATCGTTATCATCATCATCGTCGTCGTTATTTCTACCATCATCCTCCTCCTCCTCATCATCATCATCATCATCATCAAGGAGCGGGTAATCGGGAAAGGAAATGAAATGAGAATCGAAACACGAGCCTCCCCCGGAGAAATGACAGCTTGGAGGAAAACATTATGTTTCGGGATGATTTGTATAGATTTATGTGGCGTGGGTTAACTGTGAACTTAACAAACTTGTAATAATGCCCGCACGGGTTGGGGGTTTTTGTGAGGGTTTTTTTTTTTTCAGTTTTTTTTTTGGGGGGGGGGGGGGGGGGGGGGGTGGATTGTATTTTCCAAGTGGTATGGGGTTTTTTTTGGTTTCATTTTGATTGGTTCCATTTTGATATAAAATCTAAATATTCTTTGTTCTTTATTATGATTTGACGTTCATGTTTAGTGTGAGAGCCCTAGATAACCCAGGAAACCCCCGCATGTAAACCGTTTTGATACCATTATCTGATTGGTCGACCGGTAAATCGCATCCTGTTTGTTATGAAAGAGTTAGATTGTACACTGCTGTAACATTTAGTCATGATGATAATGATAATAATTATAATGATCTGATTGCGAAAATCCCCAGTAATGCTGTAATTCAAAACCAGTCTAAATTAACTGTATTATCTCGCATGGCCCAGTTTTACGACGATTAATTAAAACCGAGATGTGAATTATATATTATTTCGTAACCCAGACACAAACACAAACACATACATACATACACACACACACACACACACACATACACACACACACACAAGCCGACATGTACAACTGGACTGATGCCAAAATTTGTTTTGGACTCTAGTTCAGGCCTGCCTACTTAGAATTGGAAAAGTTCGTACGTTTCAGGGGAAACAACATAATAGGCAGTGTAACCACCATTAAAAATGACCAATTTGTGTTTAAATTACAATAAATTTATGCTGTAAACTCCTTTATATAATAGCTCTGGCAACAAAACTTTGTTTTAAAGAAGTCTATTGAATTTTTTAAAAGTGAGCTTTTATATAGTGCAATATCCACTAAACGTGCTCAAAGCGATTTACATGGGGTCCCTGACCAACAGCAACACATAACGTGTAGAACGAGACATGACGCTTGTTAAGTGATATAACAATTTTTCCGACAGAGACAACGCTGTTAACGGCCAGGTACTCATTTTACACCTAAGTACGGTGAGCGAATCTAAGTCTTTTTCAAGGACTCGATTATGCGCGAAGAGAGACTCGAACCCAGGACCTTCTGATTCGAAAGCGAGTGTCATACCACAAGACCACATATAGCCGCACAGGATTACCCGGGGGGGGGGGAGTGAGAGTGAGAGAGAGAGAGAGAGAGAGAGAGAGATGGAGAGAGAGAGAGATGGAGAGAGAGAGAGAGAGAGAGAGAGAGAGAGAGAGAGAGAGAGAGAGAAAGATAGGGGGGAGGAGGGAGGGTAGCTCATGTTTTTCATGAAATTCAATTCTATTCTATGTAATTTTTTACAAGCCAGCGGCGCCATTCGTGCAGTTTTAATATCCGGTTTACGAGAAAACTATATCTGGCGACAAATACGATACAAGATAAGCCGAAAAATAGTGCTTTATTTTAGTACTTTTAGGGAAAACCAGGTTGCAAAATACAACAAAACAAGTAATGCTTTGATCTTGATTCTAAATTTAAAATCTAAATAGAAAGTATTGAATACAAGGATTATATTGTTGTTGTGTAACAACCATAAATAAGTTTATTTCTTATTAAAGAAATTGATTTATCGACAATATAAAGCTATTTCTATGTTTAGAATAAGGTCATCTATTTCTAGATAAAAGGTCACTTCAGCACGCTGAGATGTTCATATTAATTTTCTTATGGATTATTCCAAATTTAGAGACTATGTTTTATCGTAAATAAACATAAAGATAAGAAAGATGATGATGATGATGATGATGATGATGATGAGGAGGAGGAGGAGGAGGAGGAGGAGGATGAGGAGAAGGAGGATAATGATGAGAAGGAGAAGGAGGAGGAGGAAGGGGTAGAAGAAGGAGGAGGAGAGGAAGGAGGAGAAGGAGAGGAAGGAGGAGAAGGAGGAGGAGGAGGAGGAGGAGAGGAAGGAGAATGAGAGGAAGGAGGAAGAGAGGAAGGAGGAGGAGGAGAGGAAGGAGGAAGAGAGGAAGGAGAAAAAGAGGAAGGAGGAGGAGAGGAAGTAGGAGGAGAGGAAGGAGAGGAAGGAGGAGAAGGAGGAGAGGAAGGAGGAGAGGAAGGAGGAAGAGAGGAAGGAGGAGGAGGAGAGGAAGGAGGAAGAGAGGAAGGAGAAGGAGAGGAAGGAGGAGGAGAGGAAGGAGGAGGAGAGGAAGGAGAAGGAGGGGAAGGAGGAGGAGAGGAAGGAGAAGGAGAGGAAGGAGAAGGAGAGGAAGAAGGAGGAGAGGAAGGAGGAGGAGAGGAAGGAGAAGGAGAGGAAGGAGGAGGAGAGGAAGGAGAAGGAGAGGAAGGAGGAGGAGAGGAAGGAGAAGGAGAGGAAGGAGGAGGAGAGGAAGGAGGAGGAGAGGAAGGAGGAGGAGAGGAAGGAGGAGGAAGAGAAGGGGGTAGAAGAAGGAGGATGAGGAGGAGAAGGACGAGGAGGATGGTATCTATTTGGGTATGAGATCAATTTTAGATGTCTATCGTGACAACTTATCGCCCAAAATGTGTAGATTATGAATTCCCGTCGTCCAGAGGTATTTTGTGGGATTTGAAAATAGAATGTAGACTCATTTGATTGACAACTGGAGTATTTATAGATCTGAGTGGGAGTCGGAGTGAAGCAAGCAGAGAAAATAAATAACAGATAAGTCAGAAGAAACACCTAGATACGTGAAAAAAAGAAGTAATTTAAATCTATTCCTGACGACCACTCCATTCAAACAGACGGAACCGTCTTCGATTTTGTTAAGAAACGTGGATTCCCCCTAAACTGGGTATTTTTTTTTTTATTTTTTTTTTTTGGTTTGTTCTTGTTTTTGTTTTTGTTTTTTTTTTTGTTTTTTTGTGAGAGGTAGTGGGGGGGGGGGGGTGTTCTTGTTTATTTTTGTGAAGGGGGAGGGCGGGGGAATTACTGGCGCCCCATCTAAGGAACCTGGATAGAATCAGGGTTCAGACACGTTTACGCTTTAAAGAGAAGATAGAAATCGATTGGAGCTCGCGTCCCAAGTTTTGCCAAGGTGAAGGTCATTTCAATGAGTCGATATAATTTGAAGGCCAAAATGTGAAATACGTGTCTTTGCCTTTCCCGAGTACGACAGTTGACTGGTGTAAACGGGTGCCACGTTGAATGGTTGAATACAACGACATAATGGAGTTCCAGGTTGTATAGGTTACGAGTTCTAGAAAATGCGAGTTCCAGAAAATGCCTGTCAAAGACCATTATGGAAAGGGAAGTAGCTACTGACGTTGGACAGTGCCGACGTGCACTTATTTGCAGGTCCGATAACCCAATTCCATATGGGCTCATTGTTGTAATGGAAATCTCGAAAAATGATGCAACATATTGTCCATTACAACAATGTTAAACAAGGACCATAATAAGTGGGTTCAGATGTCTGACCTGTATATAGGTACACGTCGGACTGTGCCATAGACAATTTAGCTTGAATAGCGAGTCTATTCCACCATGGTTAGGAATAATAATATTACAAACAGGCAATTATGGCTATGAGGGAGAAGGAGGGGGAAGAGAGAGAGAGAGAGAGAGAGAGAGAGAGAGAGAGAGAGAGAGAGAGAGAGAGAGAGAGAGAGAGAGAGAGAGAGAGAGAGAGAGAGAGAGAGAGAGAGAGAGAAGGGCCTCACAACTCTACTGATCTACAAAAGAAATTAAGTACGGTGATAGTTTAAAGAAATCAATTATTATAGCATACCTGTTTTCGTTTTCGTCTCTGCATTCGCTGCTTCTTTCTCCATTCTTCTCTCCTGTGGAATAAAAATATAGAAATACATTGAAACAATTTGAAAAGTTAAACAAAAAACAAACAAAGGCTAATCCAATGAAATGCCATGACCAAAGATAAAACACTGGATGGACCAATGAAATGCCATGACCAAAGATAAAAACACTGGGGTGGACCAATTAAATGCCATGACCAAAGATAAAACACTGGATGGACCAATGAAATGCCATGACCAAAGATAAAACACTGGATGGACCAATGAAATGACAGGCCAGTTGGATATGGAGATGACGTACTTGTCGGAGATGCATTTTGAACTTTGGAATTCACCAGACCATAAAACGAACCGTTATCCATTTTACACTTTTGTTAAACAAGCTCTCTCACGATACCATGTCATGTCATAACCAACATGTGGGTATTTCTTGGCTTGTTGTCATGGAAACACTCTCATAACAAAATAAAACATCGGCCATTACAACAGTGTTCTATCAAGCCCACAGTTGCGTTCGGTTTATCAGACGCTTTTACAGGCCAGTACTTAATTGAGTGCGGTGAGAGAATGTGAGCAAAGAGCCTTTTACTAGGATTCAACTTTGCGCCGCACAGAACGTGACCCGAACCACAGACCTACAGATCCAAAAGCGTATGTAAACTTAACACCACGTGACAGGAGTACAAAGCCCCATGAAAATCAAATAAAAAGTTCGGGTATTTTAATAAATCTGTGGATAACTTAGTCAGGACGATGATGATGTGACTGTATATAAACTAGATATATCTATTGGGACATGGGAAGGCAGGGCAAAGGAGGTGAAGGATGAGGAGGAGGATGATGACGACGATGATGATGATGATGATGATGATGATGATGATGATGATGATGATGATGATGATGATGATGATGAGGAGGAGGAGGATAATGATGATGATGATGATGATGATGATGATGGTGATGATGAGGAGGAGGAGGAGGATAATGATGATGATAATGATGAGGAGGAGGAGGAGGAGGATAATGATGATGATGATGATGATGATGAGGAGGAGGAGGAGGAGGAGGAGGAGGAGGAGGAGGAGGATAATGATGATGATGATGATGATGATGATGATGATGATGATGAGGAGGAGGAGGAGGAGGAGGAGGAGGAGGATAATGATGATGATAATGATGAGGAGGAGGAGGAGGAGGGGAAGAAGGAGGAGGAGGTGGAGGAAGAAGAAGAAGGGAAAAAAGAGAGGTTACATGAATTGGAAAGAGATAAAAGTCGATCAGTGCCGTATATTGACAGACGCCATGACACAATAACCCTGACCCCAGTCTGCTCACCGACATTTCTGACGAAGTAAAAAGAACGTCCCGTTCCATCTTTTCAAAACCAATCCCGTAGCTAGACTGACACAATGGTGGCCATTTTAGGAATTGGTTCCATTTATTGATATACCTGCTATGATCCAAAATTAATGTTATCCAAATATGCATTTCTTTCTCTTTTCTTTTCGTTTCCAGAAGTAAACATAGGAAAAGTTTTGACATTTCATGGTGGCAAATAGGAAAATATCCTACCGATTTAGATCTAAATTACTACTGTGTCTATTCCTGGACGCATTCACAAATGAAAAAGTAGGTGCAGATTCACTCTCCCGTGAGTGTGTGTGTGTGTGTGTGTGTGTGTGTGTGTGTGTGTGTGGTTGGTTACTTGATTGATTGATTCATTCATTCATTGAGGTTGGGGGGGGGGGGAAGAGAGAGAGAGAGGGAGAGAAAGAGGAGAGAGAGGGGAGGGGAGAGAGAGAGAAAGAAAGAGAGGAGGGGGGGGGAGAGAGAGAGAGAAGAGAGAGAGAGAGAGAGAGAGAGGAGAGAGAGTAGAGAGAGGAGAGAGAGAGAGAGAGCAGCTGTAACTAATTATTTTGAAATTTGTAGGCAGTAGCAATAGAATAATTTTGTCAAGTCCATGAATATAGTGTTTTGTTAAGTTGATTTTTGGTTCTCTTTGGATAGAAGATTGGATAGAAGAAATAATTTTTTTTTTTAATTTAATCGGAAAGACATATAATAATCATATTTCTATAGCGCCTTTCGTCGAAACCTCAAATCGCAAGTGCTACAATGGAACTGTCCTTAATGTGCTAAACATTACGTAGATACACATGCTTCTATTTTGGACGAAGAATAAGCAGTGCATAGAATGTGTTATTGACATTACGACTGTAAATATTGACGTATTGATCATAGAACACATTAGTTTATCGACTGATTACAATGACCCACTACTTGTTGAAATTCTTTTTTAAATTTTGTTGAGAAGCTCGGGATCATTTTAAAATGATAAGGTAAATGTAAAAAGTCCTTTT
Organism: Berghia stephanieae; assembly: GCF_034508935.2. Taxonomy (NCBI): domain Eukaryota; kingdom Metazoa; phylum Mollusca; class Gastropoda; order Nudibranchia; family Aeolidiidae; genus Berghia; species Berghia stephanieae. Next base: position 83,265,981 of record NC_088364.1, read on the forward strand.
GAACGTAAAGACAGATCTATCTATCTATCTGTCTGTCTGTCTGTCTGTCTATCAGTCAATGTGTATGTCTGTTCATTGACCCATCCATTTGTCCATCTATCTAGCCTATCTATCTATCCATCTTTAACTCTTTCTACACTTTTCTAACACACACACACACACACACACACACATACAAACATTCACGCAAAAACATTCTCTCTCTCTCTCTCTCTCTCTCTCTCTCTCTCTCTCTCTCTCTCTCTATCTATCTATCTATCTACCTATCTCAGTCCTGAAGATGGCTGAAAAGGCCTGAAACAGCGATGAAGACTGACTCCAACATTGTGGTAAATATTAAAATAATAATCTCTCTCTCTCTCTCTCTCTCTCTCTCTCTCTCTCTCTCTCTCTCTCTCTCTCTCATCTCTTCTCTCTCTCACTCTCTCTCACTCTCACTTTTCTCTCCTTTCAAATCAATCTAAATCAAAATCATTCCCGTCACTAAGACAAATTGATTTCTCAGATCCCAACACGAATTGTATGAAAAATACAACAAATAAATCAACAGGAACGCGTCACTGGTTGTAGACGAAATGCGCAGTTCCAGAGGGTTATGGCGATGACTAAGTGACGGGGGTGAGTAGTCTTGTTGGCAAACCGTGACTCACAGCTGATTCAATCATTACACAGACATCAACAATGAAAAGGAGGGGGAAAAACTGGAATTTGTATATAAAATATAGATTGCTATCGTCATTCGCTTAGTAATTATCATTGCACAGACGAAGGAGACCGCTACAAACGTTACCTTCATTATCACCATCGTTATCATCTTCATTATCATCTATCATTATCTTTATCTGCTCGTCCGTCCTTATCATTATAAACAGTTTTATGAAAATCATCATCATCATCATCATCATCATCATCATCATCATCATCGTCACGACCAACAACATTAGCGATAGCAGCACCATCTCCATCACCACCACCACCACCGACAACAACAACAAAAACAATAACCCAATCAAAATCACCATTATAGTCTTCGAATCAAACTCATCGTTATCGACATCGTTAAACACTTCACGTTTCACTTCCAATATGTCATCAATAAATATGTGGCAAAATCATTTGGAAATAACAAAAAAACGATCATAAAATAGCATAATAAAAAGTAAACGCGCTAGGCGCATAGTTGAGTCCTTGGAAAAGGCTCTTTACTCACTTTCTCTCACCGAACTCAGGTGTAAAATGAGTACCTGGCCGTTAACAGTGTTGTAATATCGCCTAACAGGCGGCATGTCCCGTCCTACATGTTAAATGTTGCTGTTGAACAGGGACCCCTTGTATAGCGCTTTGAGCACATTTAGTGGATATTGCGCATAATATAAAGCTCAATTTGAAATTTGAAAAATTACAGGAAAAAAAACGAATGTGAAAAGATAACCATATTTATTCTCTACCCCCCCCCCCCCCCGGGCTCTCTCTCTCTCTCTGTCTCTCTCTCTCTCTTCTCTCTGTCTCCTCTCTCTCTCTCTCTCTCTCCTCTCTCTCTCTCTCCCTCTCTCTCTCTTCCCTCTCCTTTCTCCATGTTTTACATAACCTATATCCAAGACACTCGTGTACTCTTTATCCTTTCAATGTAAATCCATGACAAAAATACTTGGGCGACAAACAAATTCATTACTAGAAGAAAAAGATATAAAGAAGTACAATGTCATCCCCTTGGGTTCA
>NC_088364.1:83272799-83274566 GCF_034508935.2 Berghia stephanieae
GGGATACATTATATTTCAATTATTTTGAGTGTGTGTCTGAGCACGTGTGTATGTGTGTCACAAATTCCGTGTTTTGATTTGTCAAACATCGACGGGTTAATAGGCTTCAACAGTCTTGACGTCACTTCCATCGTAATGACGCATAGCAACTTAGTAACTGGTTTAAAACTATCGGAACAATGGAGGACGCCCATATGAAATACTTCTCCGACGAGCATAAAATTGTATCCAGAGGAGAAAAAAATTACAAATCTGATCACGTTTTGACTTTTATACATTCTGATCACATGTGAAAAAGTTCTAGCCAGCATGAAGAATAAAAAGTACCGATATTCTTTATTTAGAACCAATCTGCTGGTTGCTGGGCAGACGTGACATCAGACTATTGAATCCTATTAAGCCTTGAACCGATCAGATAGATATGACTGGTATGTTCTAGACGTAATGTGACATCGGATGTGCTTTAGACAGACTTCTATTCTTGTCCAGTAATCCCACAATCCCTGCCGCTCACGCTAGGTCTTCGCCAACCAACACCTGAGCTCCTCCACCTCCTCCACTTATTGTCTGACACAATTTATTTATAATTATAATGTAATGTCGAAGTCAAATGTCACCACCCTCTTCTTACCACATCCCCGCTGTTTATTAGGTTGGAAAAAGAAAAAAATGATGAAAACCCAGAATTTTTACAGACCTCTTTGAGTCAATTTTGAGAAAAAGCTAAGCTAAAAAAAAAAGGGGTGGGGGGGGGGGGGGTGTTAAATCAACAGCAGTGACTAAAGGTGACAGAAACTTGTTATGAACTCTCCTCTCTCTCCTCTTCCGGTACCTTCCTCTCTCTCCTCTCTCACTCTTCTCTCTCTCTCTCTCTCTCTCTCTTTTTTTCTTTTTTCTTTTCTTTTCTTTCTTTTCTCTTTCTTTTTCCCCTTCTCTCTCTCTCTCTCTCTCTCCTCTTTTCTCTCTCTCCCCTCTTCGTTAGGATATAATATGATTCATCTTCATGTCGACCAAGATCTTCATCATCATCAGCATCATCATCATCTTCGGTCGTCGTCGTCATTCATCTTCATGTCGACCAAGATCATCATCATCAACATCACCATCATCATCCCTCTTCGTCGTCGTCGTCATTCATCTTCCATGTCGACCAACATCGTCATCATCATCATCATCATCATCATCTTCGTCGTCCGTCGTCATTCATCTTCATGTGACCAGATCGTCATCATCATCATCATCATCATCTTCGGGCGTCGTCGTCACAATAGTCGTTGATATATTATTCAATTTTTAATTATTGTTTTTTATCATTTTAGTTGTGTCCAACCTCTGTGATATTCGTATCCCTATCGTTTAAGAGCTAACATGTTTTTCACAATTTTCAAATGTACATGATTCTTGCAAAATTTTCATTTGCTTAAGCTGTTTCAATTTAATGATATGATATACAAATAGCTGGTCTTGTCGATAACCTGCAACCATTGTGAATTAGACAATTTGTTAATATTTTCATTGTGTATATTATGAAAATTTAAAACCAATGATTAGCATTTAAATATAATCATGGCAATATGGATGTATGTTACAAAAACTGACAACCTGTTCAGTATATACGTAAGTAAACAAACGTGTATACCCTTACTTCAAACGAAACGCAATTCAAAAGAACGAGATTTGTCGTTCCAATGACAAAATGCCTTTTAACAAAAACCGGGCTCTGGTTTAGGTCCCCCCCCCCCCCCCCCACCCCCCCCTTTCCCCCCG
>NC_088364.1:83274666-83289666 GCF_034508935.2 Berghia stephanieae
AACGTGCTAAAAAGCGTTTTAAACAAGGGGCCCCTGGCAACAGCAACTTTTTAAACATGGGTAGGAACGAGAAAAGGGACCCCCTGTTAGGCAAATATTAAAATTTTTTTTTTCCGGAAAAAGACAAACGCTTTTAAAAGGGGCCAAAAGGGACCATTTTAAAAAAACCCGAGTACGGTGAGAGAATGGGGAGTAAAAAAGGCCCTTTCCCCAAGGACTCAACTATGCGTCGAGCAGCCAAAAACCCAGGACCTTCCGATCCAAAAAAGGGGATGTCAAAACCACAGGCCCAAACCTAGCCGCACAATCTATCAATCAAAATACCGTTAAGAAACATCATGAATGTGTAATCGTATCCAGACCAATATTGACACCTTTAACATTGCACTACATACAGTCAGACTCTCACATCTGGATAAATGCGCATGGACTGTGCTATGCAATCCCATTGAATATGAAGATGTATCTATAGATAATTTATGCGTGCTTTGGGCAAGGGTGGGGGGGCAAATATTATAATATAAAAATATATATATATATAAATATATATATATATAATATATATTATATATATATATATATATAAAAAATTTGAATTGTTTTTGGTTTACAAAATGGTACGAAAAGTGCTCGACATGCAGAAAAAGGAGCAATTATTATTATTTAAAATATTTTCCCCAATGTTTGAGACAGTCTACATTAATTTTCAGGGTTAATTTGCCATCGTCAGGACTGAGTTGTTTTGTTGACTGTTGTTGTTTCTTGAAGTGGTTCAAATATACTATAATCAAACAACCTCATGAAGCCACACTCAACATGAAAAGTGAGATCTACGGAAGGTGTCCCCATCGGCGTAAATTCTTGTTAAGCAACTTTAAACCGGAACCACTTCAAGAAACAACAACAGTCAACAAAACAACTCAGTCCTGACGATGGCAAATTAAGCCTGAAACATTAATGTAGACTGTCTCAAACATTGTGGTAAATATTTTAAATAATATATATATATATATATATATATATATATATATATATATATATATATATATATATATATATATATATATATATAGATAGATAGATAGATAGATAGAGAAAGAGAGAGAGATAGAGATATATTTCTTTTTTTTTTTTCTAATGTAATATAATCATTAAAAAAAAAAATTTACAAGAACCAAAAAAATCTAAAAATCATAAACCGAAGGTTAGATGAAAGTGAAAGAATACAAACCATAATTATCCAATTGGAGGTTGGAATATATGCGTACTTAGAAAAGGGGGGGGGGGGTATTCCTTTATTATTAAACGTAATATAATCATAAAATTCTAAATTCACAAGAACAGAAAAAAAAATCTAAAAATCATAATTGAAAAAAACGAAGGTTATATGAAAGTGAAAGAATAGAGTGTATGATTATCCAATTGAAGGGTGGCTCCCAAACAAAATAATTCAACAAACAATATAACAAGATTATGGCAGACTTCCAACTCGCTTCAGCATGTGTTTAAGTTTTAACAAATTAAAATCCATAATTGTTATGTTTACCGTCGCATAGCTCAATGGGACGGCAATCTTACCAAATATAACTGGGATGATTATGTAACTGGGGATCTCAATGTAGCTCAAATTATGATATAATGTAGTGTGGTGTGTTTCAAGTCTCTCTGAAATGTTGGCTTGAATGGGATGTCGATCTGGGGGGGCTGGGAGGATCCAAGGGATCTCAAACGGTAGAGTACTCGATTCACACACAATCGCACCTGATTCGGATCCGTGTTAAACAAGGGGTTTTTGTATTGTTTTGGTTGTTTTTGTTTAATTTTGTTTTTTTGTTTAATTTTGTTTTTTTGTTTTTTTTTTTTTTGTTTTGTTTTTTTTATTGGTGTGTTATTTTGTTGTCGCTTTCTCTGTTATCTGTGTTGCTGTTTTTTATTTATTTATTTTTTTTTGTTTCTTTTGTTTGAGTTTGTACTTCGTGGAGGGGGGGGGGGGGGGGGGGGGAAGAGAGGGTTTTTTTGTTGTTTTTTTTTTTAATTTCAGTCTATGATTGTTTTGAAGAAGTCACCGTTAAGTTTGCAAGCAGATATGGTGAAATAACGCTGTTGAAAACATTTGAAAAAGTTGTAGCAAACGTGTTTAATTGAGTCATCGGTTCGCACACAAAAGCACCCGACCTGATCGACCAGCCTATTCCGTTGTTTGTCAAAAGAAGACGCCATTAAGACATCATAAGATTGAGACATAGCGACGGTGATTTGTAGCAGACGTGCATGGTTAACAATCATTCTGGGACGATTTGTAACATAAAATAAATCATTATTAATAAAGATTTTTTTTAAAAGAAAGAAACACATTACAAGATCTAAAAGGTGCAGCTACCATTCATGACCTGGGGGAGGGGAAGGAGGTGGAGACTGAGGGGTCAGAAAAACGACCATTGATTGAAATTTTCAGAAAAGTTAGAGAAATACAGATTAGCAGGTTTAAAACAGTAAGGGCTGCCTGAAGCCGGTGATCGTAAAATACTAACGAAAGAGTGAAAATGGAAAGGCTTCGTATGGGAACAAAACAGACAATGGACGTTTCGGGTACAAACCCTTCGTCAGCACAACAATACACAAATAAACGTATCGTAAAATACTAACGAAAGAGTGAAAATGGAAAGGCTACGTTTATTTGTGTATTGTTGTGCTGACGAAGGGTTTGTACCCGAAACGTCCATTGTCTGTTTTGTTCCCATACGAAGCCTTTCCATTTTCACTCTTTCGTTAGTAGATTAGCAGGTTTACAAGCCTTGTCAACAATTATTTGATGATTCGTAGCGTTGCAATCAGCGACATATATATATATGAAGTCCTAGGTTGCAATGGATAAGAACTTAAGATGTCCGACTTTTTAAGCTTTGTATAGCTCACGTCATTCAGTCAATTTAAATTACACAAATGCTATGCATACTTAACCGCATTCCGCGTTGCTATGACGCAACCACCATCGTTTACATATTATAGTCTGACACTGACCGAAAAATGACGTCAAAAAACAAGTCTTTGCCACGAAAGAAAGCAAATAGTGAGTTGTGTTCAATAGTTCAACCAATGGAATCACTTGTTTCCTTGAGCTCTACTAACGACAACTCAATGGACGCTCCACAAACCTCCACAAATAAATGAAATAACGTCAAACTAGAATAGTCTTCAACAGTCGTACTGTCACTTCCTTCCTAATGACGTATGGTAACTTAGTAACACTGGCTCTAAACTATCGGAACAATGGCTGACGCCATATGAAATATTTCCCCGGCGAGCTTAAACGCGTATCCAGAGGTAAAAAACCCCATCAATTTGATCATGTATTGACTTTACACATTCTGATCACAAGGCATATAAAAAGGGAATGAAAAGTTCTAGCCAGCATGAAGAATAAAAAGTAATGATTTTCTTTGTTTAGAACCAAGATGGCCGCCGTTGCCGGGCGCGTGACATCAGACTATTGAATCCAATTATTAGTGGGTTTTAGTGTAGCCATCGTTAACTTATAGCCTGACACTAGAACCGTAGCCATCGTTAACGTATAGATAGTATGCGCTTGGCGAAGAAGCTCATAACATTGCCATCCGGAAGTATAACGGACCAACACAAAAAAACGGTGTGTAACCATGAACTTTTATAGTCTGGTTGATACAGTTTAGTGAGTATTACTCATAAACGCGGATGGCAAAAAACAATAACAAAGGCTTGAGTGACGTCATCTTCGTTCTATCTATAGCCTGACACTAGAACCCACTAAGACCTATAGTTTGACGTTATTTTTTAGGTTTGTGCAGCGTCAACTGAGTTGTCGTTAGTAGAGCTCAAGGAAACAAGTGATCCCATTGGATAAACTATTGAATACAATTCACCATTTGCTTTCTTTTGTGGCCAAAGACTTGTCTTTTGAAGTCATTTTTTTTTTTTTTGGTCAGTGTCAGATCGTAGCCATCGTTATGTAATAGCCTGACACTGAAATCCAAAAGGACTGGCAGTTTGACGTCATTATTTGGTTTTTGCACCGCTAGTGAGTTGTCATTAGTAGAGCTCATGGAAATAAGTGATTCCATTGGTTGAACTATTGAATACAACTCACAAGGCAGTCATTTTTTTTTTTGTTCAGTATCAGGCAGTGACATCTATATTATTATGAAGTCCTAGGTATCAGGCCATAACTTTACGAAGGCCACGGTCAGGCTAAATGTAAACGATGGAATCAGTGTACCAGGTGGTTGCGTCATAGCAACGCGGAATGCGGTTAAGTATACATGGCATTTGTGTAATTTATAATGACTGAATGACGTGAGCTTTACAAAGCTGATCTCGTTCAATTCGTGTGGATGGCCAAGAATTGACGAATGTAAATCACGCCATCATTGTAAATTGAGGGCGGACAAACATTGTAGCATGGTCGATACTCATGCATTTTAAAATAACGGTATTGAAAAAGCTGAAGCAGTATCTTTTGACGAGAATTCAGAATGGAAAAGATAATGACATCAATATATTATGTAAAAACATTAATATTTGCTGCCAAGGATCACTCAATCAACAGAGACAGAATATTAAAAGTCGAATTATATATTAAGATAAAAATGCTGGGCATTTAAATTCAGTTTCTATTAATGATTAAAATTGTCTAGTTCAAAGATAGATTTGGACAATGAGAAGTTCGACTAACGTCTTTTAGTGTGCAAAACTTAAGACCATCAATTCCTCTTTTCGCCAATAACATAGTAGATAGTTGTGGTGACGCAATCTTACGATCACAATGCATTACTACACAAAAAAGCAGCATTCAACAAGGAAAATAATACTCAATGTACATCTTGTATTTCATATAATCTATGGCCCAACATGGTGCTCACTTATTCATTTTCTATGCCAAACAATCATGACCAATACATTGAAACAGACTTCAACAGCTCATAGTCTGTTGTAGATAATTTAATTTGATGAGAACTGATCCCCTCTGAGCAAATACAACCGTTTTGACAGACGTCATTTGCGATATTCCAAAAGAGAAAAGACATTCCTGCCTTCCGCCGCTGCATCGTGAGATACTGTCGCCTCGGCATTCCATGAAGGAATATAGATTATCCATCAGACAGACATCTGATGCTAACAGGAATCACCCATATTATCCAAAGTGAGCAAATTGGGAGTTATAATTTTGCTCAAAGAAAAAAAAACGAACCGAAATTATCTATAGCCGGACTCGAACCCAAGACCTACAAGTCATAGTGTAATGCCATAACCACTTGGCCACTTCGCCCACCACATTTGCAATTATCTATAAATAATTCCAAAGTTTACAATATAAATTACCCTTTTGTTGTAGACACAGACAAGTTGTGATAATGCTATTTACACAGAAGAAAGTTTAAATATTGACATCCCCCCCCCCCCCCCCCCCCCCCCGTCCAACCTAGTTAGCCATACCACAGTATGACAAAGAAAGGCTCCTATATTAACCCGTTAACTGCAGTTCTCTAGAAAGACACGTATTCTAAAAATTGGCCAGAAAACACGTCCTTCATATATCGATCGATTTAAATGACCCTCGTCTTGGCAAAAACTCTGACTTTGCGAAGTCCCAGGTTTGAGCGTTTCTGCCAAAGATGAGGGTCATTTAAATCGATCGATATAATTTATTGAAGGACGAGTTTTCCACCATTTTGTATGTACGCGTCTTCCCATAGGGAATGAGATTAGCGGAAGAGTAGCGTCCCTTGATTGGACGTCACCCATAGTCTGTGACGTCACCGGCGGAAAAGTTATTAGAGAGAGAACGTCATGTTGGTTGTGCGCATGTGTCCGAGAGATGAACTGGGTAATAAAATATTTTCTTCTTCAGATATTATTATTGTCCGTGACAACACAACAGATACATACAATAGCGACAATTAAAATCCATGGCTACAACTTACGTATATTATATTCAGGTCTGATCACCCAATGCAATATTGGGCCAGATCAAAACATTGTTGTAATGGACAATATTTAGCGTTGGTTTGAGGGTATTTCCATCACAACAAGGAGCCCACAACAACTCGAATTATCAGACCTGTAAATAAGTGACACGTCGGCTACAACCTTTGAAGAAGACAGTGCTAGTCATGGGCATCACGTGATTAATTTACCACCATCCATTGTTGCCAGGAGTTCCTAGAAGAAGGGAATAGGCATGTCGTCGCTGATTGGTTGATTGTTGGAACTTCCTGGACTCCACACGAACAATAGGGTCCAGCTGAGTCATTATCCTCGGGGGTTCTGATGCATTTAACTCGTTGAGATAAGAGTTTCGAGAAGGAACAAAATACATAACATGGAACGTTTCGGGTTCAAACCCCTTCTTCGACAACAACAAAAGACGGGAGGAGTAAAGGCTTCTATAATATGTATAGTCGGTATTAAATATTTTGTTATGTTATGTTGTTATTCATTTTATTTTTTAAATTTGATTATTTTTTATTTTGGTTCAAAATTTTCAACAGGAGGGCGAAGTGGCCGAGTGGTTAAGGTCTTGCACTGTGACCCGGAAGGTCCCGGGTTCGAGCCCCGCTTCAGGCACATAGATAGATAGATAGATAGATAGATAGATAGATAGATAGATAGATAGATAGATAGATAGATAGATAGATAGATAGATAGATAGATAGATAGATAGATAGATAGATAGATAAGTAAATAAATAAACGAGCGTGAATCTGTTTTCGATCAGGACGAAGCAATACTATTCTATTCTAACGGTTACAGGGTGATACATTTTCTAGAACACAAGATTATCGCAAAGGTTGAACAGTTCTAATTCCACAAATCACAGTTAGGTAATAAGTTATATTATGTTATCAAGATCAATTTCCTGTTTTGTTTTCATCCTCGTGATACTCGAAATAAACCCGACTTGGGTTTGCAAAGTGCAAAGAAATCCCACACAGATATAACCAACACGGATGTAAGGTAGGTGTGTGTGTGTGTGTGTGTGTGTGTGTGTGTGTGTGTGTGTGTGTGTGTGTATCATTTCGCAATCCTGTTATCTTATTAACATTTAGTATTGTGATGTTTCATTTTCGGGGAAGTTTAACAGCCCCCCCCTCCCTCCCACCCTTCTCTCTCTCTCCTCTCTCTCTCTCCTTCTCTCTTCTCTCTCTCTCTCTCTCTCTCTCTCTCTCTCTCTCTCTCTCTCTCTCTCTCTTCTTCTCTTCTCTCTTTCTCTCTCTCTCTCTTCTCTTCTCTCTCTTTCTCTTTCTCTCTCTCTCTCTCTCTCTCTCTCTCTTTCTCTCTTTCTCTCTCTCTCTCTCTCTCTCTCTCTCTCTCTCTCTCTCTCTCTCTCTCTCTCTCTCTCTCTCTCTCTCTCTCTCTCTCTCTCTCTCTCTAAATTCGCAGTAGGTAATGTTATAATACACAGCATATGCAGTTGTTGTACATGATACAGTTGTATATGTCAAAGATGACGAAGATGACAGTGATAACGAGGATCTGGATCTTGAACTTTTATATAGCGTAAGGGGGGAATAGTCTAGGTGAAGGAGAAGTGAGACAGCAGAAGAGGTAGTGGAGGAAACATTACAAGAGGAGGAAAAGGTATGGCGCTTTAATATATAATTATTACATGATCTCCGTTGGTCTCTTGAGAGTTTCCGACTTTCATCTTAATTTTAGGTGAGTTAGGGAAACGAATTTTGAATATAAACGGTAATAAAACACTGCCGTAATCTGGAAAAACCCATATTTAAGAATTTGGCCAGAAAACTCGTCCTTCAAATATCGATCGATTTAAACGACTCTCATCTTGGCAAAAACTCTCAAACCTGTGACTTCGGCGAAGTCCCAGGTTTGAGAGTTTTTGCCAAGATGAGACTCATTTAAATCGATCGATATTTGAAGGACGAGTTTTCTGGCCAAATTTTTAAATATAGGTTTTTCCATTATAGTACGCCAGACCAGTAGTACCGGTGACATCAAACAGTGAATACAATCATAAATGGGTGGCGGAACACGGTGTAAGGTGTGAATAAAACCGGATCTACATCGTTTCCAAAAAAGGAACAATACCTAGAATAGTTGCTCGTTGCCATGGCGATGGAGGCCGCTTGGCAGTATCGCCATTAAGCTTTATGAGTCCGTATAATTATAATATTGCCATTATCTTTACCAACCTGATCCCTGTGATAATCTCGCCTAATAGCTACAATGTGTCTTGAAATAGAGTACAAAGTAGTAGTCAGGATTTAACGAGAATTTCATATTTTTCTTCTTTTATTTATTTTTTTTTTAACATGCACCTATATGACCTCTAAAAGTACCGCAAGCACCGGTACCTACAAAAAATAATTAAATAAATAAATAAAAAATAAAATTTATGAATAATTAGAAAGGAGAGATAGATAAATAGAGAGAGAGAGAGAGAGAGAGAGAGAGAGAGAGGGAGGGAGAGAGGGAGATGGAGAGAGATAGAGAGATACACAGATAGATAGATAGATAGATAGATAGATAGATAGATAGATAGATAGATAGATAGATAGATAGATAGATAGATAGATAGATAGATAGATAGATAGATAGATAGATAGATAGATGGAGAGAGAGAGAGAGAGAGAGAGAGCAAAATATATAACAGTCACAAAATGTGTGTACACGTTACATTTCAATAACATAAAACTCCATTGTATCGTAAAGAATGTAGCGATTTTCCTATAGTTTGAGCGGCTATGTGGTCTTGTGGTATGACACTCGCTTTCGGATCGGAAGGTCCTGGGTTCGAGCCTCGCTCAGCGCATAGTTGAGTCCTTGGAAAAAGGCTCGTTACTCACTGTACTCAGGAGTAAAACGAGTACCTGGCCGTTAACAGCGTTGTCTCTGTCCGAAAAGAAAATTGTAATATCGCCTAACAGGCGTCATATATCTCGTCCTCCATGTTAAGTGTTGCTGTTAACCAGGTACCCCTTGTAAAACGCTTTGAGCATGTTTAGTGGATATTGCGCTATATAAAAGCTCAATGTTTAGTCGTTAAGACAGACTTCAAAAAGTGAAGACAACTGGAAAATGAGCTCCAATCTCTTCAAGTCTCAATGTGAGTCCAACTGGAGTCAGACCCTTGTATACAAATTGGTATCATTGAAACAGAACAGATAAAACAATGCCATGCCGGGAGCTATAATATGCCTATTGCCGACTCGATTGGAGGGAATTATTGATTTTGGTGGTAGACAGGTCACGTTCTTATGGCTGTCGACTGGGTGGGTTAAATCTCTCTCTCTCTCTCTCTCTCTCTCTCTCTCTCTCTCTCTCTCTCTCTCTCTCTCTCTCTCTCTCTCTCTCTCTCTCTCTCTCTCTCTCTCTCTATCTATCTATCTCTATCTCTATCTATCTCTCTCTCTCTCATCTATCTATCTCTATCTCTCTCTTTATCTCTCTCTTTCTCTCTCTCTCCCTCTCTCTCTCTCTCTCTCTCTCTTTCTCTCTCTCTCTCTCTCTCCACACACACACACACACACACACACACACCTCAAAGAGAAGTGTCAGATGTTAGCCTTGTGATGCATTCTCCTACAGCACTCACTCGTGTGTAAAATGGGGACCTAATCGGTCACAGCTTTTGTCTTCTGTCGAAAAAAAAAAAATAACAGCGCCTAAAAGGCATCATGTCTCGTCCTACATGTCAATTGCTGCTGTAGGCTTGCGACCAATAATTGTAAAGCGCTTTTGAGCACAATGAGAGGATAATGTTCTACATCGAATAAGCTGAGCACAAGCTCAAACTCAAATATTTCTTTTAAATAAGGAAAAGAGACTCAAATTATAATAAAAACGAATGCTTTCTATAAAACACTGATAAAATTACAAGGAAACAAACTACGAGATTTAGTCAAACTGGTTTTAAAATATGAAAGACGAAGTAAATCGAATCAGTGATGATACTCACAAAAAGTCAAAAAGGAGGAAGTCTCGGAAAAAACGGAAAACTCACCTAGAACATTCTTGCACCACAGGAAAGTAGGCAGGATGACTTCTTTTGAGTACTTGAAGAGTACTTTAAAACGCCCGGAGTCCAGTAAAAGGAGGAAATTTTATATATATATATATTTTTTTTTAAAGGAGGTATTTTTTAAAGATTTATTATATAAAAAAAAAAGTAAAAGGAGGAAATGAAGGAAATATCCGCGGATCGAGGATCTGAGGAGGAAAACCGAGGAAAGGAAAGAAAACCGCGGATCCGCGGAAAAGTATCATCACTGTCGAATTAACATTTTATTTCCTTCTGAAATTTGATGAATACAGTGTAGGCCTAACTGATATTGGATCTGCTCTTCAGATGAAAGCACAATTTGGCATAAAAGCATGGAGCCAGAAAACGGGATGAGAAAATATTTTTTCAAAGCCCACCACTTAGGTTTTGTTATTTTTGATTTGTTTGTTTGTTTGTGTGTGTGTCTGTGTGTGTGTGTGTGTGTGTGATTTTTTGTTTGTTTTTGTTGTTCTTTTATTTTTGTGTTGTCTGTTTTGCGTTTCTTCCGGGGTTGTTTTTCTTTCTTTTGTTTTCTTTTTTTTACTAATGATCTTTTTTGTTTGTTTGTTTGTTTGTTTTTGTATACACAGCCCCGTGTATCTCAGTGTTTAAATAACAAAAATCCAGCCTCCCTCTAGACACGAGCTGTTGAAGACGAGTTGAGTAAACGATTACATAAAAATATAGGATGTCGTTAAAGTCAAATAAAATATGAACGAAACCGATTCATATTGAATGCCAAGAAATGTATCTTGCAAGGGGAGGGAAGGAAGGCTGATTTTGTAAATAGACGGATCGATAGCACGTTATTATCATAACTTACAAGTTGGGGGGGAAAAGCCCGACAAACCAAATCTGGAATGCTGGGTAATTTGTGACCACGTCGAGTGGAGGGTCGGGTAAATGGAGAATTAATTGCAGATATCCAAGTGTAAGTCATTGGTCAGTAAGTCGGAGAAAACAGGACGATTACTAACAGGTGATGTAAGCGATGACAAAGCACGACAGAGAAACGTTTACAGGAAGTTATATCATGATTGCCTTTCAGTGAATGAACCGATAAATAAACGTTAGAATATATTTCATAATATCACAGAATATAATAATAAATTCCCTTGACATATCTCATCATTTATAACAACCCAGTCCTTACATGCAGGATCGTGTTACAACAAATTAACAATGGATATAATAGTGCGTTATACAAGCAAGTGTCGAGATGATTTATATATCATTTTATTTCATATAGTCTTATAATATGTTATCGTCCGTCCATTTGAATCGAATCCCTCTTCTGGCAGTAAGTTATTCATGTCATGACGTACGTTGTATTGGTGATAATGGTCCTTGAAGAGACAATTATAAAATGAGAATAAATGAGATAAATCACACGAATGTGATACAGTTACATCACACCAGTTGGTGGACAATGGTCAGTATATCAAATGTCACCCAATAATTAAAGGGTCGATTTGAGGTCAAGGACAAATTGAGGTCGTATTGAAAGAAACGAGTTACTTATATTATAAGACGATCTTCCTTCTGTGACCCACACTAGAATGGAATAAAACGCCTTCGGCATAATTTAGATTTTGAAATTGCCCGATTCTCCAATGATTATCTACTTAAATCACCAATAAATTGGTATTAATATGCATATGTAATCATTCATGCATCTTAAAACTTTCACTTTCACTTCCAGATGAGAGCGAATGCTCGAAACAATATTGCAGAAGTTGATCATAATTATACTTGAAATATTTTATAAACAGCTCCTTTCATCGAATAGTTGAGGGCACTATTATTTCATGGATTTTGTTTTATAATTTATATATATATATAATATATATATATATATATATATATATATATATATATATATATATATATATATATAAACAGTTTAACGACGTAGAACAGCTAACAACTGTCATTCATATCAAAATGCCATTGAAACAAGATATAATTCATCCTCTTGGCAAAAATTGCATAAATAATAGGGTAGCTCAAAGCCACTTATAAATCTGTCTAGATTGTTATCTCATAATATTACCAGTTCCTTCCTCAGCAAAATGTGTCGATTTTCCAATTACTACAGACATCATCCACAGTAAAACAAAAGAACGGTTATAATGACAATCTTGAATTCCATTATGCTGGAATATTCCACCAATCCAAACAAAGTAGGAATTATGTGATAACAATTATCATTATTTTAACCCGTTCACTGTCGATTTCTAGAAAGACACGTCCAAATATCAATCGATTTAAATGACCTACATCCTGGCAAAAGCTCTCAAATCTACGACCAAATTTAGGACCCAGATTTAGAGGGGATTTTTTTGTTGTTGCCAAAATGAGGGTCGTTTCAATAGATCGATATTTAGAAGGTCACATTTTCTGGCCAATTTTTAAAAAACATCTTTCTAGATTCGGCGGTTAACTGTTTAAAAAAACCCAGAGATGTATTAAAACATGAAATATATAATTGATAAGAATGAATGAGATTGTTATAATTCAATACCTAATTGTATATATAACGCTACTTTATGTAATTGGGTTCAACCACAATATATCTTAGATAATCATAGACACTCATTCTAACAAGGTACCAATCTATCATCATCATCATCATCATCATCATCATCATCATCATCATCATCATCCAAATGTACATACATGTATTACCAAAAGCAGAACACAGACGACCCAAATACAGTCCAACCTACCAGGTGTAAGGAGTGCCCCCCCCCCCCCCCCACCCCCCTTCCCAGTAATCGTCTCTATTTTCAAATTTTTTAAAGGAAACATTCCTGGTCGTTCATCGCACAGCTACAGCAAGTATAATCACAGTAGTTATCCTCGATTATTATAACATTTAAAAAAAAAACAAAAAAACACCTCACTAAACTGTCGTTGACTAGAACCCCCCCCCCCCCCAAAAAAAAAAAACAAAAAAAAACAAGACATTTACCAAATTTTATCCAGAAAACTCGTCCGTCAATATGTCGATCGATTTAAATGACCTTCGTCTTGTTTATATAAAAAAAAAAGACTGAGATAGAGAGAGCGGGAGAGATAGAGAGGGAGAAAAAGAAAGAAAGAGAGAGAGAGAGGCACAGATATATTATATATATATATATATATATATATATATATAGAGAGAGAGAGAGAGAGAGAGAGAGAGAGAGAGAGAGAGAGAGAGAGAGAGAGAGAGAGAGAGAGAGAGAAGATTTGAAAATCCCAACCGGAAGGTATCCAAGACAATCATTGCCTGCCTGGTGGTGGTGGTCGTGTCGTGCTGGTGCTGCTGGCATACAAAGGGACGTAATGACAAAAAGCAATTAGTATTATCTTCTCTTTTACACAAACACATCTCCATAGCTCATGTCTTTTGTTGATTTTATAACGAATCTCTTGTTTATTGCGCTTACAATACAGACAAAAAAGGTTTAACTATAGACACTCGCGCGCACACAAACACACATAACTACACACACATAGAATTATTTTGTTTTGTTTTGTTCGTTTTGTATTTGTTTTTTGTGGCGGTTTTTTGGGGTTTGTTTGTTTTTTTTTTTTTGTGTTTTTTTTTTTTTTTTTGTTTTTTTTTTTTGTTGTTCTTTTTTTTTTTTTTTTCTTTTGGGAGGGGTCATTTAATTCAAATTTAAACGCTCCTCAATGCAGTTATAAAATTTAAAGCTTCCGCTTTGAGTGCGTTTCGTCACAGTGGATAACCCCCCCCCCCCCTGTAATGAACCATACTGGGACAAGGATTTTCTGCTGTGTGAACACCAGGAACGTTACATACACCCAACAGCAGATGACGAAATGTGCCAAATGACAAAACGGTTTGTTTTAAATTTTGGCCAGACACTTCTAGTTCATATTACATTCAACGATTAAATTGGCACTTATCGGGCGGGGGTTGGGGGGGGGGGGGACCTAAACCAGAGACCGGTTTTTGTTAAAAAGGCATTTTGTCATTGGACGACAAATCTCGTTCTTATTGAATTGCGTTTCAGTTTGAAGTAATGTATACACGTTTGTTTACTTACGTATATACTGCAACAGGTTGTCAGTTTTTGTAACATACATCCATATTGCCATGATTATATTTAAATGCTAATCATTGGTATTAATTCATAATATACACAATGTAATATTAACAAATTGTCTAATTCACAATGGTTGCAGGTTATCGACAAGACCAGCTATTTGTATATCATATCATTAAATTGAAACAGCTTAAGCAAATGAAAACTTAGCAAGAATCAATGTACATTTGAAATTGTGAAAAACATGTTAGCTCTTAAACGATAGGATACGAATATCACAGAGGTTGGACACAACTAAAATGATAAAAACAATAATTAAATTAGAATAATATATCAACGACTATTGTGACGACGACGACGAAGATGATGATGATGATGATGACGATCTTGGTCGACATGAAGATGAATGACGACGACGACGAAGATGATGATGATGATGATGATGATGATGACGATGTTGGTCGACATGAAGATGAATGACGACGACGACGAAGATGATGATGATGGTGATGATGATGATGATGATCTTGGTCGACATGAAGATGAATGACGACGACGACGAAGATGATGATGATGATGATGATGAAGATCTTGGTCGACATGAAGATGAATGACGACGACGACGAAGATGATGATGATGGTGATGATGATGATGATGATCTTGGTCGACATGAAGATGAATGACGACGACGAAGATGATGATGATGATGATGATGACGATCTTGGTCGACATGAAGATGAATGACGACGACGACGAAGATGATGATGATGATGATGATGATGATGACGATCTTGGTCGACATGAAGATGAATGACGACGACGACGAAGATGATGATGATGATGATGATGATGACGATGTTGGTCGACATGAAGATGAATGACGACGACGACGAAGATGATGA
>NC_088364.1:83292166-83294666 GCF_034508935.2 Berghia stephanieae
ATCAACATCATCATAAAATTTCCGCCATCGTCTCCACAACTATCATTCTAACCAACAGCACCACCAAAACCACTACAATAATTACATCCTCCTCCACCACCACCACCACCGCTACCACTATTCCAACCACTACCACCACCGCCATAATCATTCTAACCACCAAGAGAGCAATAAAAATGATGCAATTTGAGCTCTGAATGAAACTCGAGTCATATCGCTGTTGTTGCTTCTCTTTAAGGTTACTACATACTACTGAAAACCAGTAATGTAACAGAAATATTAATCTCGCCGTTGAGGGATTAAAGCAAATCTTTAATTTTTCGAGTGAACGAAATGGACTTGTATTGTCAAGGTGTTGTCGCATTATGTCTCGTCGCTTTATTTTTTTTGTTGTATTCTCTTTCGTGATTCATTTTTGATTACGTTTGGAATAATTAAAATCTACTGGTATTGTCATTTCATTGTGAATGTTATTATTTGTGGTTGAAATATTATTTTTTAAAGGTGAAAAAAAATAATAATTAAAAAAAAATTAACTAAAAAAAATAAATAAATAAATAACTTTTTAAAAAATAAAAAGATAAATTAAAAAAATAAAAATAAAATAAAATAAAATAAAAAATAAAAATAAATTTTAAAAAAAAATTAAATAAAAAGATATATATATATATATATATATATATATATATATATATATATATATATATATATATATATATATATATATATATATATATATATATATATATATATATATATATGACCGAATCATCTTTGCCCTACCACTGTAAATAGGCTAGAACCGCCACTGGTTGGCGAAGACCTAGCGTGAGCGGCAGGGATTGTGGGATTACTGGACAAGAATAGAAGTCTGTCTAAAGCACATCCGATGTCACATTACGTCTAGAACATACCAGTCATATCTATCTGATCGGTTCAAGGCTTAATAGGATTCAATAGTCTGATGTCACGTCTGCCCAGCAACCAGCAGATTGGTTCTAAATAAAGAATATCGGTACTTTTTATTCTTCATGCTGGCTAGAACTTTTTCACATGTGATCAGAATGTATAAAAGTCAAAACGTGATCAGATTTGTAATTTTTTTCTCCTCTGGATACAATTTTATGCTCGTCGGAGAAGTATTTCATATGGGCGTCCTCCATTGTTCCGATAGTTTTAAACCAGTTACTAAGTTGCTATGCGTCATTACGATGGAAGTGACGTCAAGACTGTTGAAGCCTATTAACCCGTCGATGTTTGACAAATCAAAACACGGAATTTGTGACACACATACACACGTGCTCAGACACACACTCAAAATAATTGAAATATAATGTATCCCCCCCCCCCCCAACCCCCACACACATTAAATCCATTTCGCCCACATAAATTAATTAATACGAGAAGCCAATCCTAATATCATTAACTCTATTATCCTCGTTCTACTTCTTTCTTATACATACGGTATATATTCATAACCTGAATAATTCAGAACCGATATTTAAACCTTTAACGACCTCACCGAAATTTTAAAACCAAAATCTAAACTTCCATCCATGATTGATCTCGTGAAAACAACAAACCCCTAGCAGTAGCAGCCGATTCCATGTCACGGGGAAATCATTTCATTTAAAAGCCATGCGACTTGTACTTCTTTCAATGAACCCCGAGTCGCATCACTAAAACCCGTTCTCTGTGGTGAAAACGGTAAGAAATAATGTCGATTAAGCCGACTCGCGCTACCCAACGTGCGACCCCACGTGTGAACTCAGTTCATCAAGGTGGTAGAATAATAATTATTATAATATAGATAGGGTGCGCTTGGCTAAGACTAAGAGGCTCACAACATTGCCATCCGGAAACATGACCTTGAGGAGAATGGCAATGCGAACAATGTATCCTGACATTATATCAAGTGTTTATAGATAGTATGCGCTTGGCAAAGAAGCTCACAACATTGCCATCCGGAAATATAACAGACCAACACACAACACTATGTGAACCTTAAACGTTTTTATAGTCTGGATAATACAGTTCAGTGAGAATTACTCATAAACGGGGATGACAAAAAGCAACAACAAAGACCAGAATGACGTCAATGTCATACTATCTTTTGGTTTTTATGTTTGATCATTCTCAATGTATTCGATGCTGAGTTGAAATCATTGGAAAACGTTGCTGAGTTGTTACGTGGCGGCTTGGGGACCAGATGGCGGACAACGGGATTTGGATAGGGAGGTGACAAAAAAAAAAAAAAAAGAGAGAGAGAGAGAGAGAGAGAGAGAGAGAGAGAGAGAGAGAGAGAGAGAGAGAGAGAGAGAAGAGAGTGGGGTATCGAACAAGGAGGGATAATGAAGGTGAATATGGTATAAAAGAGGAACGCGAAGAGGAGTAAGTAGGAGAGAGGAAGTAGAGGGACTGAAGCGGTGAAAAGGAGGAGAATTGGTGTCTTAATCAGTTTGTTTGTTGTTGTTTTGTTTTGTGTTTGTGTTTGTTTTTT
>NC_088364.1:83297166-83304666 GCF_034508935.2 Berghia stephanieae
CATGGCACTTAAACAGCCTGAAATATTTAACAACATCAACAACTAAAAAAAAAAAAACCCCAAAATAATCCAGAATTGCATTTTTCTCAACTGCTGACAATGAATCATTGATACGATTTTATATGGAATCTGAAAGCAGCAGAGGTCGGTGATCTAATGTTATGATATCCAAATCACGATCGTACCTGTTTGTGTGAGCAAACAGAAAGCATGTCTGTGCTAGCTGTTGAGTCATGACATGCTTCCCCTCTCCCCCTCTGTGTGTGTTCCCCCTCCCCACGTATGCATACACCCATACATGATACATACTTGCCATGCGTTTGAATATTTTATTGATTCTCGTCAAGAAAAGCGAAGGAATGCAAAGGCTATTAATGATAATGACTTGATTTTCAAGAGTTTTGCTTGGAATGTCCTTTTTTTTTCATATTTCTTTACAATGAAACGTGTGTGTGTGTGTGTGTGCGTGAGAGAGAGAGAGTGAGAGAGAGAGAGAGAAAGAGAGAGAGAGAAGAGAGAGAAGAGAGAGAGAAGAGAGAGAAAGAAAGAAAGAGAGAGAGAGAGAGAGAGAGAGAGAGAGAGAGAGAGAGAGAGAGAGAGAGAGAGATTTGTCGTTTTTGTTGTGACATTTGTTTTAATGTATAAGATATACTTCGCCAAAGTCCCTGGTATGCAAGTTTTTACCAATTTCATTTAAATCGATCGTTATTTGAAGGACGAGTTTTCTGGCCAAATGTTTAAATATGTGTTTTTCCAGAGTACGACAGTATACTCGTGACACGTTAAGAAGACAAGAAGATGTCACTTTTCCCATTAATAGTGCCAGACAAATTCAACAGCCAACATCCTCCGAGCATTTTAACGTTTTCAGATACACTGTGCTGTATAATTATAGTATACAACATCAACTGTTTGCCGGTAGGGCGGTGACCACCACAGATTGTGGGTACCAATCACCTGCCTTCTTGACTCCGATACAACAACATTATAACCATATCATACCATGAAGACCTTGATCCAGGAATTTGTGGTTAACCACGGCCACCACCACCACTAGCCTAAATGCCTTTGTTAGCCACTCTAACGGGAACACGGTGAAAACCGCACCCGGCCTCGCCGTCATAATATTACTTGCAGTCCTCATTCAGTCTGAACACGCCCAGCCTATCAGTTGAATTGAGTTGACATAGGCTGGGTGTATAGCATGTATAGCATGGCAGCGCCATCGATACTACAAAGTGTATAAGTGTATATAACGCATGACCTCTTATATATTATATCAGCGGTTTGGCGGACTCAAATCAAAGTCAATACAAGACAATGGAACTGGACCAGTGACATCTATAGATAGTATGCAGATGACGTCACTCAGGCCTTTGTTATTGTTTTTGCCATCCGCGTTGTGAGTTGTTCTCACTACACTGTATTAACCAGACTATAAAAGTTCATGGTTACACAGAGTTTGTGTGTTGGTCCGTTTACTTCCGGATGGCAATGTTGTGAACTCCTTGGCCAAGCGCATTCTATCTATAGAGGTCCTAGAACTGGACTGACGGATTGACTTGTGTTTTTCGTTTGTTTGCTTTTTTTTTCAATCGTGGTTTTCATAGGTTTAAAAAAATGGTTTCACGTCATGTGTTATAATTATCCAATTATAGGTGGAATATGAAACTGGTGTAGTATTGAATATAGAGAGAGCGTTTCCGCCACAACAAAGAGGTTATTTGAAGCTGAGGACACGTAGAGTCAGCTTGGATTTGTTGGTGAAGAAATATCTGAAATGTATAGACATGCAATTCGACAAGGGACTGAACTCTGCTCTTACTCGTCGTTCTTTTGTTTTTTAGAAGAAGAAGAAGAAGAAGAAGAAGAAGAAGAAGAAGAAGAAGAAGAAGAAGAAGAAGAAGAAGAAGAAGAAGGAGAAGAAGAAGAAGAAGAAGAAAGAAGAAGAAGAAGAAGAAGAAGAAGAAGAAGAAGAAAAGAAGAAGAAGAAGAAGAAGAAGAAGAAGAAGAAAGAAGAAGAAAGAAGAAGAAGAAGAAGAAGAAAGAAGAAAGAAGAAGAAGAAGAAGAAGAAGAAGAAGAAGAAAGAAGAAAAGAAGAAGAAGAAGAAGAAGAAGAAGAAAAGAAGAAGAAGAAGAAAAGAAGAAGAAGAAGAAGAAGAAGAAGAAGAAGAAGAAGAAGAAGAAGAAGAAGAAGAAGAGAAGAAGAAAGAAGAAAGAAGAAGGAAGGAGAGGAGGAGGAGGAGGAGGAGGAGGAGGAGGAGGAGGAGGAGGAGGAGGAGGAGGAGGAGGAGGAGAGAAGAAGAAGAAGAAGAAGAAGAGAAGAAGAAGAGAAGAAGAAGAAGAAGAAGAAGAAGAAGAAGAAGAAGCAGAAGAAGAAGAAGAAGAAGAAGAAGAAGAAGAAGATGATGAAAAGAAGAAGAAGAAGAAGAAGAAGAAGAAGAAGAAGAAGAAGAAGAAGAAGAAGAAGAAGAAGAAGAAGAAGAAGAAGAAAGGAGGAGGAGGAGGAGGAGGAGGAGGAGGAGGAGGAGGAGGAGGAGGAGGAGGAGAGAGAAGAAGAAGAAGAGAAGAAGAAGAAGAAGAAGAAGAAGAAGAAGAAGAAGAAGAAGAAGAAGAAGAAGAAGAAGAAGAAGAAGAAGAAGAAGAAGACTAGCTACTACGACTTATAACTAAAAGGATATAAAAGTCAGCAATTCTCTCTTCAAACTGAATAAACCCTACAACGACAAGATCAAATATCGTTTTCTTTATCTGGTATATTACGTCAATGATGAAGACACGTGATAAACGTTTAACACTGAGCACAGGACAGGCTTAAAAAATATTATACGCACAGCCTAATATCTTCATTCATATCGAATTGAATTGAACTGAATTGAATTGAATTGAATTGGTCCAACGTAAAACTCGAAATGTAGGTCAACCAAACGCACGCTTTTTACCATTCACGCCATGAATGAAATTCCAGGAATTTGGGTCGCTGGGAGAAATTGGAAGACAGCGTTATCGATAATGAGGAACAGGGCGGTATGAATATTTTAACCCCCGGCATATTTCACGCCCGCCCACGAGAAATAAAAAAAGGTAAAGATTTCCATGCCAAATACCATTGATAATGTAAGACAGAAAAAAGTAGGTTCTTGGTTTTAAAAAAAAAGGATTAAGGACCGAAGAAGAAGAAGAAGAAGAAGAAGAAGAAGAAGAAGAAGAAGAAGAAGAAGAAGAAGAAGAAGAAGAAGAAGAAGAAGAAGAAGAAGAGAATACTTACTTAGTCGAGTAGCCCTTCCATTTCACAAGATATTCCACTTTGCCCTGTCGAGAAAAGAACAAATTAAATACACAATTGAAAATCTTAACAAAAAGGAAAAAAATAATTCTAGATAAAGTTTCGAATACGGGTTCGGATCCCGTCATTCCAGTAATTCCAAAAACCACTCTGAACCAATGACTGGAGGCATTGTGCAACAACCTCCTCAGCAGTTCAAGGGAAAAGAAGATGGAGAGTGTGCGGGGGGGAAGATGCACACCGTATATCTTGATTGCGGCCTGGTATTGCCAAAGATAATGATTTATAAACATGAAAAGGATTTGCCTTCCTTGAACGCAATTAATTATCAACTAAACTGTATCAAAGAGCATTTCAAGGGATCCCAAGCCAACAGCAACACTGAACATACTATATTATGTGAGACGAAATGTGATGCCTGTAGAGTGCTATTTTATTACTATTTTTTTTTTCAAACAGACAACTTTATTAAGGGCCAGGTACTCTTTTTCAACTGACTATGATGAAATAATGTGAGTAACTGGTCTTTTCAAAGGACTCAACTTTGAGCTGTCCCAACGAGGCTCGAACCAAAGACCTACAGGTCATACTATCACAAGCCCACAAAGTTAATATTTTATTGTCTTTGGCGAGGCTATGATCAGTAGAGATCTCTTAAGGTGCAGCTTGCAGCTCGAAATAACGGGATAAAAATACATTACATCCTATCAGCGACTTCTATAAGTAGACGATGCATCCTATCCATTCATTCATCTTGAGTCCCCTATTATATATTATTGCTTACAGAAGGAAGACTCAGGTGAAAAAGTGATTGTGTGTGTCAGTGTCTCATTACTTTTTAGTGTATATGTCTACGTGTGTTGCATGTGTGTGTTTGTATATGCATATGTGTTGATACGAACGTCCACTGCACATTAAAAAAAAAAAAAGAAAGAGGAGAGGTTGTTAAATGCATGGCCTTCACCTCCCAGCGTGACCCCGAGACCCAGGTCAGTTGACATTAATAGCACACGAGTCTTGTCGTTGACGACGCGGCCGACCAGGACACAACAAAACAATCGACTTAAGCTCCATGAATATTCTATTACTATCGATATTATTGTATGAGCACTCAACACGACATCACTTCAACTATGGAGATAAAGCATGAGTGAGCGACGGAAAGGGGGGGGGGGTAAGCGAGTTCAACCATTCAGTAGGTCAGGCAAAAGCCGCCAAACCCTTAGGCTTCACCCGTATTAACATAAATATGGAAAATGAAAAGGCAAGTCATGCTAAAACAAATAAGCGTGAAATAAAGTTATGAAACCCTTTACTGATTAATTTCCTTAAATTTAAATCTTGAAATGGTCTAAATTTACGGTCTATATTGTTTCATCATGATTAGCGTTGTTTACCACACTCACGTGAAGTGTCGGCCAAATTATAGAGACCATTATCATCTAGAGATGTTAATGATAGAGACAAAGTTAACAATGAGAAGCAATAAAATAAATTGATGATGTAATGTCTTCATCATTGGCTACTACTCAATTACTATTATAGACTAAGGGGGCTTTTTTTGTAGGCCTAGTTAGTTCACGAATGATGTAAAATGAAAAAAAAAAATTCACAATAGATAATTAAGTAGGGAATCTAAATCTATCAAATAAATACAATTCAATTATAACAATAACATCATTAAGTTGGAAGAAGCACAAAGTTTTTATTTCATTCATAATTTGTAAAAAAAAAAAGGGGGCGGGGGTGGATATTTCGTAGCTATATATTGATGACTGTGCCCCCTGATTATCTTGGTAAAAGCTTCTTTTTCTAATGTTAGACGTTCTACGAGTACTGGAGTAGTTTAGAGTGGGTTTTTTTTTCCAATTTACGATAATTTGAAGCTCTTTACAATGACAGTGAATCACTGAGTGAGTGATCTAAGACTGGCATTACCTCTGGGCCTGGGCAGGTGAAAACACGTGAAAAGAATGAGTCTGAATTGCAATGCTCCCAGTCCCAGCAACCATACAAGACGCGCTATTGATACACACACTTTGACGAGTTCCAGGTGATGCAAACCTCATTCTATGTTACAAGTGCCGCAAAAAAACAGGCGTGAATAAATCAATTTATAACTCATTGAGTGTCCTCATCATAATCACGGATATGGCACATGTTAAACTGTAAGAGGCTAAGTAAGGTTTTATTATTATTAGACGTCTACAATTAAAATTAAGCGTGTTTCAGTTTCAGTCGGTATGAATATGGAGAAAAAAAATGAATAACGGTTTGCATATTCTCCAACAACAAAAAATGTTTACTCTTTTATAATTTATTAACTCACCCTTCTGTATCTTTTCTTTTGAATGTACTCCGCTTGAAACACTTCATCTCCAAAGTTAGGCAATTCCATTTTTAATGTTGAAGCGGTATCCATTGAATATGAGAAAACACAAAACAGTATGAAGTTATATAACACGAGTTGTGAACACTTCCTTTAGTTATATATTATTTCACAAACCATAATAAAAGAGCGCATTGGATTCTGTGAATTAGTCCATGCGTGATACATGCGATAACTGATACTGATACATAAACACACCCGTTCACATGTCAGCGATTGATTTGTAAACGAACGACCATCACTCTCATTTTTTTCCACTCGCGAGATCATTCTATTGGGAAGTAAGAAATCAACCAATCATGTTTCGTTATCTAGGTCTTTCAAACCCTGCTGTCCAATCATATGCCCACGAAACAGCTGCAGCGTGACGTCACGCCTAATCGGCCGGCGCAATGCTGTTTGTGCCGTCTGCTACCAGCCCGTGTTTTCGAGAAGAGTTGAGGAGAGGCTAGATAGTCGTTGCTGTAATGTTATGAAATCAAAATTAAATATTGCTGGGGAAAAATAACGTACAATGCAATAACTAAGAAATAAAATACATTGTTGAGTTAATATGAATTGCCCTTTTTAAATTAAAATGAAACGAAACTCAGAAAATTGAAAGAAATAAAGGCATAAACATTGCAATCTCTCTCTTCGATACCAGCAATGACCTTCACCCTCCCCACTGCTTGTTTTGGAGTGTGTTTGTGTGTGTTGCTTTGCGGTGTGTGTTTGTGTGTGTTGCTTTGCGGTGTGTGTTTATAGGCCAAAGAAGAAGTAGGGCACGATTGTTATGGTTTCAGTGATTGTTTTGGTTCGGTCATAGTTCCCCGTCCCATGTGGTAACGTTACGAAACAACACCGTTGTAAACAATCGAGTGTGGATAATTTATCTGTTACTCCGTTATTCGTTATCAATATTTATGACATCAAATGTTCAGGGCTGGAAATTTCAATAATATGAATTGAAATGAATGAATGATTGATTTTGGGAGGTTGTGTCATTTTTAATGTTTACCAGTTCTGGCTGGCAAAACTATAAACAATGATACCAACTATACAAATAACGTCATCAACCCACAATTCACGACCACCAGCATCACGTAACATGTAGAACGAGACATGACGCCTGTTATGCGATATTACAAATTTTTTTATTCCGACAGAGACAAAGCTGTTATCGGCCAGATACTCATTTTACACCTGAGCATGGTGAGAGAGTGTGAGTAAAGACCTTTTCCAAGGTTCAACAAAATGGTTGTCTTAAAACAACAACAAATAGGTGAGTTGGATGAGGTCAATTTCATTCATAATAATAGTTCAAATATAACTGGCACAACCCTCTTAATAACAAAATAAAGCTCACACTCATGATTAAATCCATGAAAAATAATTGATTCCAGTTCGTGTGTATTTGTGTGTGTGTGTGTGTGTGTTTTGAAGAAAGAGAGAGTTGTTTTGTATGTGTGTTTTTTTTTTAGAGATAGAAAGAGTTAGTGTGTGTCTGTGTGTGTTTGTGTGTGTGTTTGTTTGTCGGTCCGTTTGCGTCCTTATCAAGATGTTCATTAGTTTTGTATGGTTTTAATTTGGTTGTGGGCTGTTTTTTCTTTCCATCGCATTGTTATATCAGCCTTATCATCATCATCATCATCATCATCATCATCATCATCATCATCATCATCAAAAACAACAACAACAACAACAGCTAAACCACATCACCACCACACAAAACAAGCAAACAAAAGCAATAAAAACAGCCACAACAATAACAGCATAACCAACAACAACAACAACAACAACAGCAACAACAATAACAATAACAATAACAACAACAACAACAACA
>NC_088364.1:83307166-83312166 GCF_034508935.2 Berghia stephanieae
CACGCAATACCTCACTCGACTCAGGTGTTAATGATAACTTGGCAATGGTAGATTTTAATAGTGACATGCTACATATACATATAGGGGGCACCCGTCAGGTGACTTTTAATGTATGAAATTGAAATGTAGTTCCACGTGGCCTCCTAGAGAAATAAATTTAGCATACAATTTTATGTTTCTCAAGGAAGTCCCAGGATTGAGTGTTTGACACGATAAGGATCATTTTAATCGATACGGGCTATAATATTTCAAAGACGAGTTTTCTGGCCAAAATCTTAAATATTTGTCGGGGTTTTTTAAAACTCAGAGACGGTGGTATAAACTTATGTTATGATGCGATTCATCTGGTTGACAGAATAGATGGGTATTTGACATTGACGCATAGCACCAATAGTCAATCTAAATTTTTACTCAGAACTTCGTTTTCAATTTCCATTTTTCCTTTTCTCTTTATATATGAAATTATAATTATAGATTAAAATAAAAATAAGATGATCTTCTTCATCTCTCTCTCTCTCTTTTATCTTTTTAAAACTTTGATGGTAGTTATGACGTAGATCGGGGCCTAAATGACGTCAAACGGCGACCTCACTGATGACGCTATAACATTTGATCTTTCTGCTCCCCAGTCATCCGTGACCTCTCCAGTATCTACTCTGTCCTTTGTACTTGTTGTACTATTCACTCTCCCTGCATGCACTACTCTGATCACAGTCGAGTGTTTTGTATACAGGTGAAAAGGACACGGCCGATCAGGGAACAGAGGGGGGGGGGGGGGGGGGAGATCACAGACTACTCGTCTGTGTTATCTTGGGCGGGAGATGTCGGTCTTCATTTGAGTTGTGTTGTTGTTGCAAGCCATTAGTAGTAGCTCGGACTTAATTACTATAGATAGAACGAAGTTGACGTAACTCATGTCTTTGTTATTGCTTATTGCCATCCGCGTTTGTGAGTAATTCTCATTTAACTGTATTAACCAGACTACAAAAGTTCATAGTTACACAGAGTTTTGTGTGTTGGTCCGTTATACTTCCGGATGGCCATGTTGTGAGCTTCTTATCCAAACGCATACTATCTATAGATGTCACTGAGTAGTAGCCTTCATACTTCATACGTCATGTGTGTAACTGGAAAGAGAGATTGATTGTCTTTGGAGAGATGAATGTGAATGAGAGGTTAGTATTTATTGTGCATGAATGGGAGAGAGGGTATGGGGGGGAAGGTTGGTGGAATGGGGGGGGGGGGGGGGGGTGTACTACTTTTCGTTCAAGGTCATACAGGAATATCAGTGATGATACTCACAAAAAGTCAAAAAGGAGGAAAAGTCTCGGAAAAACGGAAAACTCACCTAGAACATTCTTGCACCACAGGAAAGTAGGCAGGATGACTTCTTTTGAGTACAATTTTAAAACGCCGGAGTCCAGTAAAGGGAGGAAATTTTTTTATATATTTTTTTTTTTAAAAGGAGGTATTTTTTAAAGATTTATTATATAAAAAAAAAAGTAAAAGGAGGAAATGAAGGAAATATCCGCGGATCGAGGATCTGAGGAGGAAAACCGAGGAAAGGAAAGAAAACCGCGGATTTCCGCGGATCCGCGGAAAAGTATCAGGTGAACGATAAAAGGTAGATGGGAAAGATAATGTGTTTACGTTCTGGACTTACTGTCGTATTCTGAACAATCACATTTTAAACATTTTGGGCTGAAAATTCGTCCTTCAAATTATATAAATCGATTGAAATATAATAATTTTATAATTGAGCTTTATATAGCGCAATATCCACTTAATGTGCTCAAAGCGCTTTACGAGGACCGTCATTTTTTGTCAACAAAAAAAAAAAAAAACAAAAAAAAAAAAACAAAGGAAGTGACTTTTCTCATCCCCTAGTCTAGGATGCTAGTCTTCATAATAGTAGTCCACAATTGTTGTATGTTTAATCCAAAGGTTGTAATGCAGTAATTTGTTAAGTTTCTTGTCACAAGTTGCACAATTTAAAAAAAAAAATCAATCAAATCCAAATCGCAAAAAGCCGGCGACGTTTTTTTCGGTAATCCAATCGGCGGGGGGGGGGGGGGGGGGGGGGGGGGGGGGGGGAATGAGAATAGAGGCAGCCAAAAACAAAAACAAAACAAGAACAACAACTCTAAAAACCGGAATTTGACGGAACTGCCCACAGTCAACTAATTAAATTAATTAATTAAATTAATTTTTAGTCAGAAATGGATCGATAAAAATGATCCCAAATGGTCCAATTATTATCATATATGGTTCTTGTAGATACTCGGGGTCCAGTCAATAGATAGTATGCGCTTGGCTAAGGAGTTCACAACATTGCCATCCGGAAGTAAAACGGACCAACACACAAAACTGTGTGTAAACATGATCGTTTATAGTCAGGTTAATATAGTTTAGTGAGAACTACTCATAAACGCGGATGGCAAAAAACAATAACGTCAACTTCGAACTATCTATGGTTCTGGTGTGTTTGGGACTTGGACCTCTATACTGTCGTACTCGTACTCTGGAACAACCCATATTTTAAAATTTGGCCAGAAAACGCGACCTTCAAATATCGATCGATTTAAATGACGCTCATCTTGGCAAAACTCTCAAACCTGGGAAATCGCGAAATGCAAAACAGAGATGTCAATGTGTGTAGACTAAGAATGTCAATGTGTACAAAATATAGATGTCAATGTGTGTAGAATAAGATATGTCAATGTGTACGAAATAGAGATGTCAATGTGTGTAGAATAAAATATGTCAATGTGCGCAAAATAGAGATGTCAATGTGTGTAGAATAAGAGATGTCAATGTGTGTAGAATAAGATATGACAATGTGTACAAAACAGAGATGTCAATGTGTGTAGAATAAGAATGTCAATGTGTACAAAATATAGATGCCAATGTGTACAAATTTAGATGTATCAATGTGTGTAGAATAAAACATGTCATGTGTGCAAACCACTGACCTTAGTTCTTACGGTGTGCCGTGGTCGGTCTTTCAATAATAAAATATAATCTAGCTGTTTTCTACGTCAGCACAGGTAAACATCAGAATGAAATACAAGTAACGATGAAGACAGGAGAAGGCGCGTTCCTAACTGATGGCGTGACGTCACATGTTTACTGTTTACAAATAGGTTTGTTTACTTTCTTATGCAAATAAATGTCGTTTCTGCTTGAAGCTCGAAGAAATAATTGGCAACAATCAAATGGAATGGAAGGTTTTAATATAATGAACGAAGGCAGATAAGACTGCAAATAATAATAATAATAATGATAATAATGATAAATAATAATAAATAATAATAATAATAATAATATAATAATAATAATAATAATAATTAATAATAATAATTAGTTGAGTCCTTGGAAGACTTTTTACTCACATTCTCTCGCCGTGCTCAGGTGTAAAATGAGTGCCGTTAACAACGTTTTCTCTGTCCGAAAAAAATGGTAATGTCCCCTAACAGGCGTCATGTCTCGTTTTACATGTTAAGTGTTGCTGTTGGCTAGGGACCATTTGTAAAGCACATTTAGTGGATATTGCGCTATATAAAAAATCTCAAGTTGTTATTTGTTTTGTTTTGTTTTTTTCTTGGGAAGATCTATAGATCTCAAACTATGCTTTTTGTAAAACGATTTATATTGTTGTCAATTGAGACCGACATAATTGGGTTGATTAAAAATAGTTCTTTAAAGCCCATGTAGCCGGAGTTTATCCTGATTTCTATAGTGTGAAACGGGCATAGCAATTGCTTGCTACCCCTTGGATAGGACGCTGGTCTGTCGCCAAATACTTTACGCCAGATCTAACAGCTGACCCGGCTATCCAATCATTGCTGGGTGGACACATCGGGGGGGGGGGGGGGGGGGGGGGGGGGGGTGGGGGGGATTCAGTAAAAATCTCGACTTCATCCAGAATCGAACTCGGTCCTTTTGGGCGTGAAGTGAATGATCTCCCAATGGATCCATCGGGCTCCACATTCAGTAGATTAGCTGTCATTAAGTTGTATTTTTTTTTTACTCAATTAGACTCTTAACGGTCAAGGTTACACATACAGAGTTTTGTACTATTGATCTGGCGGGCAGAACTGGTAAGTATTTATCGACTCATTGAATTGACTTTTGGTAAGGATTTCTTTTCTTTTGCGTTACATGTTTAAAAAAACAACAAACAAACGAAAAAAAAGGGGTGGGACAGGGGGGGGGGGGAGAGAGAGAGGGAGAGAAATAGACAAATAAAAATAAAACTTTAATTGGCTACATTTGATATAAATTTAATATAGAATTTAATAAAAGTAAATGGTTCATAGAAATTATAGATAGAACTCAGGTCTTTGTTATCGTTTTTTGCCATCCACGGATATGAGTAATTCTCACTTAACGGTATTATCCAGACTATAAAAGTTCAAGGTTACACATCGCTTTGTGTGTTGGTCCGTTATACTTCCGGATGGTAATGTTGCGAGTTTCTTATCCAAGTGCATACTATCTAAATCAGCAATAGCGTCCATGACATATCGGTACACCGTTACAAACAATAGTCAAGCGATGTTGACCATGGCCAATGTCCAGATTGGCGACAATGATAGCAAAAATCTGGCTTCATCATTATATCGTTGGGCAAGTTACTTTACTCACATACCTCACTGGATTCGAGTGTGAATGGGTTCCTGGTTATAGGCAGTGGTGGATTTGATGATATTGCTAGGACGAAACTAGGACGCTCAACAGGCAATTTGCACTGAATGACTGGCAACTTGGTTCGATATTGCCAGCTTTGAGGGTGGGGGGGGGGGGGGGGGGTTATTATTAAGTGCATTTTGAAACCATTGAGTATGGTGAAACCTTAGAATGTGTAAGGTAGTGTGTAATATATTGATTGTTCGCGTGTTTATTTATTTATTTATTTATTTATTTATTTATTTATTTATTTATTTATTTATTTATTTATTTATTTATATATTTATTTATATTTATATGAAAAAAAATGA
>NC_088364.1:83317166-83328961 GCF_034508935.2 Berghia stephanieae
CAGAACTTATCTTCAGAGAAGAGTCATTTATAAATGATTAAATAATTGAGCTTTATATAGCGCAATGTCCACTAAATGTGCTCAAAGCGCTTTACAAAGGGGTCCCTTTTCAACAGCAACATTTAACATGAAGGACGGGACATGACGCCTGTTAGGCGATATTAAAAATTTTCGGACAAAGACAACGCTGTTAACGGCCAGGTACTCATTTTACACCTGAGTATGGTGAGAGAATGTGAGTAAAGAGCCTTTTCCAAGGACTCAACTATCCGATCCGAAAGCGAGTGTCATACCACTAGACCACATAGCCGCATGTACAGAACTTATCTCCAGAGAAGAGTCATATATAGAACTCTTTGTCAGGGAAGAGTCACATATAGAACGTATCTTCAGGGAAGAGTCATATACAGAACTTATCATCAGTGAAGAGTCATATAGAACTTATCATCAGTGAAGAGTCATATACAGAACTTATCATCAGTGAAGAGTCATATAGAACTTATCATCAGTGAAGAGTCATATAGAACTTATCATCAGTGAAGAGTCATATAGAACTTATCATCAGTGAAGAGTCATATAGAACTTATCACCAGTGAAGAGTCATATAGAACTTATCATCAGTGAAGAGTCATATAGAACTTATCATCAGTGAAGAGTCATATAGAACTTATCATCAGTGAAGAGTCATATAGAACTTATCATCAGTGAAGAGTCATATAGAACTTATCACCAGTGAAGAGTCATATAGAACTTATCATCAGTGAAGAGTCATATAGAACTTATCATCAGTGAAGAGTCATATAGAACTTATCATCAGTGAAGAGTCATATAGAACTTATCATCAGTGAAGAGTCATATAGAACTTATCATCAGTGAAGAGTCATATAGAACTTATCACCAGTGAAGAGTCATATAGAACTTATCATCAGTGAAGAGTCATATAGAACTTATCATCAGTGAAGAGTCATATAGAACTTATCATCAGTGAAGAGTCATATAGAACTTATCATCAGTGAAGAGTCATATACAGAACTTATCTTCAGAGAAGAGTCATTTATAAATGATTAAATAATTGAGCTTTATATAGCGCAATGTCCACAAAATGTGCTCAAAGCGATTTACAAAGGGGTCCCTTTTCAACAGCAACATTTAACATGTAGGACGGGACATGACGCCTGTTAGGCGATATTAAAATTTTTCGGACAAAGACAACGCTGTTAACGGCCAGGTACTCATTTTACACCTGAGTATGGTGAGAGAATGTGAGTAAAGAGCCTTTTCCAAGGACTCAACTATCCGATCCGAAAGCGAGTGTCATACCACTAGACCACATAGCCGCATATACAGAACTTATCTCCAGAGAAGAGTCATATATAGAACTTTTTGTCAGGGAAGAGTGTCACAAGGTGCGTTCGCAACTCGCAATGGATGCGAAGGCCGCTTATGACCTTAAAGTGTGGAGAGGGAGACGTGGACGCTACAATCACCAACAGAACACCGTATCTGACAA
The DNA here is from genome assembly GCF_034508935.2 of Berghia stephanieae. Lineage (NCBI taxonomy): Eukaryota > Metazoa > Mollusca > Gastropoda > Nudibranchia > Aeolidiidae > Berghia > Berghia stephanieae. The sequence goes on from NC_088364.1 coordinate 83,318,677, forward strand.
GAGAGCCATTATTATTTATTTAAAGTAAAAGAAAGGGGAACAGCTCATAGTTATTGAGCAAAAGAGAATAACATTGCATATATTGACAGGAAAAATCAAAAGTACATACAAGTAAAAAGTAGTAATGCAATATAAAATTCTTGTAAGTTTTAACCAAAATAAACTATACTTCACCCAGGTTCCAACCGTTTCATTAATTCCCACTAATAATGAAATTATTAATTACAGATAGGGTCAAAATACACTGTTCATATTCCGAAAGGAGAATAAAATTAATTACAAAATTGTTCACACAGGGTGCGGTGTTCCAGCCTGTTCAAATCCAAAATTGTTCCAAAATAAAACACATAGGTCGAGTGTTACTTCCTCATCTTTACAAACGTCACATTGTATTTTGTTCATATTTATCAACAACAGGTATCGGGTGCTGTCACAAATTATATTGTTCATATTTCTCAAAAACTATATTGTTCAAAAGGGTTCAAAACACATTTGCCGGGCGCTATGTCCTAGCCCCGTCAAAATTACAAAGTTCAAAGATGCAAACGCATTTACCGGGCGCTATGTCCTAGCCCCGTCAAAATTACAAAGTTCAAAGATGCAAACGCATTTACCGGGCGCTATGTCCTAGCCCCGTCAGCTCTTCACTATATTAGGAGATAGATATAGATATATTAGTAAAAATGAAATTAACATAGACACAATGATAGCGTAAGTGATCAATTAGTATTTACTTAAAAATAATTCATTTAACTGAGGTCACGTTCTCAATTTCAACACAATTAAACTCAATGAATTAATTATTCACTAAAACAATAAAACTGTATATTATTTTAAACTTTAAGATAAGTGAAATAATTTTACGATATTAATCACTTAATCACTTGATGATTACTCAGCACATCAAAACAATATTATAAATTTTATATATTCTCACCGAGCACAAATTACAAAAACACAATATCGCTTAGAGCCCATAACCGGGTACGATATACAAAATACTGGCCATATTAGGCCCACTTCGGCTACAATACAGCCTAAAACACAATGCTGGCCAACACACAGGCCCAACACATATCGCCTGAGAGCCCATATTCGGGTGCGACATAAAATACTGGCCACTTTGGGCCCTTTTCACTGTGGCTTCAACATAGCCAAACAGAATTCCAGCCAACACACAGGCTGTACAGGTCGTTCTTCTTCGACCTCAAATCGCAGACTGCCCGTTGAACATCGGCCCAAGCCGAAACATAGGACAGGGTATCTAACGGTATCTCGGTTGATGCATAAGATTGATGAGGGTGTTTTAACACTGATGGAACATGATAACCCTTCGTTCTTTCATTGCCTTCATAGTCTACACCACCCACGGCGAAAACAAGGGAGTCTCTATTCCAACACCATCCTACACTCATAAATCATTTAATTATATGGGTTTGATTCTACCCGAGACCTTGGTGGGTAGGACAACTATCTCCCTTTGTTACCTAGAAGGCATTTCTTTACAAAGAGTCACATATAGAACGTATCTTCAGGGAAGAGTCATATAGAACTTATCTTTTTGGGAACGTCTTATAGAACATTATTAGAGCAATTTCAGTTTGAACTAGCCATCAGGGGAATGTCACATAGAACTAGTTATCAGGAGAAATTCATCTTATCACAGGGAAACGTCATATCTTATCTTCAGGGAAACGTTTTACCATTGGGGAAAGCCCGATAGAACTAACAGTCAGGGAAAGGTCGAATAGAACTGATCTCCAGGGGAAACTCAGATAAAACATACCATGTGTGGTCTTGTGGTATGACAATTGCTTTCGGATCGGAAGGTCCTGGGCTCGGGTCTCGTTCGGCGCATAGTTGAGTCCTTGGAAAAGACTCTTTACTCACTTTGTCTCACTTCACTCAGGTGTAAATTGAGTACCTGGTCGTAAACAGCGTTGTCTATATCGGAAAATAATTGAAATGTCTCGTAACAGGCGTCATGTCTCGTTCTACATGTTACGTGTTGCTGTTGACTAGGGACCCCTAGTAAAGCGCTTTGATTTTATTTTACACCTGAGTACGGTGAGATAATGTGAGTAAAGAGTCTTTTCCAAGGACTCAACTATGCGCCGAGCGAGGCTCGAACCCAGGACCTTCCGATCCGAAAGCGAGTGTCATACCACTAGACCACACAGCCTCACAGGTAGATCTTATCATCATCAGGGGACAGTCATGTAGAACTTAGAATCAGACTAAAGTCTTTTAGTCAGGACAAAAACAACAGAGATTGCCCTTAGTGAAAAGACCTACAGAAAGATACATGTTAGTCAAACACCAGGAGGCAGCAGATGGAAAACTATGACCTAGGATAGACAGGGGTGGGGACGGGGGACAGGGGGGGGGGGGGGGGGTGTCTTGTGCATACAGTATAATGTGCCCCAAATGGAAACATGTGAAAAATATAGATAGTTGATTATCTAGACACGATCGAATGAATATATTACGACAAATATTAACATGGGAATTCCACGTTTTTATATGTATTACTATGTATATATATATATATATATATATATATATATATATATATATATATATATATATATATATATTTATACATATATATATATATATATATATATATATATATATATATATATATATATATATATATATATACATATATTAATTTCTACATGTATGTAGAATACATGTATTCTGACACGAGTTATGACCTCTCTCGTATTATTAATAAATATAAACACGAATGTTGTTGTTGAAACTGATAATTGAAAACTGTACTAATAATAGATAGTACTGTGATGGTGATAACGAAAACATGGACAACGCGTGTAATAATTAGATTTCAATTATAAAGATTACAATTAGGTGACGGTTTTATTTTTAGTTCTGAATATCAAACTCATTCTACTCAGTGTAAGGTAGTATATTCCCTTTTAATTCTTCGTATAGATAATGATAATAATGATAATAATAATAATAATAATAATAATAATAATAATAATAATAATGATAATGATAATAATAATAATAATAATAATAATAATAATAAATAATAATAATAATAATAATAAATAAAATAAAAAATAATAATGATAATAATAATAATAATAATAATAATAATAATAATAATATAATAATAATAATAATAATGATGATGATGATGATGATAATAATAATAATAATGATGATGATGAATAATAATAATAATAATAATAATAATAATAATAATAATAATAATAATAATAATAATAATAATAATAATAATAATAATAATAAAAATAATAATGATAATAATAATAATAATAATAATAATAATAATAATAATAATAATAATAATAATAATAATAATAATAATAATATAATAATAATAATGTTTAATGTTTGTTTGTTTGTTTTGTATTTGTTTCATTTTTCTACAGGAAAAGGCTGTACCAGTTGTCTACTCCTGAAGAGAATTCCACAATGAAATGTTTTTCCTCGGGAAAATTGTAATTGTTGATTAGTAGGTATGTATTAGACACAAAATCCAATTCATGTTTACTAGGCATCTTTTATCTTTTCCAGTCATGTGGCTCCGAAAAAATAATAATTTTTTTTTCAACTTGTCTAATAAACGTTTATGATTTTGCCGTGTTCAACGCGCATCACAATGCTTCAAATAAGGCTCAAAAAGATTGTATAATAAAATCTCAGTTTCATTAATACAAATCCCTTTCCTATGAACTTTATATATATATATATATTATTCTACATGTTACATCTTGCTGTAGGTCAGGGACCCTTGTATATGTGCACGTTTCGTGTAAATATTGCGCTATATAAAAGCTCAATGTTTATAGAGTTGAGAGAGCGAGATCGAGGGGAATTCTATTCTATTATTTATTATAGAATTTTATGTGTATCGGATTTTATATCGTACTCTGAAAAAACATACGTTTAAAGAAAAAATTTGACCAGAAAACTCGTCCTTCAAACATCGATGGATTAAAATGACCCGAATCTTGTCGAAAAAAAAAAAACAAAAAAAAACTCTCATACCTGAGGACACTGGGACAGTACGGCTTTGTGGTCCAGTGGTATGACACTCGCTTTCGGATCGGAAGGTCCTGGGTTCGAGCCTCGCTCGGCGCATAGTTGAGTCCTCGGAAAAGGCTCTTTACTCACTTTCTCTCACCGTACCCAGGTGTAATACGAGTACCTGGCCGTTAACAGGCGTCTTGTCTCGTCCTACATGTTATGTGTTGCTGTTGGTCAGGGACCCCTTGTAAAGCGCTTTGAGCACATTTAGTGGATATTGCCCTATATAAAAAAAGCTCTTTTTTTTTTTTTACAAGATGAGGGACATTTTAATCTATAAACATTTGAAGGACCAGATTTTTTATTAATTAACGTAAGAAAACTTTCTAACAAATTTAAAAGTAAAGCCTTCTCTTGAATAGAATGGATAGAGAGAAAAAGTAGTGAAAATTCCTGGGGAATCCCCGTGAAGTTTTCAATCCATCACAATCGCCGTCACAACAAAATCCAGCCAGCATGTTGAGTTGTTTCCCCGTTGGGCCAGAATTGATGACTCATCAGTCGTAAGCTTGGGCAACCGCGTGAAATCAGCTGACTGTCGGAATTCGTTTTACTACGCAGTTCATACGTCACGACCTGCGTACAATAAAAATAATGTGTGTTTTGTGTTTGTGTGTGTGTGTGTGTGTGTGTGTTTCTGTGTGTGTGTGTGTGTGTGTGAGAGAGAGAGAGAGAGAGAGAGAGAGACAGTGTGTGTGTGTGTGTGTTTGTGTGTGTGTGTTTTCGTCTGTGTTTTCTTGTACGCGTGTCATATTGTTTTTATTACGAATGAAGTATGTTGAGTCTGTGGAAATGGGCAGGGTGGGGGGGGGGGGGGGGGGGGGGGGGGCTGGAGAATGCTGTACATCCATTCATTCCATTCTGGTTTGATGGAGTAAAAAGTAATGCGCAGAAAGATTTTATAGGTAAAGCATAACATTATTGTCAGTTTTATTATACAGTTATTAACAACAAAAAAAGAAACGAAAAATGGACATGAAAGAATTTTTAAAATGACAAAATGAATTAATGAAGCAAAGCGCTTTTTCTAGGAACGCAATTCGACGCCGTCTAGACCGGACAGGATTCAAACCAGGAACCTACCTGTCCATAGGTGAGCGCCATACTACATAACCACTGAGCCGCGTTGTTTAAAAACAACAACAAAACTTACCTTAACAGTGGTCTTGTGGTTGACAATCACCTACGGTCTGATAGGTCCTTGGTTCGAATCCCGTTCTAGACGGCTCAAAGTTTGAGTCCCTGGTTAAAACTCTTTACTCATTCTATTTCACCGTAATCAAGTTAAAACATAAATAAATAAATAAATAAATAAATAAATAATAGTTAAATTAATAAGATATAATTTCCTTTACTCACGCCACAGGGGGGAAATTGTCTTTAGGATCTATTCCAAGGGAAGACTGAAGTAACCTAGGCGTCAGCCGCAATACAGCAACGCAAACTGAGCTAGAGCGAGGTGACTTACTCAAGGCCACACAGCGGGTGTTCGAATTTGGTACCTCTCGGATACGTAGCAAAGACCTTACCGCTGAGCCACGCTGTGAAATAATTACCTGGTCGGCAGAACCGTTGTCTCTGTTGAAAAGCTATAGATAGTATGCGCTTGGCTAATAAACCCACAACATTGCCACCCGGAACTATAACGGGTCAAAGCACAAAACTATGTGTAACCTTAAACGTTTATAGTCAGGTGAATACAGTTTAGTGAGAATTACTCTTAAACATGGATGGCAAAAAAAAAAAAAAAAAACCGATAACAAAGACGTCAACTTCATTCTATCTAAGATTTATAATAGCGCCTTTCATGCCTTACGTCTTTTCCAATAAGCTAAGTGTGGCTGTTGACTTGAGAACCCTACAAAGCGATTTGAGCACATTTCGTGGCTATTGCTCTGTATAAAATATCCATGTTGGCCGATGTAAAACTGCGTGGTCATTTTCCATTTGGTACAGGTGGCTGATGGGATTCATAAGCTTGATTATCGTCTGGGACAAAATTGATTATTAAACTCATTATTCACTGACGTCAAACAAACGAAATGCTACAATTTTTTTTTTTTTTTTTTTTTGTTTTGTTCTTTTTTCCCCCTTCGTTTGTTTTATTTTTTTTTATTTGGATTATTTTTTTTGGTGGGACGGGTTAGGGGGGGGGGGGGGGGGGGATTTGTTCTTTGATATATTTTTCCTGTTTAAATATGTTGTTAGTTGCGTTTTTGAATATTTTATGTAATGTTTTGTTTTGCTGTTGTTGTTTTTTTTTTGTTTTGTTTTTTGGTGTTTTTTTTTTTTTTGGTTGTTTTTTTTTTTTCTTTCTTTCTTTCTTTGTTTTGTTTTTAGGTGTTTTTTTTTTTTTGTTTTGTTTTTTGGTTGATCTTCTTCTGTTTGTTTGTTTGTTTTGTTTTGTTTGTTTTTTTTTTTGTTTGTTTGTTTTTTGTTTTGTTTTTTGTTTTTTTTTTTTGGCTTTTTTAATGTATTTTTTAAAATCTACAAGTTACCAAAAATACTTGAGCAGTAAATGGAGAGAGTAAAATGTTAATTAAATGTCATCTCAGGTTGTATTTTCGTAGTTGAATCGTCACGAAGTATTAATAATTACACGTTACTTCCGTGACTAAACATTCTTTCATTCTATATTTAGTCAACACAGACTACAATAATAGCACCACCAGTATAACACACCACGTCCGTACTACGCCAAAACACACCTACCTACAAATGTGGCCAAAATACCCGTTACTTAATTTATAATAAATCGATGGAGTAAAATAACACCTCAATCTTGTCAAAAACTCTTTAAAATATGACGTCATTGACGTCCCAGGTTTGAGAAGTTTTTGACAATAAAGGAGCCACTTTAAAAAAATTGATTGATAGTTGAAGGATGAGTTTTCTGACCAAAATTTAAAATAGGCGTTTATTCACTGTACGGCGGTATTGTGAGTATACGAGCATCACGGTATAGATAGAATGCGCTTGGCCAAGGAGTTCACAACCCGGAAGTATAACGGACCAACACACAAGCTCTGTGTAACCATGAACTATTAGAGTCTGGTTAATACAGTTTAGTGAGAACAACTCACAAACGCGGATGGCAAAAACAATAACAAAGGCCTGAGTGACGTCATCTGCATACTATCTATTCTATAGATAGAATGCGCTTGGCCAAGGAGTTCACAACATTGCCATCCGGAAGTAGAACGGACCAACTGACAAACGCTGTGTGAGAACAACTCACAAACGCGGATGGCAAAAACAATAACAAAGGCATGAGTGACGTCATCTGCATACTATCTATATCTATATCCTGAATTCCTTTGAAGGGTGGTGGTCGTTGTTGACTATTCACGTTGTATATTCCTGGTCATTACGAAGCTCAAAGTTGTTGTTGACTGTAAAACGTAATTCATAATAAAAAAAAGTAAATAATGCTTCAAAAGTTTAAACAAGTACAAAATCATATTATACACGGAATGTTTCGGCCTGAAAACCCTTCTTAAGTCAATAAATAAAACAGTTAACCAGTTAACTGCCGTACTCTGGAAAAACAGGTATCGAAATATTTGACCAGAATATTCGTCCTTCAATAAATATCGATCGATTTAAATGACCCTCATCTTGGCAACAACTCTCAAACCGAGGTCATCATCATCACATCATCATCATCATCATCATCCTCATCCTCATCCTCTTGATCATCATAATCATTATCGTCATTCTCATCATCATAATTATTGTGATAACCAGTAAATTGTGCCTTTTGTTCGTTGTAATGATAATTTATGTCTGTGTTTTTGACGCAATTAATTCAAATTACCACCAGCTGTGACTCGCCAAACAACACCAAATATCTCTCGTCATCACGTCAGTCTATTTGTAAAACTGTAACCATTTGTGATCATTTAATTTATTCAGCTGTCCTCGTACAAACATATCCATTTTTTATCGTTTGTTGAGAAAAACGTGTCACTCGGATCCATTTTGATGTCTTTTAACTTGTCTAAATTCCTGAAACACGTGACTGCATAATATCCCAGAGTTGAGTATTTTTGTTGAGTTTTTTAATAGCGCAATATCCACTAAACGTGCTAAAATCGCTTTGCAAGGTGTCCCTGGCCAAGAGCAACATGCAAAATGGAGGATGTTACATGACGCTTATTAGGCTACAATACAATTATTTTCGGACAGAGATAACGCTGTAAACAGCCAGCCAGGTACTCATTTTACACCTGAATACGGTGAGAGGATGTAAGTAAAGAGCCTCTTCCAAGGACTCAACTCGAGCGAGGCTCGAACCCAGGACCTTCTGATCCGAAAGCGAGTGTCATACTACTAGACCACATAGCCGCACTTAATCAACTGATATGTGTTGGCTAAAGTTCCTGACCAAAACGGAAAAAAAAAATGATTTGTCTCATGTACAAAACCATGTTTTCCTCAAATGAATCAATAGACACAAACCTTCAGATCTCCTCTGGACATAACTCTCTATTCCGATATCCACTGGTCTGGTCACAGAACTCTAGAGCAGACCTGCCTAGGACTACGAAAAATTCGTACTCGTAGAAATACAACTTTTGGCTCCAGCTACAGAACTGCATTGGTCTCTTTGAATCAAAATATTTTGTTGAAAAGGAATGTTCAGCTTTTTAGAACTTTTATTCAGGACTTTGAAGCATTTTTGCACCATGCTGAGAGCAAATTGTTTATTTCTAAAGCTGTTTAAAGTGAATTTTTTCTTTTTTCGACCTTGGCTACTACAACTTTTTTGAAATTTCAAATAGGCAGCTCTACTCCAGAGACACAAACATTCCCATCGCCCATGGCCATACCACTCTGGGGACACAAACATTCCCATCGCCCATGGCCATACCACTCTGGGGACACATACATTCCCATCGCCCATGGCCATAGCACTCTGGGGGACACATACATTCCATCGCCCATGGCCATACCACTCTGGGGACACAAACATTCCCATCGCCCATGGCCATAGCACTCTAGAGACACAAATATTCCCATCGCCCATGGCCATACCACTCTAGGGACACAAACATTCCCATCGCCCATGGCCATAGCACTCTGGGAAGCAATGGTTCAACCGCTTACAAATAAAATATGTCCTTTGATTCTAACTACGGCTCTGCGCTCTTTTGATGCTAGTCGCCTTATGACCAGTAGACTTTGTTCTGTGAGGCTCAAAGTTGAGTCATTAGAAAACGCTCTTTGCTCGTATTCTCTCGCTGTACTGAGATAATATATACATGAGTGTATACTCCATTACAGTTTTGTTTCAGTTGAAATAAAAACAACAACCACAGAATGTCTCACAGACGTCATATCTCGTTCATTGTTCCCATGAGCTTGAGGCCCTTTGTAAAGCTCTTTGAGCACATTTAATGGACATTGCACAATATTAAAAGCTTGAACTAATTAAACGGCTTTGTTCATGGAATACGAATGTGGAAATTGATCTTCAGCCCACGTAAGCCACAACCAAGTATTTGTCTTGTACAAAAGGTAACTCCTTTCAAATATCATTGATTCTTTTCCCCGATCAGAAACAAAAACAAAACAAACAAAAAAAAATTTAAAAAGACCAAGAATGAAAATTCAAAAGTCTAACAAACAAGGTTATGACGTCAATCACATTCCAGCATTAGTTATGTAAAGTAAAACGATAATAAATATGCGGGGGTTTCAACGAGTGTGGAATATCGGGGGACTCAATAAGCTTTGATAACAATAAATAACACGTCAGATTTATCTTCCCTTCGTTGGTGTGTTCTATGTCTAATGGTATTTATTTATTTATTTATGTTGGTTGTTGTCATATCATAAATTATCATAGGGGGTTTGTATGGAGGAACTTTGGTTTTGAATTAACATTTTTATTATAATGGAGTGTGCGTGTGTGTGTGCGTGTGTGTGTGTGTGTGTGTGTGTGTGTTTGAGAGAGAGAGAGAGAGATAGAGAATATTAAGTATTTCTCACAACAGTACAAGTTATTTGTAATGAACGGGACAAGGACGCTATGGGTTTAGGTAAAATACTCACAACATATAAGTTAGTTGGTTGATTAGTCGGCTGTTTGTTTGTTTTAGTTTTGTTTGTATTGTTGGGGTTTTTATAGTTTTCAAACGAGTATTTCCTGATTGCTTTGTTCTTGTCTTCATTGATTTCTCTCTCTCTCTCTCTC
>NC_088364.1:83329061-83334061 GCF_034508935.2 Berghia stephanieae
CCCCCCCCCCCCCCCCCCCCCCACCCCCCTTCCCTTTCTCTTCTTGTTTTAAAGTGTTGGACCTCTTCTCCTTCTTCTTCTTCTTCTTCTTCTTCTTCTTCTTCTTCTTCTTCTTCTTCTTCTTCTTCTTCTTCTTCCTCTTCTTTCTTCTTCTTCTTCTTCTTCTTTTTCTTCTTCTCTTCTTCTTCTTCTTCTTCTTTCTTCTTCTTTTTCTTCTTCTTTTCTCTTCTTCTTCTTCTTCTTCTTCTTCTTCTTCTTCTTTTTCTTCTTCTTCTCTTCTCCCCCCCTCCCCCCCTCCCCCTCCTTCTTCTTCATCATCATCATCTCCTCCTCTTCTTCCTTCACCGCCTCCTCCTCCTCCTCCTCCTCCTCCTCCTCCTCCTCCTCCTCCTCCTCCTCCTCCTCCTCCTCCCCCTTCTTCTTCATCTCTCTCTCTCTCTTTTATCTTTTTAAAACTTTGATGGTAGTTATGACGTAGATCGGGGCCTAAATGACGTCAAACGGCGACCTCACTGATGACGCTATAAACATTTGATCATCTGGCCTCCCCCAGTCATCCGTGACCTCTCCAGTATCTACCTCCTGTCCTTTGTACTTGTTGTGACTATTCACTCTCCCTGCATGCACTACTCTGATCACAGTCGAGTGTTTAGTAGTACAGGTGAAAAGGACACGGCCCGATCAGGGAACAGAGGGGGGGGGGGGGGGGGGGGGGGGGGGGGGGGGGGGGGAGACGAGCGGGGACTAGGGGGGGGGGGGGGGGGGGGGGGGGGGGGGGGGGGGGGGGAGATCACAGACTACTCGGTCCTGTGTTATCTATGGGGCGGGGAGATGTCGGTCATCATTTGAGTTGTGTTGTTGTTGCAAGCACATTGTAGTAGTAGCTCGGACTTAATATACTATAGATAGAACGAAGTTGACGTAACTCATGTCTTTGTTATTGCTTATTGCCATCCGCGTTTGTGAGTAATTCTCATTTAACTGTATTAACCAGACTACAAAAGTTCATAGTTACACAGAGTTTGTGTGTTGGTCGTTATACTTCCGGATGGCCATGTTGTGAGCTTCTTATCCAAACGCATACTATCTATAGATGTCACTGAGTAGTAGCCTTCATACTTCATACGTCATGTGTTTAACTGGAAAGAGAGATTGATTGTCTTTGGAGAGATGAATGTGAATGAGAGGTTAGTATTTATTGTGCATGAATGGGGAGAGAGGTATGGGGGGGAGGTTGGTGGAATGGGGGGGGGGGGGGGGGTTGTGTACTACTTTTCGTTCAAGGTCATACAGGAATTCAGTGATGATACTCACAAAAAGTCAAAAAGGAGGAAAAGTCTCGGAAAAACGGAAAACTCACCTAGAACATTCTTGCACCCCAGGAAAGTAGGCAGGATGACTTCTTTTGAGTACAATTTTAAAACGCCCGGAGTCCAGTAAAGGGAGGAAATTTTTTATATATATATTTTTTTTTAAAAGGAGGTATTTTTTAAAGATTTATTATATAAAAAAAAAGTAAAAGGAGGAAATGAAGGAAATATCCGCGGATCGAGGATCTGAGGAGGAAAACCGAGGAAAGGAAAGAAAACCGCGGATTTCCGCGGATCCGCGGAAAAGTATCAGGTGAACGATAAAAGGTAGATGGGAAAGATAATGTGTTTACGTTCTGGACTTACTGTCGTATTCTGAACAATCACATTTTAAACATTTTGGGCTGAAAATCCGTCCTTCAAATTATATAAATCGATTGAAATATAATAATTTTATAATTGAGCTTTATATAGCGCAATATCCACTTAATGTGCTCAAAGCGCTTTACGAGGACCGTCATTTTTTGTCAACAAAAAAAAACAAAACAAAAAAAAAAAAACAAAGGAAGTGACTTTTCTCATCCCCCTAGTCTAGGATGCTAGTCTTCATAATAGTAGTCCACAATTGTTGTATGTTTAATCCAAAGGTTGTAATGCAGTAATTTGTTAAGTTTCTTGTCACAAGTTGCACAATTTAAAAAAAAAAATCAATCAAATCCAAATCGCAAAAAGCCGGCGACGTTTTTTTCGGTAATCCAATCGGCGTGGGGGGGGGGGGGGGGGGGGGGGGGGGGGGAATGAGAATAGAGGCAGCCAAAAACAAAAACAAAACAAGAACAACAACTCTAAAAACCGGAATTTGACGGAACTGCCCACAGTCAACTAATTAAATTAATAATTAAATTAATTTTTTAGTCAGAAATGGATCGATAAAAATGATCCCAAATGGTCCAATTATTATCATATATGGTTCTTGTAGATACTCGGGGTCCAGTCAATAGATAGTATGCGCTTGGCTAAGGAGTTCACAACATTGCCATCCGGAAGTAAAACGGACCAACACACAAAACTGTGTGTAAACATGATCGTTTATAGTCAGGTTAATATAGTTTAGTGAGAACTACTCATAAACGCGGATGGCAAAAAACAATAACGTCAACTTCGAACTATCTATAGTTCTGGTGTGTTTGGGACTTGGACCTCTATACTGTCGTACTCGTACTCTGGAACAACCCATATTTTAAAATTTGGCCAGAAAACGCGACCTTCAAATATCGATCGATTAAATGACGCTCATCTTGGCAAAAAACTCTCAAACCTGGGAAATCGCGAAATGCAAAACAGAGATGTCAATGTGTGTAGACTAAGAATGTCAATGTGTACAAAATATAGATGTCAATGTGTGTAGAATAAGATATGTCAATGTGTACGAAATAGAGATGTCAATGTGTGTAGAATAAAATATGTCAATGTGCGCAAAATAGAGATGTCAATGTGTGTAGAATAAGAGATGTCAATGTGTGTAGAATAAGATATGACAATGTGTACAAAACAGAGATGTCAATGTGTGTAGAATAAGAATGTCAATGTGTACAAAATATAGATGCCAATGTGTACAAATTTAGATGTATCAATGTGTGTAGAATAAAACATGTCATGTGTGCAAACCACTGACCTTAGTTCTTACGGTGTGCCGTGGTCGGTCTTTCAATAATAAAATATTATCTAGCTGTTTTCTACGTCAGCACAGGTAAACATCAGAATGAAATACAAGTAACGATGAAGACAGGAGAAGGCGCGTTCCTAACTGATGGCGTGACGTCACATGTTTACTGTTTACAAATAGGTTTGTTTACTTTCTTATGCAAATAAATGTCGTTTCTGCTTGAAGGTCGAAGAAATAATTGGCAACAATCAAATGGAATGGAAGGTTTTAATATAATGAACGAAGGCAGATAAGACTGCAAATAATAATAATAATAATAATAATAATGATAATAATAATAATAATAATAATAATAATAATAATAATAATAATAATAATAATAATAATAATAATAATAATAATAATAATAATAATAATAATAGTTGAGTCCTTGGAAGACTTTTTACTCACATTCTCTCGCCGTGCTCAGGTGTAAAATGAGTGCCGTTAACAACGTTTTCTCTGTCCGAAAAAAATGGTAATGTCCCCTAACAGGCGTCATGTCTCGTTTTACACGTTAAGTGTTGCTGTTGGCTAGGGACCATTTGTAAAGCACTTTTAGTGGATATTGCGCTATATAAAAATCTCAAGTTGTTATTTGTTTTGTTTTGTTTTTTTTTTCTTGGGAAGATCTATAGATCTCAAACTATGCTTTTTGTAAAACGATTTATATTTTTGTCAATTGAGACCGACATAATTGGGTTGATTAAAAATAGTTCTTTAAAGCCCTTGTAGCCGGAGTTTTATCCTGATTTCTATAGTGTGAAACGGGCATAGCAATTGCTTGCTACCCCTTGGATAGGACGCTGGTCTGTCGCCAAATACTTTACGCCAGATCTAACAGCTGACCCGGCTATCCAATCATTGCTGGGTGGACACATCGGGGGGGGGGGGGGGTGGGGGGGGGGGGTGGGGGGGGGTGGGGGATTCAGTAAAAATCTCGACTTCATCCAGAATCGAACTCGGTCCTTTTGGGCGTGAAGTGAATGATCTCCCAATGGATCCATCGGGCTCCACATTCAGTAGATTAGCTGTCATTAAGTTGTATTTTTTTTTACTCAATTAGACTCTTAACGGTCAAGGTTACACATACAGAGTTTTGTACTATTGATCTGGCGGGCAGAACTGGTAAGTATTTATCGACTCATTGAATTGACTTTTGGTAAGGATTTATTTTCTTTTGCGTTACATGTTTAAAAAAACAACAAACAAACGAAAAAAAAGGGGTGGGACAGGGGGGGGGGGGGGGGAGGAGGAGAGGGGAGAGAAATAGACAAATAAAAATAAAACTTTAATTGGCTACATTTGATATAAATTTAATATAGAATTTAATAAAAGTAAATGGTTCATAGAAATTATAGATAGAACTCAGGTCTTTGTTATCGTTTTTTGCCATCCACGGATATGAGTAATTCTCACTTAACGGTATTATCCAGACTATAAAGTTCAAGGTTACACATCGCTTTGTGTGTTGGTCCGTTATACTTCCGGATGGTAATGTTGCGAGTTTCTTATCCAAGTGCATACTATCTAAATCAGCAATAGCGTCCATGACATATCGGTACACCGTTACAAACATAGTCAAGCGATGTTGACCATGGCCAATGTCCAAATTGGCGACAATGATAGCAAAAATCTGGCTTCATCATTATATCGTTGGGCAAGTTACTTTACTCACATACCTCACTGGATTCGAGTGTGAATGGGTTCCTGGTTATAGGCAGTGGTGGATTTGATGATATTGCTAGGACGAAACTAGGACGCTCAACAGGCAATTTGCACTGAATGACTGGCAACTTGGTTCGATATTGCCAGCTTTGAGGGTGGGGGGGGGGGTTATTATTAAGTGCATTTTGAAAACCATTGAGTATGGTGAAACCTTAGAATGTGTAAGGTAGTGTGTAATATATTGATTGTTCGCGTGTTTATTTATTTATTTATTTATTTATTTATTTATTTATTTATTTATTTATTTATATATTTAT
>NC_088364.1:83341561-83349061 GCF_034508935.2 Berghia stephanieae
GTCCCTTTTCAACAGCAACATTTAACATGTAGGACGGGACATGACGCCTGTTAGGCGATATTAAAATTTTTCGGACAAAGACAACGCTGTTAACGGCCAGGTACTCATTTTACACCTGAGTATGGAGAGAGAATGTGAGTAAAGAGCCTTTTCCAAGGACTCAACTATCCGATCCGAAAGTGAGTGTCATACCACTAGACCACATAGCCGCATATACAGAACTTATCTCCAGAGAAGAGTCATATATAGAACTTTTTGTCAGGGAAGAGTCACATATAGAACTTATCTTCTTGGGAACGTCTTATAGAACATTATTAGAGCAATTTCAGTTTGAACTAGCCATCAGGGAAATGTCATATAGTTATCAGGAGAAATTCATCTTATCATCAGGGAAAAGTCATATAGAACTTATCTTCAGAGATACATTTTACCATTGGGGACAGCCAGATAGAACTAACAGTCAGGGAAAGGTCGAATAGAACTGATCTCCAGGGGAAACTCAGATAAAAAATATCATGTGTGGTCTTGTGGTATGACAATTGCTTTCGGATCGAAAGGTCCTGGGCTCGGGTCTCGTTCGGCGCATAGTTGAGTCCTTGGAAAAGACTCTTTACTCACTTTGTCTCACTTCACTCAGGTGTAAAATGAGTACCTGGCCGTAAACAGCGTTGTCTATATCGGAAAAAAATTGAAATGTCTCTTAACAGGCGTCATGTCTCGTTCTACATGTTACGTGTTGCTATTGACCAGGGGCCCCTTGTAAAGCGCTTTGGTTTAATTTTACACCTGAGTACGGTGAGAGAATGTGAGTAAAGAGTCTTTTCCAATGACTCAACAATGCGCCGAGCGAGACTCGAACCCAGGACCTTCCGATCCGAAAGCGATTGTCATACCACTAGACCACATAGCCGCACAGGTAGATCTTATCATCATCAGGGGACAGTCATGTAGAACTTAGAATCAGACTAAAGTCTTTTAGTCAGGACAAAAACAACAGAGATTGCCCTTAGTGAAAAGACCTACAGAAAGATACATGTTAGTCAAACACCAGGAGGCAGCAGATGGAAACTACGACCTAGGACAGACAGGGGTGGGAACGGGGAGGGGGGGGGGGGAGGGATCTTGTGCATACAGTAAATGGAAACACGTGAAAAACTGACCAGGTTAAATCTCGCTTGACTTTATTCCAAGACAAGACACATTTCACCTTAGCGACACCAAGACCAACACAAAGGTACCCTGGAAAATACTAATAATCACATTTTAATAATTTTGACTGGAAATAATAATAATAATAATAATAATAACAACAACAACAACAACAACAACAACAACAACAACAACAATAATAATAATAATAATAATAATAATAATAATAATAATAATAATAATAATAATAATAATAATAATAATAATAATATAACAATAATAATAATAATAATAATAATAATAATAATAATAAATAATAATAATAATAATAATAATAATAACATAATAAAATAATAATAATAATAATAAATAATAATAATAATAATAATAACAAAATAATAATAATAATAATAATAATAATAATAATAATAATAATAATAATAATAATAATAATAATAATAATAATAATAATAATAATATAATAATAAATGTTTAATGTTTGTTTGTTTTGTATTTGTTTCATTTTTCTACAGGAAAAGGCTGTACCAGTTGTCTACTCCTGAAGAGAATTCCACAATGAAATGTTTTTCCTCGGGAACATTGTAATTGTTGATTAGTAGGTATGTATTAGACACAAAATCCAATTCATGTTTACTAGGGATCTTTTATCTTTTCCAGTCATGTGGCTCCGAAAAAATAATAAATTTTTTTTCAACTTGTCTAATAAACGTTTATGATTTTACAGTGTTCAACGCGCATCACAAGGCTTCAAATAAGGCTCAAAAAGATTGTATAATAAAATCTCAGTTTCATTAATACAAATCCCTTTTCTAGGAACCTTATACGCGTATATATATAACCTTATAAATATTTATATATTTTAAGGATGACAGTATCGGTCATTTCCTACAATCAGACATTCATTCACACCTGGGTGGAGTGAGGTCATCTGGTGGCAGCGGGACGGTGTCTCGTCTTGTCAAAACATTCACGCAATATTAAGCGTGATCATTGGTCGGATGGGTGACAGTGATCTTGTGAAATTCTGGTCCCGACGTTGTGTCTTTGGGTAAGACACTTTGCATATTTGACCCCTCACGACTCAGTTGTGAATGAGAACCTGGCCACATTATGTACTAGCGGATATTGTAAGAATGTTAGGGCAAAAAGAGTGCCTAACAGGCGATGGGGACTGTATGAATTGGAAATACGGTTGCACATATGGCCTGCTGGTGAAATAAATGAAACATTGTGAAGTAAGAGCGCATTGATCATAGTAAATCTATGGAAATGCGCTTTATAAATGATCATAATTTTTATTTTCAATTTTAGCGACCCTCGGGACCAAGTTTAAAATATTTTTTTCACCCAACAATACTTTGCGTGAAAATTAAAAGTATTTTAAACGGTGTAAAATCACTTAAACATTCACACATTTACAGTTAACTGACCAGGCTAAATCTCGCTTGACTTTATTCCAAGACAAGACACATTTCACCTTAGCGACACCAAGACCAACACAAAGGTACCCTGGAAAATACTAATAATCACATTTTAATCATTTTGACTGGAAATAATAATA
The DNA here is from genome assembly GCF_034508935.2 of Berghia stephanieae. Lineage (NCBI taxonomy): Eukaryota > Metazoa > Mollusca > Gastropoda > Nudibranchia > Aeolidiidae > Berghia > Berghia stephanieae. Next base: position 83,344,293 of record NC_088364.1, read on the forward strand.
ATAATAATAATAATAATAATAATAATAATAATAATAATAATAATAATAATAATATAATAATATTAAATAATAATAATAATAATAATAATAATAATAATAATAATAATAATAATAATAATAATAATAATAATAATAATAATAATAATAATAAAGCATTTAAAAAGCGCACACTTCCACTCAAAGGTGCTCAGGGCGCTATGGAAAAAACAAACAAAGAAAAAAAACAGTTAAGTTACAATGAATAGTGAATCAATGCACAGATTAAATTACACAACAGACTAAAAGGCACGGGGGGGGGGGGGAAGTTCTCTTTTCAGATTCTTTAAAATGTGAACTGAAGGGCTGGATCTAGTTTGACAACTGATGCTATTCCATGACCGAGGGCCTGATAGTGAATCAATTTAGTCGTGAAAAATAAACCTTTTATTTTCTTTCGTTGTTTTAAAATTTTGGTTTTCATTTTCTTTTTGGTGCGTCCTTGACATCATACTATCTTTGATTTAGAAAAATTACACTCTACTGTACACTCCCCCCCCCCCCCCTCCTCCCTTCTCCCCCAGCCATACATTGACAAGTATTTCGGTCTCTCTTTAAATAAACATAAAAGACATACTATTTTCTTTACATAGGTGGTATGACTCGGATCGGAAAGTCCTGGATTCGAGCCTCGCTCGGCGCATAGTTTTTTGGGTTTTTTTTGTTTGTTTGTTGCTTTAGGTCTCTTCCAACACAATTGAGGTTATATGAGAGACCGCTGAAACAAAAAAAAAAAAACAAGCAATCTAACAAAAATAGTACAAATGTAAATCAAAATCATAACCTAAAGATATCATAAGCTAAATTAATTATAAATAACCAAGAACAAACAGGCAGAAGATTTACAGAAAAAAAAAATCCCCTATCAAAAATACAATCACAAACCAAAGAAACAGGAAAGGCTAGTAAAGAGAAGAAGAAACGACATCACTATCGGATCGTACACCCATGCGAACATCATAGGTATATGATTCAAGGGTGATGCTCCCATCCAACCACCCGCTTGGCGCATAGTTAAGTCCTAGCAAAAGGCTCTTTAATCACATTATCTCACCGTACTCAGATGTAAAATGAGTACCGTTAACAGCGTAGTTTCTGCCCAAAAAAATTCTAATATCGCCTAACGGGCATCATGTCTTGTTCTACATGTTACATGTTGCTGTAGGCCAGGGACCCTTGTATAGCGCATTGAGCACGTTTCGCTATATCAAAGCTCAAGATTTATAGAGTTGAGAGAGCGAGATCGAGTGGAATTCTATTCTAATATTTATTATAGAATTTCATGTGTATCTGATTTTATACCGTACACTGAAAAAAAAACATACGTTTAAAAAAATTTGACCAGAAAACTCGTCCTTCAAACATCGATGGTTTAAAATGACCCGAATCCTGTCGATATTCAAAACAAACTCTCAAACCTGACAACAAGATGGGGGCATTTTAATATATTAATAATAATTGAGCTTTATATAGCGCAATATCCACTAAATGTGCTCAAAGCGCTTTACAAGGGGTCCCTGGTCAACAGCAACATTTAACATGTAGGACGGGACATGACGCCTGTTAGGCGATGTTACAATTTTTCGGACAAAGACAATGCTGTTTAACGGCCAGGTACTCATTTTACACCTGAGTACGGTGAGAGAATGTGAGTAAAGAGCCCTTTCCAAGGACTCAACTATGCGCCGAGCCCAGGACTTTCCGGTCGGAAAGCGAGTGTCATACCACTAGACCACATAGCCGCACATTTGAAGGACCAGATTTTTTTATTTATTAACGTAAGAACATTTTCTAACAAATTTAAAAGGAAAGCCTTCTCTAGAATAGAATGAAAGGCTAGAAAAAGTTGTGAAAAAATCCAGGGGAATCCCCGTGAAGTTTTCAATCCATCACAAACGCGTCACAACAAAATCAAGCCAGCATGTGGAGTTGTTTCCCCGTTGGGCCAGAATTGATGACTCATCAGTCGTAAGCTTGGGCAACCGCGTGAAATCAGCTGACTGTCGGAATTCGTTTTACTACGCAGTTCATACGTCACGACCTGCGTACAATAAAAATAATGTGTGTTTTGTGTTTGTGTGTGTGTGTGTGTGTGTGTGTGTGTGTTTCTGTGTGTGTGTGTGTGTGAGAGAGAGAGAGAGAGAGAGAGAGAGAGAGAGAGAGAGAGAGACAGTGTGTGTGTGTGTGTGTGTGTTTTCGTCTGTGTTTTCTTGTACGCGTGTCATATTGTTTTTATTACGAATGAAGTATGTTGAGTCTGTAGAAATGGGCAGGGTGGGGGGGGGGGGGGGGGGGGGGGGGGGGGGGGCTGGAGAATGCTGTACATCCATTCATTCTGGTTTGATGGAGTAAAAAGTAATGCGCAGAAAGATTTTATAGGTAAAGCATAACATTATTGTCAGTTTTATTATACAGTTATTAACAACAAAAAAAGAAACGAAAAATGGACATGAAAGAATTTTTAAAATGACAAAATGAATTAATGAAGCAAAGCGCTTTTTCTAGGAACGCAATTCGACGCCGTCTAGACCGGACAGGATTCAAACCAGGAACCTACCTGTCCATAGGTGAGCGCCATACTACATAACCACTGACCCGCGTTGTTTAAAAACAACAACAAAACTTACCTTAACAGTGGTCTTGTGGTTGACAATCACCTACGGTCTGATAGGTCCTTGGTTCGAATCCCATTCTAGACGGCGCAAGTTGAGTTCCTGGTTAAAACTCTTTACTCATTTTATTTCACCACAATCAGGTTAATAAATAAATAAATAAATAAATAAATAAATAAATAAATAAATAAATAAATAAATAAATAGTAATAAATAAATAAAATATAATTTCCTTTATTCACGCCATAGGGAGAAAATTGTCTTTAGGGTTTATTCCAAAAGAAGACTGAAGTAACCTAGGCGTCAGCCGCAGTACAGCACCCCATACTGAGCTAGAACGAGGTGACTTGCTCAAGGCCACACAGCACAGCGGGTGTTCGAACTCGGTACATCTCAGTAACGTAGCAAAGACTTTACCGCTGTGTCACGCTGTGAAATAATTACCTAGTCGGCAGAACTGACTGTTGTCTTTGTTGAAAACCTATAGATAGTATGCGCTTGGCTAATAAACCCACAACATTGCCACCCGGAACTATAACGGGTCAAAGCACAAAACTATGTTTAACCTTAAACGTTTATAGTCAGGTTAATACAGTTTAGTGAGAATTACTCTTAAACATGGATGGCAAAAAAAAAACCAATAACAAAGACCTGAGTGACGTCAACTTCATTCTATCTAAGATTTATAATAGCGCCTTTCATGCCTTACGTCTTTTCCAATAAGCTAAGTGTGGCTGTTGACTTGAGAACCCCTACAAAGCGATTTGAGCAGATTTCGTGGCTATTGCTCTGTATAAAATATCCATGTTGGCCGATGTAAAACTGCGTGGTCATTTTCCATTTGGTACAAGTGGCTGACGGGATTCATAAGCTTGCTTATCGTCTGGGACAAAATTGATTATTAAACTCATTATTCACTGACGTCAAACAAACGAAATGCTAGATTTTTTTTTTGTTTTTGTATTTTTTTTTGTTTTGTTCTTTTTTTTCCCCCTTCGTTTGTTTTATTTTTTTTTTTATTTGGATTATTTTTTTGGTGGGACGGGTTGGGGGGTGGGGGGGGGGGGGTGGATTTGTTCTTTGATATATTTTTCCTGTTTAAATATGTTGTCATGTTGCGTTTTTGAATATTTTATGTAATGTTTTGTTTTGCTGTTTTTTTTGGGGTTTTTGGGGTTTTTTTTGGTGTTTTTTTTTTTTTTTGGTTGTTTTTTTTTTTTCTTTCTTTCTGTCTTTGTTTTGTTTTTAGGTTTTTGTGTTTATTTTATTTTTTTTTGTTTTTGGTTGATCTTCTTTTGTTTGTTTGTTTGTTTGTTTGTTTGGGTTTTTTTTTTGTTTGTTTGTTTTTTGTTTTGTTTTGTTTTTTTTTTTTTTGGCTTTTTTAATGTATTTTTTAAAATCTACAAGTTACCAAAAATACTTGAGCAGTAAATGGGAGAGGCAAAATGTTAATTAAATGTCATCTCAGGTTGTATTTTCGTAGATGAATCGTCACGAAGTATTAATAATTACACGTTACTTCAGTGACTAAACATTCTTTCATTCTATATTTAGTCAACACAGACTACAATAATAGCACCAGTATAAAACACCACGTCCGTACTACGCCAAAACACACGGACTTACAAATGTGGCCAAAATACTCTCGATGGATTAAAACGACACCTCATTCTTGTCAAAAACTCTTTAAAATGTGACGTTATTGACGTCCCAGGTTTGAGAAGATTTTGACAATAAAGGAGCCACTTTTAAAAAATTGATTGATAGTTGAAGGATGAGTTTTCTGACCAAAATCTAAAATAGACGTTTATTCAGTGTACTGCGGTATTGTGAGTATACGAGCATCGCGGTATAGATAGAATGCGCTTGGCCAAGGAGTTCACAACCCGGAAGTATAACGGACCAACACACAAGCTCTGTGTAACCATGAACTATTAGAGTCTGGTTAATACAGTTTAGTGAGAACAACTCACAAACGCGGATGGCAAAAACAATAACAAAGGCCTGAGTGACGTCATCTGCATACTATCTATTCTATAGATAGAATGCGCTTGGCCAAGGAGTTCACAACATTGCCATCCGGAAGTAGAACGGACCAACTGACAAACGCTGTGTGAGAAC
>NC_088364.1:83354061-83379061 GCF_034508935.2 Berghia stephanieae
GGAGGACAGTAGGTGAGAAAGAGGGGGGGGGGGGTGGAGAAGGGGGATATTAGTGACCTTGCCATTTGTGTAATAATAACAATATAATATATAGTCTCCCCATCGTCCTTCGCTGCACCTCCAACTTACACCCATTCTTCCTTCCATTCAATGTTGATGTGTATTTTTGCACCCCCCCCCCCCCCCCTTTCCACGCCAACCAAACGACCATAAATCAACCCCCTTTTCCATAATGAGACACGCTATTGTCAGCTGACTTATGACGTCACGCAAGCCGATCGATCTCATTCGTGCGTCTTGACCCACGATTGTGATGACGTCAAACGACCATTTTATTTTTGTGTTTTCCCCAATCTGTTCTAAGTATGTTACGTATTTCCGTTCCATTTCCCTTTGGTATTTCTACATGATTAGTGAGATGAATTCCTGATTAGCAGGCCTGAGAGTTATTAAGAACAATTCTGACACGCTCCAGTCAAACGCATAAAAATGTTTACGGTCATAAATATTGACTTGAATTATTTATTAATTCAAATCAAAACAGTGAGCTTTCATATCCACAATATAGACTGCGGCTATGTGGTCTTGTGGTATGAAACTCGCTTTCGAATTGGAAGGTGCTGGGTTCGAGCCTCACTCAGCGCATAGTTGAGTTCTTGGAAAAGGCTATTTACTCACACTCCCTCTGCGTACTCGGGTGTAAAATTAGTACCTTGCCGTTAACAGCCATGCCTCTATCCGAAAAAATTGTAACATCGCCTAACAGACGCCATGTCTCGCCCTACATGTCAAGTGTTGCTGTTGGCCAAAGACCCCTTATAAAGCGCTTTGAGCATGTTTAGTGAATATTCAGCTATATTAAAGTTCAATTTCTTTTTTCTAGAAAAACGCATTAAACATTTTTATGGTCATAAATATTTACTTGAATTATTTATCAATTCTATCAAATTTATCAATAAAAAGAGTAAGCTTTCGTCACATCCACACTATCTACTAAATGTGCTCAAAGCGCTTTACAAGGTGTCGCAAGCCAACGACAACATTTAAAATTGTAGGACGAGGCATGACATCTGTAACACCATATTACGATTTTCTATTGGGACAGAGACAACGTTATTGAAAAATAAAATTCTGACCAAATAAACGGTGTTTCATTTTTACGAAACCCACCAAAACCCGCCGAAAACCAGTCCCAGGATCACTCCCCAATGGTGTACACTTCCCTGAGTCCCAGGTTAACTCCCCACTGTTGCCTTCTTCCAATAACTTTGTCGGGTTTCGTCGGGTTTCATAAAAAAGAAACACCCCCAAATGAATACATTACTATTTGTCAGACCGTGTTAGAGTGGGTTAAGATGTTTGATTTCGTTTCGTTTCTTTCCAAAATTTCACGATTTTGTTTTAGAATGTTCTTTGCATAAATATATCAACAAACAAAACTGCTCCTTCATATTTATACAACCTTATTCCATTGCACTCTCCTTCCAGAACTTTAGGATCTAGTGATCATCCCCGATTAACGGTTCCCAAAAAGGCTCGAAAATTATGTTTTCTAATAGGTCTTTTTCTCCTGTTGCCCCTTCTATTTGGAACTTCCAATTTCCTTCAGAAAATGCAATACAGACGTTATTTTAAGACAAATTTTCAGACTTGTCTTATTAAGAAATACCTGATAGATTAAAACCAGTTTCCGTTTATGGATTATTTTTCATGATATATATATATGTCTTAAGCATGTTTTGTTTACCTATGACCTCTTATTGTAGCTTTGATCTTTGTATTGAAAAGGCGTCTGAAGCTGTTTATATATAGAATAGGCGCGGTTTCAATGATTTACACTATTGTTATGGGATTATATTAGTATTGTTATGGGATTATATTATTATTGTTATGAGATTATATTATTATTGTTATGGGATTATATTATTATTGTTATGGGATTATATTATTATTGTTATGGGATTATATTATTATTGTTATGGGATTATATTATTATTGTTATGGGATTATATTATTATTGTTATGGGATTATATTATTATTGTTATGGGATTATATTATTATTGTTATGGTATTATATTATTATTGTTATGGGATTATATTATTATTGTTATGAGATTATATTATTATTGTTATGGGATTATATTATTATTGTTATGGGATTATATTATTATTGTTATGGGATTATATTATTATTGTTATGGGATTATATTATTATTGTTATGGGATTATATTATTATTGTTATGGGATTATATTATTATTGTTATGGGATTATATTATTATTGTTATGGGATTATATTATTATTGTTATGGGATTATATTATTATTGTTATGGGATTATATTATTATTAATATTATTGCTTTTAACGTGAAATTATGTTGATCGATTGGTCCTTGACGAATTGATATTATAATAAAAATGTTGCAACACAGTGGCTGCTCATTTCTATGGTTGTCTATAACAAAAAAAAAGGGGGGAGGGGGAGGGGGAGGGGGAGGGTACTCACGTTGAAAAGGAAAATCATATCCCTGAAGTAAGTGGAAATGTAAAGAAACAACGGACTAACCGAGATCAGTTAATAAAGATACCAGGCTGCTGGAAGACGTGGACTGTGAAAGGTAATAAACAAAAATAAATATAACAGCTTCAACAAAAGAACAAAATACCAAACACGGAACGTTTCGGGCTCAAAACCCTTCTTCAGGTACCAACAACAACAACAACAACAACAAATAACAATAAAGACATAAATACATGAGTAAATTCCAGACAGACGACGCATTTATGATATGGTGCAATATTCACCAAACGAATACAAATCGTTGTACTTGATGTCCTTAGCCATGAGTGTCGCTTAACGTGAAGGACAAATTAAACCATAGGGCTTGCTATTTTTTATTTTTGACAGAGACAGCGCTGATAACAGCCAGGTCCCCCCGTTACACAGGAGAACGGTGAGAGAATATGAGTAAAGAGTCTTTTCCTAGAACTCAAAATTTGTACCTCTCAAAGTGGGACTCGAACCTGGGGCCTGCTGGTCTCATGTTTGGATTTATTAAATTAGTTATTTTTATCGCTCTAAATAGCTCACGAGCTTGCGTGTGAGTTATTCCGTGTTAAAAAAATTAATTTAATGAATCCAATAGCCTGAAAGAATTCCTTTATTCCACCCCTCAAAGTAATTTTCTTAAATATTTTGTAACCAATAATTTGTAAAATGCTTCATTTTGAATGGATTCAAGTCATATAGAGTCATCATTTAGGAAAACGTTTGGTTCGTCATCAAAACATGTTAGAAAATCCATTCCCAGGAATTCCCCATTTTTCGTCCCACTAACCAACAAGAAGCTGGGAACAAGATATATGTGAATGGCTGGGAATGACAGCAACTCAAGCAAGTAAACTGGCGGATAACCGTAATCTGTTTGGCAAGAAAGATCGGGAAGCAACGCCCTACGCAGGATCAGCTGATTAGACGAGATTAGATTAGAATCGGTACTGACCAGTATCGAAAGACTATCGATTAGATAATTCATTACTGATCGATATTCCGATATTGAAACAATTTCAAACTTTTAGTCGAAATCCAATGGACTCTATCACCATTTTACCATTACAAAATCCACGTTTTGATTGACTTTTCTCCCAGATTGAGTTTGCATAATAAAATATTCATTTTTCGTTGATTAGAAAACGCTGGCCAATCATTTGTTTTAAATATTGTCATGTAAGGTCATTGGAAGTCGTTAAATTCCGTGTGTTCTTTTCTTGATACTATTTCAGATTGTATCCGATAGGGGTTTGAATAGTTTAATTTTATAATTTCAAAGACTCAGTTTCCAAAACAAACCAAAAACAAAAAACAAAAAAAAAAAGACGAAAGTTCATTTTTATCTACAATTTTCTCAGTATCGCAATAATATATCGATTAAGCGCCTAAATTGCCAAGTACTTGTTAAGACCTTCAGAAGTAATATCAATTAGTGCCCATCCCTAGTGCCCGTACTTTCTTTGTTTTCATGTCATTGAATTATTGAGTTTTCATCCGTTTTAACGGCATTGTGTAGCAACGATGAAAATCAGGATAAATTTAAAGTACAATTATTTGATGTTGAAGCTTGAAATATTTCTTGTAAATGTGCTGTAGGTGTGTCAGACAGATTGTGTTGTTGTCCTTGGGGATCAGCAGTACGATGTGTTGAATGACGTCATGACAACTCCCACTCTTCTTACACCCACACAAGTCATGTCTTCTCCAAATCAATTTGATAATCATAATCGTAAAGGATTGGTTGGTTCTTATGACCGATTTTTTTTTTTTTGGTATTATTATCGTGTTTCTGTGAGGTGGAGGGGGAAGTAAGTGATAATATAGCTACAGTCTCTCGCCAAATGGTGATGATTTTTTATCAATCAGCAATTCGATTTTCTTTGACAACAATGCAAAAATGACAATTTGACCACAAAAACGTTAGATAATATGTATTCATACGCACCAAAATATTATTTTAGATGACCAATCAGATGACTTTTCAACATATATTTAAGACATTAAATTGAGTGAAAATATTCTGCAATCCTTGAATGCATTTTTTATTCAACGCGTTCAAAGCATTATTCAACGATTACGTTTTTACTAATAAATGATAGAGTTTTCCAATGAGAGGTGTGTGATATCGGAGATTTAAGCATTATTTTAAGGTATTAAGTACAAATGGTAATCTTTAAAGGTAATTATAATGTATTCTATGTCATTTCCCCTGAAAACTACGAATGTTTCCAATTTTATTGGAATTCAATTGGAAATTTGCGATATACGAAAACCATTTGAAACTGCCGCCAAACTGCCGTGTGTTGTTTTGATTTTGATTGCTTTTTTAAAATGTTTCTTCTATAACCCATTTTGAAAAAGCACAGTGTTTTAAGATGACACTCCTGACTAGTCATATCAAGAAAGTTGACGAAGCACGTTATTGTGATGATTGTGTGATTGTTTTCAAAGTTATCAGAAGGAAATCTTTACATTTTGGGTTTGTATTTTTATCTTTGATTTCCGTCATCAATGTTATCAACACAATCTTTTGTCACCGCTGGAATGTCTCTTCTAAAGTCAATCTTTCACATATTCTTTGTATTATTTTGTTGTTGTTTTTTGTTTGTTTTTTTTGTTTGTTTTTTTGGTGATCTTTATTGTTGTTGTTTTTGTATTGTTTTGTTTATTGTTTGTTTGGGTTTTTTTGTTTGTTTTTGTTTGTTTTTGTTATTTTGTTTTTGTTAGGGTTTTTTTTGTTTTTGTTTTTTGTTTGTTTGTTTGTTTTTGTTTTGTTTTGTTGTTTTTGTTTTGTTTTGTTGTTTTTGTTTTTTTGTTTTTTGGGGGCTTCAATCTCCTCGAATATAAATATACCGCCGCACTCTGGGGGTGGTGGAGGGTGAATTTAAACAAGACCTTCAAATATTGATCGATAAAAATTGCCCCAATCTTTGGGAAGGCTCAGGTTTGAGAGTTTTTGCCAACAAGAGAGCAAATTTAATCGATCGATATTTGGAGGACGAGAATTCTGGTAAAAAAATCCAAATACCGATTTTGTTTTGTTTTGTTTTGTTTTGTTTTCCACCTTTATACCGGCGTGTACTCCGATTATGCTATAAACTGTAATGTGATTTGAAAAGGTCTGACTAAATTGTTGTGTAAATATTATTCACACTTTTATCGATATTGATTTTAGATAATCTAGAAACTAAATCGATATCTTTTAGATTTAAAGCAAGTCTCCGTGACATTATATTATAGATAGTGTATTTTGATGCTTAGTGGAAATGAAGAAAGACATTCTTTAAAAAAAACAACAAAAATCTCAGTGTTCGATCCAACTCGCTCCAGTTTATTTTCATACAAAAGCTGACTTCATCAACCCTTGTTGCATATTATCATTATACCGTCAGGAGTATTGAGATGAAATGACTGTCGTTCTGTTCTGTAAGAAGTTAGCAATGAATATCGTCACAGTCAAACGTCACAGTAAAGTCCTTCATAGCCATTATCCCGGTTTCTATAGCGTTAAACAGACAATAGCAATGTCTTGCTACCATTTGAATAGGACACTTGTCTATCGCAAAGTATTTTCTGCCAGATCTTTGTGCGGTTATATGGTCTTGTGGTATGACACTCGCTTTCGGATCGGAAGGTCCTGGGTTCGAACCTCGCTCGGCGCATAGTTGAGTCTTTGGTAAAGGCTTTTTACTCACAATTCTCTCATCGTACTGCTTTGTGTCTGTCGGAAAGAAATTATAACATCGCCTAACAGGCGCCATGTCTCGTTCTACGTTCTGCCTAAAAAGAATAACGAAGATGTGAGTGACGTCAATTGTGTTTCTTCTATAAATAATGTGACTGTTAAAGAGATACAATAAATGTGTTTTGTACGTATCAGTTCCATCAGTTCCAGCCTGTCTTATGGTCGGTGGCCTTGACCTATTGGGACTTCCGGTTTTAGAAATGTCAAAATGTCAACCCCGTTAATGACATCATATCGAAGTGACTTTTACCATTTAGTATCGATACGATGGAAACATCGGTTACTAATTCTGATCATTGTTGTCTGAAGGTAGAATTGCCCCGGTACCGAGTTCGATCACCCGCCGCTGTGCAGTGTGGCCTTGAGCAAATTTGAGGTGCTGCATAGCAGCTGACGTCTGGGTTATTCCAGTCTTCCCTTGGAATAGACCAATGCTATCTATACACATGCCGACTCGTCGGGAATCTGGCGTGAAAACTAGAAGGCCCACGAGTCCCGCTGATAGCATTTAACTCTCTCTCTCTCTCTCTCTCTCTCTCTCTCTCTCTCTCTCTCTCTCTCTCTCTCTCTCTCTCTCCTCTCTCTCTCTCTCTCTCTCTCTCTCTCTCTCTCTCTCTCTCTCTCTCAAACTTCTACATTTAATGAAAATCAAAGGTTAAACACATAAAATAAAATTTGCAAGCAAAAAGTGCAATTGAAGTTTATTTTATAAAAATATATGATAATAATTTTTGAATGGAAGTGATAGTACTAGCAATGATGATGATGATGATGATGATAATAATAATAATAATAATAATAATAATAATAATAATAATAATAATAATAATAATAATAATAATAATAATATAATAATAATAATAATAATAGTTTTTTTACAGAGTGGGAGAGAGAGAGAGAGAGAGAGAGAGAGAGAGAGAGAGAGAGAGAGAGAGAGAGAGAGAGAGAGAGATGGACTCGTGGGTTGGTAGGTAATGGAGATATGATGAAGATGAAGATGATATTAGTGGTAATGGCAATAAAGATGATGCTGATAGATAATGACAATGGTAAAGAAGGTGAACGTAATAAAGACGATGCTGATAGATAATGAGAATAATGATGAAGGTGAAAATAATGGTGATATTAATGCTTGTGATGACAATAATGATCACACTGATATATAGTGACATAGACTACGAATGAAGATGATGGTAATGATAATAATGATGCTAATAATTTAAATAGGATGGTGGTGGTAGTGGTGGTGAATAAAGATGGATATGATGATGATCGCAAAGACGATTATGCTGGTAGTGATGGAAAATGATGATGATGATGATGATGATGATGATGATGATGATGATGATGATGATGATGATGATGATGATGATGATGTGATGATGATGATGAAGAAGAAGAAGGTGAAGATGATGATGATATTGATGGTGGTGAGGGCAATAAAGATGATACTGATATATTAATGACAATGATGAAAAAAGTGAAGGTGATTGCGATGATTGCTGATGCTAATATATATTGACAATAATGATTCTGATAGATAATGACAAAGATGATGATAATGATAATGATGATGATGGTGGTGGTGGTGGGGGAGATAGTGGTGGTGAATGAAGATGAATATAATGATGGTTGCAAAGACGGTGATGCTGGTAGGTGGTGGGACTGATGATGATAATGATGATGAGGATGAGGATGATAAATTGATATCCACAAAGAAATAGAGATGATATAACAAGTACTGTGACCTCAGTTTGTTCATCTTCCTTTATCCGACTGCTTCTTCGAATTGAAAATTGAAAATCTCTTCATAAATATATTGGACAGGCATAGAATAGCCTTTACAGGAACACACACGTCGATTGCAAATGTCTCTGCAAAATTGCCAAGAATTACGGCTAATCTTGCCCTACATATTTTTGATTTATTGTTAACAAAGAAACAATATGAAAGGAGTGAAAATTCTAAAAACAACTCACACGGTGAAGATAAACCATCCCTGTCCCTAGAATTAAAATACTCTGTTAACTCAGAGTTTGGCACAACACACGCTCTGCTTCGTAGTTCCTGCTGTTGGAAAAATTTAGAATAGATGGTGAAATCTGCTACATTTTTGGTTTGTCGTGTAATTTTTCCTAGGGTGGACTTAGAAGGGAGATAAAGGTGACCACGTAAAGAAGAATATAGCACTCTTGACCTCTTGTACCACGAAAAAGCAAGAATTAAATCATCTGGACAGTAAATCCGTTGATTTTTCTGAGCATTCAGGAGCTGAATCTGGCGTTCTATAAATTTCTGGATAGCCTTAGACTTCTCTATTGAGGATTCATTTTCTTCATCTGCAATGAAAAAAAAAAGTAGAAGATAATGAAATAGACGATACATGATTGGAAAAAATGAATTTTATTTTTAAAATGCATTTCAAAATTTTAATTTCGTGAATCTATAACGAATCAAAAACAACAGCAACACAACAAGGGTAATAGTTCTTCTTCTTCTTATCATCATCATCATCATCATCATCATCATCATCATCATCATCATCATCATCATCATCATCATCATCATCATCATCATCATCATCATCGTCGTCATCATCAACATCATTATTATTATTATTATTATTATTATTATTATTATTATTATTATTATTATTATTATTATTATTATTATTATTATCATCATAGTCCTCGTCGTCATCCTCCTCCTCCAACTCCTCCTCCCCCTTCTTCTTCTTCTTCTTCTTCTTCTTCTTCTTCTTCTTCTTATTATTATTATTATTATTATTATTATTATTATTATTATTATTATTATTATTATTATTATTATTATTATTATTATGGTCACGTTGATAATAAAACTGACGCTAACGCATTTTAAAATTAAAATAGTAGGTTAACTCACCTTCTAGTTGGGAGTCCAGTGTGTAGAATCGAAGTATTTCTGTAAGTTCACTCCAACGCTTTAAGGTTCCATCTGAGAAAGTCTGGTGTTGGCTTTGTTTAATTCCAAAGAAACCCTCATATTGAATTAACCTGATGCTGTGATCATCGTTCACCTCTTTAACTGTAAAGTAGATACTAAATGAGTGTACCATACCGATCCTAGCACGACTGTGAAGACTAAACTCAGAATCTGAAGAAAGTCCAACAACACCATGAGAGGAAATCTCTTGATCAAAACAATCTTTAAAGGTCTTTCCCAACTCATTTTCTGTATTTTCAAATAAATCTTTCTTTTAAAAAATTGATAACTCATCAATATCCTGACGCCTGTTTCTAAATTCACTTGTCGAATTTAATGTCTGACGAGATGGTGCTGTTTTTTGGCCATTTATTTGGAGGAATAACAGGTGAAGGATACCTCGATTTCCGTCTCATAGGAGCATTATGATGCCAATGATTGGCACAGATACCCATATAGTCTGTAACATCACTTGAATCGATTTTATTTGGCAGTGCATTAATCCATATTTGTCTCTCAATTGGATCCGAAGGAAATTTATATACAGTTGTCTTTTCGCCATGTCTATAATTTGAAGTGCAATCAAAAACCGAACATTTTCGAGGCATTTTCGGTTATTATTAATAAAAAATGATAAAATTGTTTATTATTTGCTTAAAATGCATTGCCGAATCCACTGTACAGGGAAAATGAGCAATAAACAACGGCAATTCACAACTACAACAAAACTTAATGGTCACTCCATGAAAATGAACAACAGAATAACGGCGATTCACAACTACAAGTGGTCAATATGTAGCATATATATATAGCAAGACTGAATTCTTAAAAGTGTCACATATGGCACTACGTGACCTAGGTGATGCTAAGTGTATATGTGTGTGTGTGTGTGTGTGTGTGTGTGTGTGCGTGTGCGTTTTAGTCTTAAAACCCTAGATTGCTTTGGTATGCGTGCGAGCGTGTTTGAGTAATGTAATTAATGCCATATCATGCAGCTAACCGAGGTAACTCAACTCTCGCCCCTTCCCCCAGTTCAAAAAAACCATGGGCCTTCCAGATTTTTTTGGCCACGGTCGCTCGAACTGCACGTCTCTAGAGTGCTATGGAGTAGACCCTAGGGTCAAATTATCCTATGGGATGAATAAAGGGAATTTTATAAATGAATAAATAAATAAAAACGCGGAAAATCTGGACCAATGTCCATTTATTTGTGTACAGATTAAGAAAACACAGCAGGTTGGGGGGGGGGGGTGGATTGATGGATTAATGGATGGTCAGCAAATGGGTTTAGTGAGTTCACGATGCAGGCATATCAGTTAAACTTGATCAGTGAATGATACGTTTGGGACAGTTTTTACGTCCAAGTTAGTGGACAGGTTATCGTTTTGAGTATTAGTTAATTAATCTTTCTTAATTGGTTCAGGGATGTTTGCGAATGAGAAAAGGAGATATATCAAAATAATGTTATATCACAAAAGGCGGGGTTTGGCATTAATATTTACGGATCTAACGTTTCGAGTTGAGTATGATTCGCTTATACTTTTAGGGGGGCGATTTTAGACTGACATGGAACTCTGTCATAATTAGTAGGAGGTGTGGTTTGAAGGAATTGTGGAAATGTTTACAATAAGGGATAAAACATAGCGATTCTACATTCTATTCGATTCGATTCTGCATTATACTTCACTTCCCTAGTATGCTGCAAGTTCTAACATCCTCCTAAGAATCTTTATTTTACGGACTTAGAAATATTTCACGAATATTAAAAATGGTTACGTAGTCAAAATAAATGAACATTTGGATTGATTTTACGGATTTGGAATTTATGAAACTGATTGAACTATGACCATGCTATTTGATTTGGATTTGGGATTTATCACAACAAATAAAGCTGTAAGAAATGGAACTTGGAATCTGGACATTTATTTGAATGTCTTGATGTTGTACATTCAATTATCATCATGGGCCCTTGAACTCTTTAGTGATTATTAACATCTACAACACAATGCAAAGGAATATCATTACCATCTATCAAAAAGCCAGTATACGATCACAAGCCATTACATATGTGTGCAACTAAGCCACAGTATTACCAGGCTCTTTACTCACCGTGCTCAGGTGTAAAATGAGTACCTGACCATTAACAGCGTTGTCTCTGTCGGAAAAAAAAAGTAATATCTCCTAACAGGCGTCATGTCTCGTTCTACGTGTTATGTGTTGCTGTTGGTCAGGGTCCCTTTGTAAAGAGCTTTGAGCACATTTAGTGGATATTGCACTACATAAAAGCTCCAGTTTAAAGTTCCCTATTAACAATAAACGCTTTTACAAAAAGAGTGCCTAGCAGGCGACTTGGACTGTATTTGAACGGAAACTCATTCCAGAGGAATTAAAACCCATCTTTCTATTGTTTGCCAACAGACATTGAATGAATCATTTCACTCCAGACAAATCTATTTTGGGACCCATTGTGTCCAATTGCCTTCATCCACTTACCCTATTGCTTCAAAGTTTGGAGTGGTTCTAAAAATAGCACACACGATCACAGGGTGGCCAAAAAGTGTGTGTTTTGAAATGCCAAACAATTCATTGAAATTGGCTGTTATTGTGAAACTACATTTTATGTCGACCATGTCACTCTCGCTTAGATTCGTATTGAATTAAAATAACCACGTTTTTCTGTCTCTGTTGTCATACGCATAAGGAAACGTTTCTTTTCCTCAGTTAAATTCAATGACCGTTTTCAGAATATACATGACTCTCCCGCCCCTCTCCTCCTCCTCCTCCTCCTCCTCCTCCTCCTCCTCCTCCCCTCCTCCTCCTCCTCCTCCCCTCCTCCTCCTCCTCTCCTCCTCCTCCTCCTCCTCCTCCCCCTCCTCCTCCTCCTCCTCCTCCTCCTCCTCCTCCTCCTCCTCCTCCTCCTCCTCCGCTCCTCCTCCTCCTCCTCCCGCCTCCTCCTCCTCCTCCTCCTCCTCCTCCTCCTCCTCCTCCTCCTACTCCTCCTCCTCCTCCTCCTCCTCCTCCTCCTCCGCCTCCTCCTCCTCCTCCTCCTCCTCCTCCTCCTCCTCCGCCTCCTCCTCCTCCTCCTCCTCCTCCTCCTCCTCCTCCTCCGCCTCCTCCTCCTCCTCCTCCTCCTCCTCCGCCTCCTCCTCCTCCTCCTCCTGTAAGAGAGTTAGCTTATAGCAAGTGGGTTTAATGAGTTCACAGTGCTTGTATATCAGTTAAACTTGGTCATTATATTGAGTAGTCTAGGACAGTTTTACGTTCCAAAGTTAAAGGATTGGTCATTATATTGAGTACTAGAAAATTACTTTCTTTGATCGGTGTTACTTGGTTATTGGGGATAATAGCATCAAATTATAGTTGGAATTTATTATTTGGGCGTACAGATTATTTGGGCGTACTGAACTAACGTTTACCAAAAGTAATATTATATCATAAAAGGCGGGGTTTAACGCCAATATGTAGGAATTGACGTTTCAGGTTTGATTATGATTTGGTCTTACTCTTAGGGGTTGGATTATAGACTGACAGGCAACTGTCAAAACTGCAAGGGGGCGTGGAAACAATGGAACTGTGGGTAAATTTTTGATAGGGATAAAAGAGGATGTTTCGAGGAAAACGGGAGGATTCAACTTGACCATGAGCTGCACACTTTAAACCTTTTGTGCTCACCATCTTTTATTTGAATATTTTTGGACATAGAATTTGTTTGGTTGCAATTTGTGAAAATGTAAGTTGGATTGTTAAACAACGCAATAAAAATCGCTATATAAGATCACAAGCCTTTACATATGTATTTGCTACACCACATATGTATCTAATTTGGTGCCGTGACCAGGATTCTTATATATCTTTTTTTTGGAGCCATGGTACCAGGATGTAAAGATGTTATTATTCCGAACCATGGATACACAAGAAATGTGTATTGTTGCGGTGTTAATATCTATTGAAGTTTTTGTGAGACTCGAATTTTGAAGTGAAAATTGTGAACAGATAGGAAAATATTTTTATTTGGAAAAGAAAATGAATATCAATATTGAAGGTGAAGTAGTATAATTTTTTGTAATGAAATGTTGAAAAAAATTATTGAAATTATAGATGATTCCTAAAATTCCGATAAAAGACGGTATTTAAAAAAAAATTAAACGAAATAATATTGAAATTAAGAACCATAGATGGAACAAGAAAATATATTAAAAACTAAAAGCAATATATTATAGAACGGCAAAATAATAATAATAATAATAATAATAATAATAATAATAATAATAATAATAATAATAATAATAATAATAATAATAATAATAATAATAATAATATCATATTGATGCTATATGTATTTTAAATATTTAAAAAGAGGAGAGGGAGAGATGAAGAAAAATTGCAGAATTTAAATGAATATTTTAGTGCGTTTTATTTTTCAAAATAAATGAAAATGCGTTTACTTATAATCGGGCGTTTCGGAACAAATCTTCGAATATTAATTTGTACCGTTAATGGCAATGTTTTGTTAATATCAGTAACAAAGATGTGTCGATTTTTATTTCAATTTTTGTATGTTACTGTTGGAATTACATGACAGTTGGTCCATTATTTAATGTTGTTACGTTTTATTTTCTGTCAAAATGACTCAAGAAGACGATGGCAATAAAAACACGTAAATTATAAGTTTTGATAATTGAAAAATGTCTTATGGTATTTATTGTTATATTACAACATCATTGATTATATTTTTCTCCCGTCAATAGGGATGAATTGGTAGGTTGATATTGACTCTTTGAGATTCATGGGTTCATGACAAAGAGCAAAGTTTTATATCTGTTTGTATTCTTGGTAATAAATGTGTGGTTAACGCAGCCAAGTAATCGACAACAGAGCTTATTTACTTGTGTAATGAGACATGGCGTTATAATAGATTACATAAGACATTTGGATTTTATCACTGGAAATTAAGTTGAAATGATTTATGCGGAATATGAGTCAATCGTTGTTTTGTTTAGTTTTGTTTTGAAACGCGTTTCATCGTGATTTTTAAAAGGAGACATATTCTCATAGTAACGGAATAACGGACTTTTGGTTTAAAGTCGGAGAACAAATAAAATGACGGAGTATTAATTATTATGAAAGACTGATGTCTTTTAATTGGAGTTAAAATGTTATTACGGAAGAATAACAAAATATTGAAAATGCATTATCATGTCATGTGAGCTGATAACATTTGTGACACAAGTGGTTAACTTGTTAAGAATCAGCGAATTATAAGTAACCCATATGGTAAAATGCTGTAAATGCATATTGGGTAAATAAGCGCAGTGATGTAAGACGCGGTAATTAAAGTGCACACGATTTAAATTACGAGACGCAGGAATGAGGCGTTCGGGAATATTTTATTTTGCGTGTGATTAAAGCGCATGGTTTAACATTATGGAATAACACAGAAGGCGGATAATTTTTATAAATACGAGGCGCTTGGTTAAAGCGCACACATTTATCAATGCTATATTAAGAGGCGCGAGATTACATCGCAATGAGTTATATGAATATTATTATAAGCCGAGGGCAAAGGCGCGAGACATTGAAATTTTTATTGACCAGAGTGAATATCGTATCGTTTCTGCGAATATTTTGATTATCATATTTTTCTCCTATCAATTTGCTGTTGTAATTGTAATCAATATGTACTGCGTGGTTTGAATTTAACATTTATATCATAAAATTTGTAACTGAGTTGAAGAAGAAGTTATGTTCAATTGTCAAATCTTAAGTGTGTAATCATTCAGCAATAAATTGAAATGGTAGGAAGTGCTACGATAACACTAATAATAATGATAAAATAAACAAAATCATATTTCATTAAATTAGGGATTTTCTAAGGGGAATAATTCGAGTTAATCAAAGGCAGAAGTAGTGTTTGCACTAAAACATGATACAGTCATCACGAAAGAGGACACTTGCAACCATCAGTCATAACGGGAACGCTGATGACAACGACAGAGGCAACTCAAACACAACCACAACATAGGTCGGAAAATGTCCTAATCCCTTTGGTCTATCCACGAATACATTAAAATGGAGTAACAATCTCGATTACGCCATTGATACGTCCAGAATCAACACAATCTACAGACTACAAATACACAGCAACCTCAATTACATCGTACCTTTCAACTTATACAAACTTGACAGAATTCATAAAATAATATCTGTATCAACACAGATTTCTTCCATGAACCTTTTTATATTTACATTCTTTATTGAACAATTGGATTGCTTGTATTTACTTCTACGACAACAATACCCAACGATGTACGATGTTAATAATTACATAAACGTTCAAGATACGATTGTTTTTACAAAAACGATGTCCAATTGTGAACAATACTACTTCCTTCATATGCAGTGGTGAGCGTATTTAAATTTAAACTTATGTCAATATACAAGTGTGCAGCACCCATATCTACAATTTATAAACATTGAATATTATAATAACGCCTGTCTTAGTATCATTGTAAAAGATAAAGGCTATATATGTATATAAGACAATGCAGGAAAAAGTATCGCAAAACGCCACATGAGCGATTTCCTTGGATTCATTATCGTATGATATTCAACAACCTGCGTTCAAATAACGAAAATATTGTTGACCTTATTCGACCCTACTACATACACTACTAGACTACGTTATTGTTATATCCTCTACCTGGTGTGTGGACTCACATCACCCACCGGTACTCTACAGATTACATCATCTGCCTGGTGTGTACTCACATGCCACCTCATAAAAACTCGATCAACAAACACAGACAATTACAACACACGACCTCTGTCGACTACTACACACGAACTCTGTGTCAACACATGGCTGAGTTCACAACTTTCTTTTGACTTACTGGATAAGTCAAACTTCATTTAAATTCAAGATCTCGCACACAGTTAATCTTGAATTTTTACAATTTCATCTACAATGAGACTCAACGTATACACAAGACAACCACAAATATCAACGAGGAGAATCGACCCAGATGCCGGAGATGAATGGATTACAGCGACGTCACAAGACCAAGAAACAACCCAACAGGTTAAGCATACGTTTGCTACCTGTAGAGTCTTTTTTCGTCCCAAATTCAAAAGACTCGAACAAATACAACACACTAATTACAAAAGTTGGTCACTTTAGTAACAGCCCACAATCACATACTGTGTTAGATTTTACTTATTTAGTTATTTACACTGTACTAAATATGAATAAGTCGGACAGACTAATGACTGATTATTTACTAAACACTAAATATGTGATGTGAACAAGTCGGACAGACTAATGTCTGATTATTTATTAAACACTAAATATTTGAATGTGAAGACATTATGGTGATAATTCGAAGACATTTACAGAGGAAAAAGTTTTTAATTAATTAACAATAATTAAATTGAATTTATGACACTTGGGCTATTCAGTGACCACAACACACACAACAATGCAACACGTAGACTAGATACAACCACCTCAACTCTTATAGTTGATATATTTTTTTCATTACATGAAAACTCATTCTTAATGGAGACAATGACTTAATTAACAATTACTGACAATTTTTACAGGATGACCATTCTCAAAACGAACGGATTACTGAGAAATGTGACCTCTGATGGATGACCACAAAGAACAATTTGATATCAATGAAGTTGTAAACTACACCCTGATGACTTAAAAAGCTTAAAAAAATTGAAACATCAACAATGAACAATGAATGATAATAACTTCAACTTGAATTTTAAAATGATGATAATGCTATTATTATGATTTATTTTTAAATATTTTTTATTATTAATTGAAATGTAATCCTTCGTATATGGATCTAGATGTCTATAATACATTATTTGTACCACATATTATAAGTAGGAATTAATGTAATAATGTTGTTTAAATGGAATAATACAATATAAGGGAATATACAAGGTACTGGTTTTGATATGTCAGTAAATGAGTAGACATACATGGAAGCTGAAATTATCACCCATGTCGTGAAGAGTTGAATTTGAGATTGAATAAGACAACGTGAGTATATCACAAATGGAATTTGAACCATCCTTTTTCACGCAATACTATTTATGTGTGATGGGATATGACGAGAATTAAACACTTTTATTGCTATGAAGATGGAAGTTAAGGTGAAAAGATATTTTTTCTTTGAACTTTTAATTACTTGATATCTTACTGTCAATGTTGTAATGCCTTAAAAAGTATAATCGATAAATATATAAATGTTTAATCAACTTTCGTGTTGGTAAATTTAAATTTTAATCACTTTTAAATGATAGATACCTTACTGTTGATGTTGTAATTTGAAAGGAAAAAAAATAATCTATAATCGATATATATATATCTATTTAGATGTTGTAATCAAATTTGATGTTTGTGAATTTATCAATGTTGTAATACTATAAAACCTATAATTGATATATATGAATGTTGTAATCAACTTTGGTGTTTTTGAATTTAAAGTTTAAAGTTTTTAAATATTTAACTGGTATAAGTATTATCATTTTAACATTTATTTATTACATTTTAGTTGGACATTACATATATATTTAATCTCTCACTGTAATTTTTTTTGAATTGAAATTGTTTTAAAGTCAATTTAAATTCTAAGAAAGGGGCGTATGTAAGAGAGTTAGCTTATAGCAAGTGGGTTTAATGAGTTCACAGTGCTTGTATATCAGTTAAACTTGGTCATTATATTGAGTAGTCTAGGACAGTTTTACGTTCCAAAGTTAAAGGATTGGTCATTATATTGAGTACTAGAAAATTACTTTCTTTGATCGGTGTTACTTGGTTATTGGGGATAATAGCATCAAATTATAGTTGGAATTTATTATTTGGGCGTACAGATTATTTGGGCGTACTGAACTAACGTTTACCAAAAGTAATATTATATCATAAAAGGCGGGGTTTAACGCCAATATGTAGGAATTGACGTTTCAGGTTTGATTATGATTTGGTCTTACTCTTAGGGGTTGGATTATAGACTGACAGGCAACTGTCAAAACTGCAAGGGGGCGTGGAAACAATGGAACTGTGGGTAAATTTTTGATAGGGATAAAAGAGGATGTTTCGAGGAAAACGGGAGGATTCAACTTGACCATGAGCTGCACACTTTAAACCTTTTGTGCTCACCATCTTTTATTTGAATATTTTTGGACATAGAATTTGTTTGGTTGCAATTTGTGAAAATGTAAGTTGGATTGTTAAACAACGCAATAAAAATCGCTATATAAGATCACAAGCCTTTACATATGTATTTGCTACACCACACTCCTCCTCCTCCTCTCTCTCCCCCCCCTCCTCCTCCTCCTCCTCCTCCTCCTCCTCCTCCTCCTCCGCCTCCTCCTCCTCCTCCTCCTTCTCCTCCTCCTCCTCCTCCTCCTCCGCCTCCTCCTCCTCCTCCTCCTCCTCCTCCTCCTCCTCCTCCTCCTCCTCCTCCTCCTCCTCCTCCTCCTCCGCCTCCTCCTCCTCCTCCGCCTCCTCCTCCTCCTCCTCCTCCTCCTCCTCCTCCTCCTCCTCCTCCTCCTCCTCCTCCTCCTCCTCCTCCTCCTCCTCCTCCTCCTCCTCCTCCTCTCCTCCTCTCCTCCTCCTCCTCCTCCTCCTCCTCCTCCTCCCCTCCCCCCCCTCCTCCCCCCCCCCCCTCTCAAAGAAAAGCTTTTCAATGCTAAATGACTTTAAAAAAGACAAACTGACAACTCGCCCACACCCGCGTCATACGTTTTGTGTCCACAGCCCACGTGACAGCCTATCAAAGTAAGACCAATCCGTCTTGCACCACCATATCCATATTGACTTAGACTGCCGTTTCAAAGTAGTACTTAAAAGCTTTTCACCCGTCCCTGTCTGTCCACTTACCTAGAGGAATGAAAATAGAATATTAATTGTATATCTAAATTGTTTGGGGTGTTTTTCCACCACTGTTGAGATTTCCGTCAACTTTAATTGTGGCCCATCGTCTCTAGACGGTATTAGTAATTGTCCTGGTGATTTCACTGTTGAGAATTGAATATATATATATATATATATATATATATATATATATATATATATATATATATTTTATATGTGTTTGTGTGTGTGTGTGTGTATGAGTGTTGGTGGGTACTTGTGGGTTCGAGAAGTGCTCGATAAAGTTGGTTAGAGCATATAAATTAGATAAGGTCACTCACATTTTTTTTGCCGATACAATTGTTTCGATGTCTTCCATCTCATCAGTCGACAATTATCCGTAGTGTGCTTTTTCTTTTAGTTGAGTTCGATGTTGTTTATTTATTTTCGTCATTACTTCCGCTAAGTATGTTACTTGTTTTATATTTGATTAAAGAATTGATAAAGAATTTAAGTGGTTAAAATTCAAAAAACCAGAAACTGCCTTTTTTCCATTATTTAAGAAACAAATTGTGAAAGCTGTTGGTGATGGTACTGAAGTGACTGATGTTACCTCTAAGAGCTCTGAAGTGACTGAAAGACTTATCCCAATAAATGATAGGACTGCTAATATGGAGGCTATGATCTTAAGTGTGATGGCAGAAAGCAATATTGCTTTCTCGGCTGCACCTAAACTTCTTGAGCTCATAAAGGAATGTTCCCGTGACCCAAAGGCTCTTTCTAATGTTTGCTTGGACCGTTGTTCTGCCGGATACAATTAAATATGGAATAAATGATTTTTTCAAACAATCCATCGTTAAGTGTATGAAGGAATGCCCTTTTTCTCTAAATATAGACGAGAGTACATCTGCAAACAATAAAAAAGTACTTGCTGTTTTAGTCAGTTACTTCAGTCCTATTAAGGAAGAGGTTGTGATTGAGCATCTGGCTTCTATTGAACTAGTGAAGGCGGATTCATCTTCAATTTTTAAGGCTGTAAAGGACCTTATTGAAAGCAATGCAATTCCATGTACGAATCTCCAGTCATGTCTGCTGGATTCGTGCAATGTAATGAGAGGATCCAAAACAGGTTTTGAGACCAGGTTGAGGGAGTGTGCTCCACATCTCTTAGATGTGGATGGGGATTCGTGCCATCACATACACAACGCTGTTAAAAGATTTTGTGAATCCTTCAATGGCTGGGTTGAGAGACTTTTTTATGACCTGCACACAGGTTTCAAGTGGTCTAGTGAGTCAAAGCAGATTTTGGCAGAATTATGCTCAGCATTTGATGTAAAATTTTCAGTGCCAGAAAGGTTCATTCCCCATAGGTGGCTCTCAGTATATGATGTGTCAATTTCCACTCTCAGACTGTTGGATATGTTTTACCTTTTTTATTATCCGTATGTTAAGGACCAAAACAATCACAGAGCAGGCATAAGGGCAATTGTGCAAAGGCTACAAAATAGCAAACTGGAATCAAGGATTTACCAAATTTTGAAATTTTGAGGGAAAATGCAAATCATGACAAAAGATGGAAGGCAGAGGAAGGAGAGAATTGTTGAAAGGTTATTTTCCAACAGTAGGAAGACAGTCCTCCATTTGAACTTTTATGTTGCTGCTCTCCCAATGCTGAAAGAGTATGTTTGTCAGTTTCAAAAAAAAGATCCTATGATTCACAAGTTACATGACAGCCAGATCAGTATTACCAAGAAGTTCCTTGCCTGTTTTATCAAAGCAGAAAAGTTAGTGGATATCTCCCCAAGAAAATTGCATCCTTAGATGTTGGTAGTGTAGAGAACAATCTGGAATTGAAGGACATTTTCATTGGCAAAGTCACTTCAGACACTCTCAAAAGTTATGAGAAGAGAAATGAATTCCTCATTACAGTCTCGAGGGCATACAGGCATTGTGCTAAACATCTGCTTGTAACATTGCCTCTAAACAATCCACTAATAGTCAGTCTTTCAGCCTTAGATCCAGAGGCTCCCTGTCATAGTGTCATTGGCAAAGCCTTAAACACTCTAGCTAGTCATTTTGGGCACTATTTATCTCAAACGGAAATGGAACTTGTTTTGGTGGAAATAAAAAATTTTGTCATAACCAAGAAGGACTTTAATGGGGAAAGGGTTGATTTGTGGTGGAATAGAAATAGTGACTTTCCTATTCTTCAAAAGCTGGCTAGGGCTTGCTTATCCATATTTCATGGCCCACAGGTAGAGGGTTCCTTTTCTAAAATGAAGGATATTCTTAAAGACAAGTGTGGCAACATGAATATTTCAACATACTCTGCCATACAGACGGTGAAGTATTCTTTGAAAGCAAGGAATGCCACTGCCCTGGAATGTTTCAAAAGAAAAGACATAGATCACAGTGAAATTGATCCTGTCCTGATAAGTTGCATTAAAAAATCTCGCAGCAAGTATCATGCTGAGTTGCAAAAACAGAAAGAGGAAAAGGAAAGAAAAAGACAAATGTTTGATCAAGCAGTTGTAAAGGCGGAAACAAAAAAGCAAGCAAAGGCAGTCCGGGAGAAGGCAATTAAAACAGCCTATAAGCTTCATATAAAGAAGCAATCCAAACAGGTTGGGCCCCCACCTAGAAAGAGGCCCAAAACACACTAGTACTCTTCAAGTACTCAAAAGAAGTCATCCTGCCTACTTTCCTGTGGTGCAAGAATGTTCTAGGTGAGTTTTCCGTTTTTCCGAGACTTTTCCTCCTTTTTGACTTTTTGTGAGTATCATCACTGTGGTTTAAAAATTAGAAATGTTAGAAACATCAAGGTGCGTTGTGCTAAATTTTTCTTCCAATTTTTGCGTCAGAAATTCGTTTGAGTCAATTTTTTCCCATTTTACAAAAAGTGCGACTGTATTGTGACGAATTATTGCATCTTTTTGCCATTTTTACACAAAAAATTAAAGTTTTGATCGGCCGACCATCGATTAAAAAAAAAAATTGGTCAGAAAACTCGTCCTCCTAATACCGATAGATTAAGATGACGTTCAACTTGTCCACAACTCTCAATTCTGGGGGACTTTCCACGACGTCCCAGGTTTGACAGCTTTTGAAATCGATCGATATTTGAAGTTGGACAAGTTGGGGGTGGGGGGGGGGAGGGGGGGGGTTCTGGCAAAAACTTTATAAAGTGTTTTTGTTTTTTTTCCGAGTTTTCTGAGAGTTCTGCTGCTCTAATATCAAAATTCATTAAGACGGACGGACTGTATTAAAAATAAAATATACTGAAGGACACACTAATGATGTATTAATATTAACGCATCGGTTTGATATTATGGAGAAGCAACCACCAATTATTTCTTTCATCGGAAATTCACAACTTCTTTTGCTCGGTGGGGGAGGAGGTGGAGGTAAACCGAGGGCGGGAGAGGTGGGGCGTGGGGGGGGGGGGGGGGGGGGACTCTTTCTCAACACGTTTCGTCATTGCCCAATTATGCCGCTCAATCCTTCATTTATAATGAAATAATTATTTATCAAACACATTTGAAGAACTAATGGAAACGATGTACAGTGGTTTCTGCTTAAGATTTCGGTAATCAGCAGATACGTGAATTGAATAAATAAAATGAAAAGTAAATAACTGAATAAATAAATAAATAAATAAAAAAATATATATATAAAATACCCCGGGACTAAGGCAACTGGCCTCGTTAGACGTAGTAAGAGGGGAAGAGGGGAAATACGTCTAGGAATTAAAAAATGCAAGAATGTAAAAATATGGAACTAATATTAAAAATGCACACAGCAAAAATGAGTGTTTCTTTCACAAAATCTTTTTTTCTGTTGTTTAAAAATCATTTTTAGAGGGGGGGGGGGGGAGGGGGTGGGGGATTCATGAACGCCAGCACTCATAACAGAAATCCCAAGGTCCCTAAATGAGTCGGTTAACCTCCCCCCTTACCGACTATTTTTAGTAGTTTTCTTGAAATTGAAATGTCTTACTCCCCCAAGACGGAAAAATGTTCATCTCAAAAGCAATGAGACGTTTGTCCAGAATGATGTGCCTCATACAACAAGGTTAAATAATCACAGCTATAACATGACAATAAATATGAAATATTAAATCGCTACAAATGTGACCATTTTCTTATAGTTGGTAAGGACAGGAATTCAGAGAGACAGAAAAATCCAGTGAGGAAAAGTGTGTCCTATAGATAGTATGCAGATGACGTCACTCAGGCCTTTGTTATTGTTTTTGCCATCCGCGTTTGTGAGTTGTTCTCACTAAACTGTATTAACCAGACTATAAAAGTTCATGGTTACACAGAGTTTGTGTGTTGGTCCGTTATATTTCCGGATGGCAATGTTGTGAACTCCTTGGCCAAGCGCATTCTATCTATAAACAGAGAGAACACAACACGACAACCAGCACATCCAATCTCTGGCTGATCCTTTGATCTTCGTCAAAAGATAGGTAAACAAGAAACACGAAAATGATGGAGAAAAATCTAATGTGGTTAACCCTCTCCTTACCACCTACTGGAAAATCGTTACATTTGTTACGATGCAACCGTCACTTTTCTCATCCAGATCTCATTTCTTTTTGCTATAGCTGTAAAAAAAAACATGGAATTTTGTAATAGAGTCCATATTGTCGAACAATATTATGTATAGAATGTGCTTGTTGCATTTCTGTTTGTGTTAGAAATGTCTGTTTTTTGTGTTGGATGGGTGTGAAATTTGGGGAAAATTGTGAAAATGGCTGGTAAGGAGAGGGTTAATCAGTTAAGTGCCGTACTCGGGAAATACGTGGATTGAAAACGTTGGCCAGAAAAATCGTCCTTCAAATATTGATCGAATATCAAAGTACCTCGCGAGGTCCCAGTTTTGATCATTTTTGCCAAGGTCAGGGTCATTTAAATCGATTGATATCTGAAGGACGATTTTTCTGACCAAAATTTACGAGTCTTTCCAGTGTACGATAGTTATAAAAAAAACTTGAGCTTTTATATAGAGCAATATCCACTAAACGTGCGCAATACGCTTTACGAGGGGTGCCTGACCAACAGCAACACTTAATATGTAGAACGAGATATGACCCCTGTTAGGTTGGTATGACACTCGCTTTCGTATCGGAATGTCCTGGGTTCGTACCTCGCTTGGCGCATAGTTGAGTCCTTGGAAAATGTTCTTTACTCACATTCTCTCACTTGTACTCATGTGTAAAATGAGTACCTGGCTGTTAACAGCGTTTTCTCTGTCCGAAAAAAAAATTGTAATATCACCTAACCGGCGTCATGTTTCGTTCTATTTGTTACGTGTTGTTGTTGGTCAGGGACCCCGTGTAAAGCGCTTTGAGCACGTTTAGTGGATATTGCGCTACATTAAAGCTCTAGTGTATATAAAAGCTTACGTTTATGATAATATGTACAAAATTTCGATATATTGTTTGAAGTTGACGTCATTCGGGTCTTTGTTATTGTTTTTTGCCATCCACGTTTATGATTAATTCTCACTAAACTGTATTAACCAGACTATAAAAGTTCATGGGTACACACTGTTTTATGTGTTGGACCGTTATACTTCCGGATGGCAATGTTATGAGCTTCTTAGCCAAGCGCATACTATCTATAGTTTGGTTAATACAGTTTAGTGATAATTACTCATAAACATGGATGGCAAAAACAATAACAAAGGCCAGAGTGACGTCATCTTCGTTCCATCTACACAACAAACTCATCAGACGATGACAGTGTGATGAGTTATGATTGAATGTCACCGTGACATGAACCCAGAACATGACAAGGAAGGATAATGGGGAGATGAACAAACATGAACATTCATTAGCGGCATTCGTGTTTTCTCGTGGAGAATG